>NW_020954576.1:26948892-26989751 GCF_900497805.2 Vombatus ursinus
GAAGGAAGGAAGGAAGGAAGGAAGGAAGGAAGGAAGGAAGGAAGGAAAGAGAGGGGCTGCCCAAGGCTGAAGAGAAGTCCATTCAAGTCCAAAGCCATGTTTCCTTTATTGGGAAGTAACCCTCCTGAGCCATATATGACACAGAGAATAAAGACAGACTCCAATGAGCCCACTCCCCCAAATATTGGTGTCATCTTTGTCAATTACAGTAGGTTCCTCCTGCAGAAGGAACTCAGCATGTTGTCTCCTGCTGCTCCCAGAAGGTGTGGCTTCCCACAGTTCCACAGTGGCTCTGGTGGTATCAAGCCTTGCTCTTTGCCATGTCTCCTGAGATTCCAGGCAGATCCCAGAGGCAGAATCAGTTGTGACACCCTGCCTTGGTTGCTCTCACATCTCTGCACACATCCCAGCAGGTAACGTCTTCAGACACAGCCAAATGTTCTGCTGGAACAAAGTCATTGAGTACTGCAGAGAGAAAGGGGTATCTTCAGTGACTTCCCTAAGACATAGATCACAGCTCTGGTGATACAACAACAGAGTAGGCACCTCTTCTCACTGAAGTTATTCTCCTTTCCTGCCACCCCTATCGACTTATTCCCCCGTAAAAGCTTGTCAGAAAGTGGGGGCCCACCAGTATCAGGGATCTTGATGTCTTTTCTTTTTCAGATACCTGAGAGAGGTGTACCCCATCAAATCAACCTCTCCTTGCTTGTTATGAAGCTGACAAAGCATCCTTAATTGTCTTTTTTAAGTCCCAAAATCCTTCTTTAAGGCAACTGGGTAAGATTATTGAAACCACTCTAGGCTATTATCAGTCCTGCCTAAGATGAAGGGGGTGGATAGGGAAGCTGTGCCTTCTCCTGGTTCTCCAGGAAACATTCATTCCCTCAGGGAACATGATTCCCTGGGGTGGAAGATGAGCAATATTTATACAGGCTACATAGCTAAGCATATCATATAATGGAAACAAGGTAAGGAAGGAAGAAAACAAGGTAAAGAAGGAAGATACTTAAATTTCTAGTGGTGACCCACCATTTACAATTTAATTTTAGGCATCTTTACATATTATAGATTTCTCATACCAGATCTATCTCATGTACTATGTGGTCCACAATCCTCTCTCCTCCACAGTGACCTGTACCTGAAGAATCAGAAAAAGGAAGGAGCCTGAGACTGGGGAGCGGAGGAAAAAACAAGTTGCAAAGGGGAGTCATGCTATCAATAGGGCACTGTCTGCTGCGTATAGGAGAACCAATTCATCCCTGAACTTGAGCGTTCAGATCATAGTCTGAGGCACAATCATTGGTCATCACCTTAGCTGGTCCAACTACAGATTTTGATAGCCCTCATGACATTCCTCAGATCTCTTTAAAGCCCTACCATAGTATTTTTAACACTCATCTCCTTCAGCAAGTGTTGGCCTCCTCTTGACTATCTACTGCAACAAGAATTTCCTAACATTGGAGTTTAAATAATTGACATTTATGAAGCCTTTGAAGTTTACAAAGTATTTTCTATGTGTTATCTCATTTGAGTTTCACAACAAAGAGGTAGTGTGGCAGAGTGAACTGAGTACTGGACCTGGAAACAGGTTTAAATCCTGCCCCTAGCACGTATTAGCTGTGTGATCATGGGCAAGTCACTTGGCCCCTCTGAGGCTATTTCCTTATCTAAAGTGAGGATGTTATGATCAGTGACTTCCAGCTCTAACTGTATGATCCCACAAACAATACCAAGAGGAAGGCACTGAAAGTATTATTATCTTTATTTTAACCAAAAGAAAATGAGGCTCAGGGAAATTAAGTGCTCAAGGTCACACAACTAGCAAATGGCAAAGGCAGGATTCAAACTCAGATTTTCCCAATATAGAGCCTAACACTCTCGTTCCTATATCACATTGTCATACTGTTACTTAATGCATTTTCATCTTATTGAGAGTGTCTTAGTTGAGGATTTTATATTTGTTCCTGGAGGTAATAAGGAGCCACTGGAGTTTACTGAAGAGTAGGGTGACATGGTAAGATCTTTAGGAAGATCTCTTCCATGGCTAAATGGAGGGTGAAACATTGTGGTAGGCAGATAAACCAGCAGGCTATTGCAACAGTCCAGGAATGAGGTAATGAGAGCCTGCACCAGAGTGATGGCAGTGTCAAAGAAGAGTGGGGGCATATGTGAAGGTAAAATTTACAGACCTTGAACAGATTGGATACAGGGAGGTAAGAGAGAGTGAGGAGTCAAGGATGACATCTAGGTTATGAGTCTGGGGGATTGAGATGAGGATGGTATCCTCAATAGTAATAGGGAAGAGAGGGAGGGTTTGAGGGGAAATATAATAAGTTCAGTTTGGGACATTTTGAGTTTAAGATTGACAGGACACCCAGTTTGAGATTTCTAGTAGGCAGTTAGAGATGCAAGATTGGATGTCAGCAGAGAGGATGGCTAGAGAGCAGATTTAAGAATCATTAGCATAGAGATGATAACTGAATCCATAGGAGTTGAGGAGATCACCAAATGAATTCGTATAGAGGGAAAAGAGAAGAGAGCCCAGGACAGAGCCCTGTGGGTTACCTGCCTAACCCGGAAACTTATCTTAAGAAGTTAATTATAACCCTCACAAACGTGTGCATGACCTGGATGAAGATCCAGAAAAGCTGGTTGAAAAGGAATGGTCAGATAGATAGGAGGAGAATTGGGAGAGAGAGAGGTATAAGAAGATTGGGGGGGAGGGGGGGAGGAGTGGAGTTATGAATGGCTTTGAATGCCAAACAGAGGATTTCATATTGGATGTTGGAGGTGATTAAGGAGTCACTGGAATTTATTAAGCAGAGGGGTGACATAGTCTAAAGGTCTTTGCAAATCCTAAAACCTACATACATGTTAGTTGTATTTATTATTTTCCTTTCTCTCATGAGGAGGGACACAAAACTTAACATTAGATAAAGATGACCCATCAGTGACATAAGATTAAAATCTGGGAGCCCTAAACAGAGGTGTTCCCAAAGGGTCTCTCTTACAGTTTAAGTATAAAATAAACCGCCTTGCAATATCTTCCCTACTTCCTACACCTACCATAATTTGGGCAATGCAGGTGACATAAAACTCTACAGAGAGGTACAAAAATATTTTTGCATTAATCTCTTGTAGAATGGAATTCACAAAGTCAACTCATAGTCTTCAAGCAGTGGGTACCTCCTACAGGTTTAGAGGCTTTGCTAAGTCAGGCATCTCATACAAATGCATTTTTTCTGGTGCTTTAGGGAAGTGCTTGATAACACCTGGTGAATACTTCTTGTTGAGAGGAAAGAACTTTTGATCAATATGCAGGAGATTATGCCTGGGCCTGTGTGCTGTAATAGAGGAGCACTAGATTAGGAGTGAGAAGGACCTGGGTTCAGGTCCCAAGTCTGTTCCTCAATCCTTGTGGTATCTTAAGCAAATTATCTGACTTCTCTGAGCCTGTTTCCTCCTCAATAAAGCAAGGGGTTGGACTAAATGATCTCTTAGGGGCCTTCCAGCTCTAAATCTTAGGATATTATAACTACAGTCTCCATATTATGACTTTTTAGTTGGTTTCTAGCCTCTGGACTCACAAGTTTCACAGTAGGACTTTATGTATTCATTTTTAACTATAACACAATTGGACAATGACAAATAGACACCTTTTCCTTCTTAAGACAAGTTCCCAGGTGAGGCAGGTAGATGGCACAGTGCATAGAGCACTGGGCCTAGAGTCAGGAAGATCTGATTTCAAATCTATTCTCAGACACTTAATAGGTGTATGATCCTGGGCAAGTCACTCAACCTCAGTTTCCTCCCATATAAAATGGGAATAATAAGATCACTTGCCTCCCAGGTTTGTTGTAAGGATCAAATGAGGCATTTCACACAATGCCTGGCACATAGTAGGCACTATATGAATGTTCTCTATCATTATTATTATTAACAAATGTCATATTATCCCTGGACAAAAAGGGACTTTATAGAAAGTGTTGTGGTTACTTTTGTGTTCTTGAGTCTTTCTGAATTCACAACACCCACAGCCCACCTTTTAGAATTCAGTTCCCATAAATCATTTCGACATCTTCACTGGACTATTTCCATGTTACAGCATTGTTTCTTCTGATCTGGAAGAGAAAAGTTTGTCCAGAAATGCTGAATGAGAGTATGGTTCCCTTTAGCAAGAAATGCAGAGGAAAATTGAGCAGATGGTTTGCAAGGCAGCCAAATGCCAACCCACAGGGGGAAAGTAGACACCTAATGGGACTGAGATGAGCCCTGCCCAAGTCTGACAAAAATTGCTATGTGTCATCTCCATTTATGCATCCTGGTTTATGAGACATATTAGTGCATCTCAGAGCCTGGCATTTTCATGCATCCTACAGATGATGACCTGCCTTTGAGTCTGGGCTCTAAGTGATTAAGAAACACTGTGTGTTTGGGAGGTGGAGATGAACTATTTATAATGGTTCTGTCTGAATGGGAACATGGTCACTGCTCCCCGGGGACTGCTCCTGCTGTCACATGCTAGACCACTGCTTAACTGTCACTTAGTCAATAAACATTTATTAAGTGCCTGCTCTATGCCAGGCACTGTGCTAAGTACTGGAGATATAAAGAAAGGTCAGAGAGTCCCAGCTTTCAAGAAGCTAAATCAGGCTGCTCTCTGGCACCTTACAGGAGCCAAGCCTTCCATCTCAATAGGGACCCTTCTCTGTGTGGAGTCTGTGACACCAAGCCCTGAGGCAGTAAAGAAAAGAAAGGAGGGGAAAGAAGGTGAGGGCAGGAAGGAAGCAGAATGAAGTTGTATCAGGCACTGCATTCACATATCCAGACTGAACTGGCACATAGGCATGTCTTTCCTGCTCCAACACAGTGGGGAGCACCTCCCTCCTTGCCCCTTACTTCCAGAAGTCAGTAGAGAATGTTGCCCCCTCTCCACTCTCCACTGCACAAATATTCTCTCCTCTCCTATAATAATACTCACTTGCCGGTGATACAGAGGTGGAGGCATCTGGGCTTTACACATGCTAAAACCCAGCCATAACCAAGTGAGTTTCATTAGGCCACAGGGATAACACTGCCAAGAGATGAGTCATCTGGCTGGGATGATTTGGTGATGGCAAAGAGGGTAAGAACATGTACGGCAAAGTTTGCAGTCTGCCCCATCTGTTCAGGGCTGCTTTTATTCTAATGGAGCTGAATGGTTCATTTCAGCTCCTGCTGTGCAGGCTCACACTCAAGGCTCTTGTATGCCTGGGAAAGCCTGCAGACTGGGAGAAGAGAGTGTCAGACTTTAGCCCCTCTAGGATCTTCATTTTATTTTGACCAGACACATCAAAAAGGGACTCTGTATCCCCCTTTTATTCAGGCAGAAATTCTGTGGGTTTTGCAGAAAAATAAGCCAGTGTTTTCACAGTCCACTTCTAAGAACATCTACGTTGAGAAAAATGAGTATATACATACGTACAATTTTAGAAGTGGTAGAGGCCTTAGAGATCCTTCAGTCCATTCTCTTCATTTTACAGATGAGGCCCAAGGAATTGAAGTGGCTTGTGGACAAGGTTGGGTTTGAGCCCAGGCCTTCCAGTTCCTAGTCCTGTGCTTTTTACACTATGCCAGGAGGCCTAGAATAATTTTCTTTTTTATTGTATTTTCTTTTTATTGATTTATTTTGTTTTTATATCATTTATTTCTAAAAATATCCCTCCATTCTCCCCTACTGAGTAAGTTATCCTTTGTAACAAAGATTTTAAAAAGAATTTAAAGCAACTTACCCACACATCAACTGTGGATGAGAATATATACAACATGGAATAATTTACTTTCTATATGAAATAATGTGATCAACAAGGTCATGATTCTTTTTTTTTTAATTTGGTTAGGCAATTGGGGTTAAGTGACTTGCCTAGGGTCAAGCTGCTAGTAAGTGCTGTGTGTCTAAAGCTGGATTTGAACTCAGGTCTTCCTGAATCCAGGGCTGGTGCTCTATCCACTGCGCCACCTAGCTGCCCCCATAATTCTTAATCAAGGTTTGGACCCCAAAATGAAAATTTCAGAAACATAGCATCTGAGTCAGTGGGGAGGGGGAGGGGGGTGCCTGTGCCTTCAGCATGACCACATATCTCCCAGAAACTAATCAGTGCATCACAGCTGTATCATAGCAGGAAAGACCCCACAAAAGCCCTAGAGTCACTCATCACCCACAAAAAAACTTACTTGAGGACCATGAAACAAAAAGGGGGCTACTAGAATATCTTTGTTTGCTTTGGTGTACATTTGGAATTACCCTCCCCCTTACTATCCTGACTACAAATACCCTAGTGTCATGCCCTAGAACCTCCCTTGTTAGGAGCCTACCCTGGGCCAGACATTTTATCTGTACATGTATGTGTGTATACATATATATATATATATATATACATATATATATAAAATGTGCATAATATACACACACATAATGTAATAGCAGAACTCATCTTTTCCCCAAAACCTTTCCCCTCTCCTACCTTCCTTCTTACTCTAAAAGGTAATAAATACCACCTTCCCAGTTCTCAGAAATCCAACCTAAGTACCACTCAGGTGGACACCCTCAATACCTCACATCTGGACTACTGCAATAGCCTACTGGTGGGTTGGCCTGCCTCAACTCTCTCTTTATTCCTAACCATCCTCCATTCAACCCCCAAAGTGATTTCCCCAAAGTGCCAGGTCCAACCATGTTACCACCTCCACTAATTTAATAAACTCTACTGGCTCCTTAATGCTTCCAGGATCAAACATAAAATCCTCTGATGTCCAAAATTCTTTATAACTTAGCCCCCTCCTACCTTTCCAGTCTTCTTGTACCTTATTCCTCACCAAATACTTTTGAATCCCAGTGACACTGGCCTCCTGGCTATTACACAAACAAAACACTCCATCTCTTAGTTCCAGGTATTTTCTATCCCCCATACATGGAATACTATTACTCCTCATTTCTGCCCAGTCTCACTTTAAATATTAACTAAAATCCCATCTTCTATAAGAAGCCTTTCCCAAGTCTTCTTAATTCTAGTGTCCTCCTCTTAATTACTTCATGTTTATCCTATATATAACTTATTTGGACATATTTGTTTGCTTTTTGTTTCCTCCATTAGATTGCGAGCCTGAGAGCAGGAACTGTCTTTTGGTTCTTTCTGTATTCCCAGTGCTTGGCACAGTGCCTGGCACAAAGTAGAAACTTAATAAATGTTTATTGACTATTGATGAGACAGAGGCAGGTTAAGACAGACACCGAGATGGAGATGGAGAGATAGAGACAGAGACACAGGAAGAGAGAGAGACTTCAACTCATGCCAAGTAAAGGCATGTAATAATGTAATGTGGGTAATCAAGGGACCCCCTCATCTGCTGGTCTTCATGTACCCTGTAGCTCTAAACATGCACTCTGGTACCTTCTGGCAGGCAGGCCCCTTGTTAAAAAGATATTCAAATCCAAAGGCTTCTGGTTAGTCCCAATGTATGCCCTCCCACCCCCATGATAGAATACAACCTCAAAGAGATTGGTCACTGAGAGGCAAGAGCTGCCCAATCATATGCAGAGACTTCTACTCTTTCTCTCTCCTTCTCCTCTGAATATCTGGATTAGGACTCTCTCTGGGGCTTCCTTGGGGTGAAGCAAGAGACTCCTTCCCCCTCATCCCACCTTGGCCCCCGCTAGCTATGGCAGTTCTTCACATATGGCAATGGGACTATGTGCCGATCCAGGGGAGCCCGAGACTATGTACCAAGGCTTTGGTTGCCTCTTCTGCTCTGTATTGGTTTCCCTGAGCAAAGGAGACTGAAAGCAATTATGAGATGGCCATTTCCAACCTTGGAAATCATGGAGTCTTGGAAAGATCCAGGTAACTGGCAGCAGGAGGTGCTCCCTTACTGCTACAATGAGTCTCTGAAGAGATGAGCCTTAATATCAGTGCCTTTCCTCTGCTGATTTATTCTGCCTGTATCTTATCTGTACATAGTTGTTTGCATGTTCTCTCTCCCATTAGACTATCCATTCCTTGAGAGCAAGTACTATCTTTTCTTTTTCTTTGTATCTTCAAACACTTAGCATAGTTCCTGGCATGCAGTAGGCACTTAATACTTGTCTGACTGACCACTATCAGGAGGATGAGTCCATGCTCTGGCCTGACTTGCCAGAAGAGATGAACAGTACAGAGCTAAAATGAAATGGCTCTTTCGCAGTCCCATAAAATGTTTCAATGTTTTAAGTATCAACCTACTAGAAAAGAATAATAGGAGTCATGGGTTACTGTTTCATGTTTCAAGTTTTTGTCAGTGTATGAGTCTTTTGGGATATAAGCATTTCTTTTGTGGTAGAAGAAATGAACAGCTGCTCCATCTGGAGAAGAGGCTAATAATTCTTTTGGTGGAAGACCCTAGTCATGAGTTATATGAGTTATACCTAAACTTTAAGTGATTTGTCCTGGGACTCTGGCATGAAGAGCCTTTTCGCTCCTTCTCTTTAAAGGCCAGGCCCCAGGGCAGCTAGGTGGTGCAGTGGATAGAGCACCAGCCCTGGCGTCAGGAGGACCCGAGTTCAAATCCAGCCTCAGACACATAACACTCACTAACTGTGTGACCCTGGACAAGTCACTTAACCCCAATTGCCTCATTAAAAATTTAAAAAAAAAAAACAGGCTCCTCCAGGACTGAACTCAGCCCGGACGAACCCAGAGCTGGGGCACTAAACTAGAGAGTGTTTCAGGTAGAACATTTGGACGGGAGATACAATTTAATAGGAATAAATGTAAAGTCTTATACTTGGGTTCACAAAAAAACAATTTCACAAGTAGAAGATGGGGAGGATATGGCTACACAGTAGTTTGTCTGAAAAGGAAGAAAAGGTTTGAGGTTTTGAGCGAACTCCAAAGTCAACATGAGTCAGCAGTTTGATATAACCATTAGCTAAGAAAGCTGAGATCTTGGACTACATTAAGAGAGGCTTTGTGTGTTCTGAGCTATGGAAGTTATAGTCCCAATGTTCTCATGTGGAGTATTACATTCAATCCTTGGTGGAACATTTTAGGAAACAATGAGAGCTAAAAGAGAGTTAACAGGAGGGAGGATTTGACTTCATGCTATTGAGGACTGGCTGAAGGAACTGCAGATGTATCCTGGATGAGAGAAAACTTGGGAGGGATAGGATATTGGTCTTCAACTGCCATCTGGAATAGGAAGTAGAGTTGTTTTCCATGGCTGCTCCAAAAGTCGGAATTGGAGGAATGGATAGACTTTCAAAGAGGCAGGTGATGAGAACTTTCCAAAAATGTCATAGTAGTGAGTTCCCTCTCATTGAAGGTCTTCAAGCAAAGTCCCTCTGTCCACTTGTTAGGTCTGTTATAGAGGGGATTCTTTATCAGGCATGGATTGGACTAGATGGCCCCTATGGTCTCTTCCAAACTCTAGAATTATATAACTCTGTGACACTCCTCACATTTTCATAGTTCTCTAAGGCTTACAGAGCACTCTCTTCACAACAAGCAATACTATTCCCATCTTACAGATGAGGAAACAGAAGTTCAGGGAGGTTAATCATTTTGTCTAAGGTCACACAGCTAGTCAGTTCTAGACCTGGGCCTCAAATTGGGTATTCTGACCCTAAGATCAATGCTTATTCACTATGACCTGACACCTCTCAGGTGCTGCCTCCAGCAAGTCTGTAAGCCAAGCTTTAACATAGACCACCACTCTGACAGTGCATCCCCTAATTCATCACCACTCCTGTCCCCCAAGCCCACCAATTCCTGACAGCCCACAGAGGGCTACACCAGATGACTCAACATTCCAGGGGAAATGAATAAACAAGCCTATTCAGTGATTAAACTCTCTGATGCTGAGAAAGACACATGAGATACCCACAGAGTTAGAAAGCAAGGGACACACAGCTCAAGGTTCTTGAGATCCTGTGGTCTTGACAATCATGCTACAGGTGCAGTCCAAGCTCTATGCTGCTATGCTGGCTGACCTCAGTGAGCTGAAGGAGCCAGATAAACAGAGCCAATAACCAACATATGGAAGGCATCCATCTGCTGGTTCTTATAGCACCTGATGCCAGGTGAATGGGCAGGCACTGTTCTACTGGGCTCCACTAATAGGCAGAATCACCCTATGAGCAGCTGTGGTCTTGCAGGTGGTCCACTGCTCCTGTGGTAGACAGGCAATCAGTAACTCATGAAAACAGATACAGGCCTGCCAGACTCTGCCTGTATGGTTGTCTGGGCCCAAGTTGTTGACATAGGTAGAATGAGAAGCCAGCTAACTACTGTGATTTCAGTGGGGTCTTCTAACCTCCTTTGCCAAAAAAATACCTCTTCTACCTGCTCTCACATAGAAGCCTTTTCCAGGAAGGCATCATAGTATAGTGGAACAAACATCAGAATTAGAGCTGGAAAATCTGGACAGAAATCCTAGCTCCGTCACTTCCCACCTGTGTAACCCTGGGCAAGTCACTCTCTCTGGGCCTCAATTTTCTCATGTATGAAATGAGGGCTTTGGACTAGATGACCTTTCTAGCTCTAAATCTATTGTCCTATTCTGTGACTACAGATAGAGCTTAAACTGAAGTTAACCCCGGGAAAGGCAACAAATTGATATAACTTCACGCTAAGGTATAAGTGAATGATGTCTTTTCCTGAGACCAAGTTTTGAAAGGGGAAGGAAGTTATTCAGAACCTGATAGAGAAGGGGAGATGAGGGGGAGGGTTTAATCACAAAGATGAAGGAAGGGCACTGAAAGGGAATTCTAAGGATACTACTAACTTTACAAGTTTGCCAGGGGATGACAAAGCACTAAAGAGATGGTTAAGAGACCTGAATTTTTTGCCCCATTGTGCTACCACATAGCAGTGCCGCCTTGACAGCCTTCCTCTCTCAGAATCTCCCTTTCTTCCTCATAAAAAAAGATGTAAGAAGAAACATGCTATCTGCATCCAGAGAAAAAACTGATAAATAGAAGTATGTGCAGAATAATTTTACATATATGTATATGTATTTGTGTCTAATGGTAGCCATCTGTAGAGTGGGGGGAGGGAAGAAAAAAGAAAAAGAGAAATTTACATGATAATTTTATCATATATTTGAAAAGATTAGCAAGTTGTGCAGAGTAGATTTTCAGGTTCATATACAATCATCTTTTTATTGCACTATGTCACGTGGAAATGCTTGCTTTATTTCATAAATTAAAAATAAAATTTAAAAAAGTTTTTCCTCAGCTGTAAAATGAGGAGGCTGGATGAGATGACCTCTAAAGTCCTTTAAACAAGCAAGCCTCTTGTAATGGCTTGTGGATGGATAGATTCTAGCTCCCGGAGATCAAAGCATCATAGGAGCTAGAGATGGAAGAGATCTAGTCCAACTCTGTCATTTTACAGGTGAGGAAACTGAAACACACAGAGGTTATGAGGCAGCAAATATCACATTGCCCTTCCCTGTGCTTATTTCCCCTTCTGGATAGGAGGGACTACTTGGTGGGCTGCAGAGTGCTGGTGGTCAATCACTATTTACTCTGGTGAGTATGTCAGAAGCAGAGCCTCTGAAAAAAGGACAGTAAAATATCTCTTTGGCTCACAAGGATCACCACTGACAAGGGAGACAGGGCCTCCTATGAAACATATTCAAAGTGCGTAGAGGGCAGAAGATGGAGGGAACCTGCGGCAGTTTTGCAAATAGCATGTTCTGCAGCACCATGGGGAACTGGGCCAAAAAGCATTTGAGACAGAAAGGTCCGTGATCAGAGAAGAAGAGCCAGCATCATTTGGTACTTTCAGGAAAGACTCTGAAAGCTACAAAAAGTGCAGGTTTGTCGCCCCCTCCTGTCCTTTCTCTGCAAATCTGAGTTCAAGGTAGAGACAATGAAATGGAAGACAGGAGAGAAAGGAGGGGCAGAGAGGAAATCAAAGACCCCCCTAGAGAAATTTCTTGCTAAGTTACACCAGCTGCAGGAGTGGGCAGAGGGGACACCGACAAGTGACTCACTTTATGAAACCGGATTCTCTGATGAGGACTTGGTGGAGGCAGCGCCTTGCAAACAGCCTCTAATTATATCAACAATGTATCATTCGTTAATTTGCCAAGAAAATAAAATCCACTCAAATGACTTCCCTACATACAGTTCATCTCTCCCACAGGTTGATGTAATGTTGACACTGAGGCCAAATGAAGACATTTAAAGGAATAGTTAGTTCTCTCCACCATCATCTAAGATCCTTTTTTTCCCCCTTTTGGACCTGGCCCTGTGCTTTCATTGATATAGGGTGCTCAGAAAGTTGCCTAGAGCGTTGAGATGTTAAGTAACCTGCCCACAATCGCATTACCAGAATATGTCAAAGACCATGTCCCAGACCTTCTTGACTCCAAGGTCTTCTGGATTGTGATAGTAGCTCTCTACCCACAGCACGAGATTGTCTCTCCCTCCACCCTCTCTCCAATAACAATATTTACTCTTATCTTGTGAGAAAATGAGAACAGGGTTCAGTTCTATTTAACCACACACACACACACACACACACACACACACACAAACAGGGAAGCTAAGTACTGAGATAATTTCTGTAAGGCATTTTGAAAATGCTAAATTTTTTAAAGATTCCGTAAATTTTGAAAATCTTGAAAAACTTTAAAAAAAACTTTAAAGTCCTATATGGAAGATGGTTTGCTGATAAAATGATTACAGCTGCAGATGTACTGCTTCCAACTGATCACAACTTTTCCTGAATTCTATAACAGTAACACAATTAGTGTTGAATGGTTCCCATTCAACAATTAAGGGGGATTTGGTACCTTGCAAAGGTGCCTTTGGTACTTTACGTAGAAAGTTTTTTCTCCTTTTAAATTTTTTATTTAAAAGTTAGTCTTATTTTAAAGTGAATGATATTTTTTTTCTAGTTGAAAAATGAAAGAGACAGGGGCAGCTAGGTGGCACAGTGGATAGAGCACCAGCCCTGAAGTCAGGAGGACCTGAGTTCAAATCTGGCCTCAGACCAAACACTTGACACTTACTAGCTGTGTGACCCTGGGCAAGTCATTTAACCCCAATTGCCAAAAAAAAAAAAAATGAAAAAGAGACACATGTTTGTCAAGGAGACCAGAAATGCTGTTTTCCCTACCCTATAGCAGTCAACACGTCCGCTCATCACCCAGCATGAGGCAACTATGTGGCACAGTATATAGAGTACTGCGCCTAGAGTCAGGAAGACCTAGGTTCAGATCTGTTCTCAGACACTTCAACATGAGAAATTCTTTCCACTTACTAGCTGTATGACCTTGGGAAAGTCACTTGGCAGTGAGGTGGCATAGTGGATAGGCAGGGGTGGGGAATCTGTAGCCTCAAGGCTACATGTGGCTCTCTAGGTCCTCAAGTGTGGGCCTTTGAATAAAAGGCTTTTTTCTGTGAAGTTTGGATTCAGTCAAAGGGCCACACTTGAGGACCTAGAGAGTCACATGTGGCCTTGAGGCTGTAGGTTCCCCACCCCAGGAGTGATGGGCCTAGATTCGGGAAGACCCAAGATCAAATCCAGCCTCAGATAATTATAAGCTATGTAACCCTGGGCCAAGTCACTTAAACCTCTATCTGCATCAGTTTCCTGAATTGTAAATTGGGAATTATAATAGCACCTACCTCCCAGGGTTATTGTGAAGATTAAAGGAAATAATATTTGTAAAGTGCTTAGCACAGTGTTTGATACATAGTAGGCACTATATAAATGTTTATTCCCTTCTCTCACCAGTTCCAAGGAGGATATCAGACCTCTGAAATCTTCCTTCCAATTCCTCCTTCCTCCATTTTGTCTCCCTGGCAGTGTCAACTAGCCCCAAGAATGCAATGGGGAATCTCCTGAGACCACATTCCCCTGGTCCAGACATATGTTGGAATAAAAGAGATACAGAAATTGTGAAAAGTGACACAACCAGTAAAAATCTGAGCCTATCTGTGTAAAAGAACACTGGGAAGTTCAAATTGGCATGGAAAGAGCAGAACATCAATGGGCCTGAAGGGAAAGGCAACACTGGGCATTCTGCCATAGGTCACAGTTGTTCAAAGGTCTCTGTAACTGGAGATGGGCCCTGTTCCACTCCCTGGGTCCAAATGAAACCATAGGTTTCATTCTACCATAAGTTCTGACCAGACAGCTGCCTGTCTGTGCCAGGCGCTGGAGGGATTCCCACTGGAGGTGCCCTCAATCCCTAGAACGCTCAGGTGACAAAGGACTCAGGTGAGCAGCAAGTCCAGTCTCCATGGAGTGATAGCTAATTATGAGTTATTATAATTATTATTACTGATGGGGTAAGGGATCCATAGAATAGACAGAGCTCCTTGACTAGTGTATACTAAATTCAATTCAACTAAACAACATCAAAGGTTTCATAAGTGCCTACTATCAGACAGAATATAAATCTTGTTCTCAAGAAGTTTACAATCTAATAGGAAGAAAGATACACACACAAGTAACTGTGAAATAGAGAGAACAGGACATGCACAAAGGAAAGGATCAAAGCAAAGGGCCAAAAGAAATCTGAGTAGGGAGAGATCACTTTCACATGGGGGAGAGCAGAAGGAAGAAGGGAGAGGAAATCTATTTTAGACGTGAAGGACTTCACAACCAGAGGAACAGAGATAGGAGAAGGACAGAGGACAAAGAGAAGTTTGGCAGTTACCTGGGACACCATATCCTAAGGGTATGAAGCTGGAAACATTGTTTGGAGGTCAGGACCAGAAGTTTACTGAGTAGTCAATGTTGTTGTTCAGTCTTGTCTGAGTATTTTGTAACTCCATTTGGGGTTTTCTTGGCAAAGACACTGGAGTGGTTTGCCATTTCCTTCCCCAGCTCATTTTACAGATGAAGAAACTGAGGTAATCAAGGTTAAGTGACTTGCTCAGGGTGACACAGCTAATAAGTGTCTGAGGCATAATTTGAATTCAGGAAGATGAGTCTTCCTGACTTCAGGCCTGGCACTCTATCTACTATACCACCTAGCTGCCCATGAGTAATCAATGGGAAAGCAGCTGTTGAAGACCCAAGAGTGAAGTAATCAAAGTGATGGACATACCAGTAAGATTATTAGTGCAAGATGAAGGATGGGTTTGAAAGAGGACAGATAGAAAGCATGATAACTAGAAAGAACATTATTTCCAACCATGTCATAATGGATAGGCCTTTGGCATTTCACTTAGTAAATACTGTCATATTTACACTAAATACTCAGTATAAGACAGTGTGCTGACAGGTGCAGAATACAAAGTTGTAGAAGACACTATTCCTGCCCCCCCAAGGAACTTAAAATCTAGTAGGGCAAATACAACAAACTTAATTCTCTTCATTACAGGAGAAAAGGCGTAGGGAGGACACCGAGAGGGGATCTGAATATGAAATCATAGACTCCAATAATCCTCACTCTTGTATATTTTAATGATCATGCATGAGGTGTGCAGCTTTGGCTTCCATTAATCACAGAAAATACTTAGCAAATGACAGAGCAGCTTTTATCTGAAGACCTCTGAGTACTTCATAAACACTCATTAATAAAGCCTCCTGTCACCTCCTGAGAGGTGGGGAGTGTTTTCCAGATGGGTTAGCAAAGTCTCTAGAAAGTTAAGAGCCTCTATGAGTTAGTGACTATGCCAGGAATAGAAACCTAAGGATTTGGCACCCAGCTCTCTGGCCAAACCACAGCTCTGATGATTCAGTTGATGGTAATGAAGCCACAGCATCTGTCATTCTGAGTCTTCTTAGGATATACTGTAATGATTGCTCTTAAGGAGCAGCCAACCTCCCAGCCCCACTCCCTCACTCTCACATCTAGCCTCAACTGAGAACAGCCTACATAAATAAACAGAGGTCTTTTTCAGGGATGATCCCTCTGGTTTCTCCTCCCTAGGCCCCAAAATAATTTTTAAGTGCTGAATCTGAGGTCCTATGAGACATCTCTCCTTTATCCTTCTCCCCCTTTTTTTCTCCCACAGAACGCGAGATCATTTGGCAGTCAGAGCTCATGAACTATGATAGGCTCCCTGAGCAAGCCAAATATCCAGGGATGAGTTCTGCATCAAGAATGACCTGCAGGGGCAGCTAGGTGGTACAGTGGATAGAGCTCTGGCCTTGGAGTCAGGAGGACCTGAGTTCAAATCTGGCCTCAGACACTTGACTCTTACTAGCTGTGTGACCCTGGGCAAGCCACTTAACCCTGATTGCCTCACCAAAAAGCAAAAAAAAAAAAAAAACTACCTTCACCTCTGGATTCTAGGTGCCATCAAAGGCAGCTTTCCAGCAAAGATGAAGTCCAGAGTCAATGCCCAAAGAAGATACAATCATATGTCAGTCAAACATACTTGGTGCAATCGCCAGGAGAACCAAAAGGTCTGGCCATTGGGAAAATTAGGAAATGCATTAACTTTTGTCAATGGCCTCCTGCCTCCTTCTCACTCCTCAAGTTACACCACCACCCCAGTGCCCTCGTGATGGTCTCTACTCTTCGTTGCTCCAAGTATATCCCTCTTTCCCTCCTCCACAACTATCTAATCTTATTTCTGTCCAGTGTTCCTCTGGGATAACAAGTGGGGAAGCAATCTCATAAACAAATCTATTGCTAAGGTATGACTGGATGACAAGGGGTGAATATGCTACTCTTTCTATGGGTATTCACATTTCAGTAAGGGAATTCTAGAGATAAAGCCTTAACCCAAAGGAGTGACTCTCTCATGGCAGAATTGCAACCAGTGTGGCAGATCAGTAGGAAAATATTTGGGGACAGAAGGCTTTTCCCTTAAGCTGCACTATGCTGGGAACACTTACATATAAGGCCAGTTATATATACCAAATGATGTCCACCACCTCCTGTCCCTTATCCATAGGAATGAAAAAACCCAGAAATAAATGCATCTTCCTGTATTTCAAGATAAAGGGCTGCACAATGCCATGAACATATAAGATGGATGAAATATGACATGACAGCAGCTGCTGTGAAAAAAAAGACCGGGGGCAAGGGGTTAGTGGATTGTAGTCTCAATATAAGTTGGCAGTGTAATATGGCATACCAAAAAGTTGATGGGATCCTATATTCTCTAAAGAGCAGCTAGGTGGCACTGTGGATAGAGTGCTGGGTCTGGAGTCAGGAAGACTCATTTTCCTGAATTCAAATCTAACCTCAGACACTTATTAGCTGTGTAACCCTGGGCAAGTCACTTAACCTTGTTTGCTCATCTGTAAAATGGGCTGGAGAAGGAAATAGCAAACCACTTCAGTATCTTTGCCAAGAAAACCCCAAATGGAGTCATGAAGAGTCAACAATAAAATGCTCTCCAATGGCCACAAAATATGTTTATTCTGGAGGTGGGTGGGAGGGAGGGCTGATCAAGGGAACACCTCTCCCAGCTCTGATTCTGACTCTCTAGACTTCCCTATTACTCAGCCTCACAGGTATCTTCCCCCCTCCCCTTTCAGTGCCCTTTTCTGTATTGTCTTCCCTCATTAAAATACCCTCCTTAAGGGCAGGGTTTACTTACACACACACACACACACACACACACACACACATACACACATGTATTTTGCTTGTTTTTGCATTCTGAGCACTTAGCACAGTATCGATCACACAGTAAGCGCTAAATCAATTCTTTTTGCCCTGACCATGTTAGGATCTTTGAGAGCATCTCCCTATGAAGCATGTGGACACCTCTTTGAGAGAACTAATGATATCTTCTGATTAAGTCTCAAAAACTGTAGCTGAACCAGTTGGTTTGGATTCCTATGGTAATTATTGGGAGAAGCTACCTGCTTTGGGATGGTCTATAAAAGGGACTGACAGACTTGTTTTTCCTTCAACTTTCTACCTTTCTTCCAGAGAGATCCTGAGTATGAAATGCCTCTGTGAATCAGGGATGGGGGGCTGGGGGTTTGAAAGAGAACTCCGGCAAGAAACACATAACAGCTTCTTGTGATAGTGCTTGTTGCCAGAGAGCAAAGTATCTGAAAATGCCTAATTCCTGGCCCCAGCCTTGGAGCAGCGAAGTGACCTCTCAACCACAGGGCAGGCAAAGAGCAGGGAAACACAAGGCCAAGTGGTAAGAGTTCCTGAGGGTTGTCTCTCTAGCAGAATCAAATTCAAGAGTTTTAGACTCTAGTCTTCAAGCAGCCCAAGTTATGTATACACATATACATATGTGTTTGTATAGAGCCAGAATTTATAGAACATTTTAAGGTCTGCAAAGTGCTTTACAGATATGATCACATTTGATTCTTATAATAAACCTGTGAGGTAGGTGAGGTTATTATCTCCATTTTACAGATAAGGAAACCAAGGCAGACAAAGGTTCAGTGATTTGCCCAGGTTCATACAGCTAAGAGGTGTCAGAGACCAGAGGTGAACTCATGTCTTTCTGATTCTAGGCCCAGCACTCTATTCACTGCCCAAGTAGTGGCACAGCAGGATTCCTTAGAAAACATCAGCTTCAAGAGTCACCTTTTGAGTAATCCTAAGGCAAAGAGTTTAGGGATTTGGCCATTCCTCAGAAAAATGTTCTTCTTACAAAAGTAAGAACAATAATTATACAGCTCTTTACGCTGGAAGGAGAAGAATCAGGAAGGGACTAAAGTCATAGAGACTGTAAGCAGAGAAGGAAGACTCAAAGTATCTGGACCTACCCTCTACTGCAACTGCCTTATTCAGATGGTACATCCTAATGGGAAGGGGGTTACCAGTCTAACAACAATAAGTACATTTTACTTGTGGGAAGGAAAGGCCACAATCCATATGCTGGCATTATTGGAGGAAGGAAGAGGAGACACTATGGGAAACTGTGGGAAAATGGGACTCCCCAAAAGGATGGAGCATCATCCTCCTGGGAACCCCAAGTTAAGGTACATTCTGAGGGGAGTCCAAACCACCAAACACTGTTTTGATGTACAAGACTTTAGAACCCTAAAGAAAAGTAGAGTTCAAAAGAGGAGGACAATTGTTTCGATTGTTTATGGGCTATTGTGATACTTTTATGTGTTTTCTGCCATTTTTGTTGAGCTCCCTGAATCCTTTGTATTTTCTGTGGATAGAATAAGGCCTCTCTGGTACTGGTATTCAGTAACCTGAAGGTTTTTTAAGGGATCTGGGGATGCTGTTATTCACATTTGTGGATATTTGGACAGAGACTCGAGAGTAAACCCTGGGTTGAGGTATTATGAGCCAAATGGAGCTACAAATTTTAGGGTCAACCCCAAGACTGGACATATTCTATGTAAAGCCAAAGTTTAGGGTACTGGGCCACAAGTCACTCTTAAAATGCCAAGAATATTTATTCCTCACTAAAGCCTAAATCCATTCTATGTTTTGAGATATTACAAGGAGAACCTGACTAGTATTACCACACTTGAGAAAAAAAATCTAGAGAATAAGAAAGGAAGGAAAAGTAGTTTAGGGCTATTTTATAAACCTTTCTTTCCCTAGCTCAGCCTCAGACTTAGTGATCCATAGTAATTTCAGCCCAAGAATATTTTTAAATTAATTTTATAAGCAACAGATACCTGGAGTCTTCAATGAAAATGGTTATTTCTTCATCCATAAGTTATGTCACTAATAGCCCTTAGTTGAGTTTTTGGATAAACTGAGGTTCGGTTTTGGATAGAGAATACTATACAGAAAATGGTGTTTTCTTTGCGATCTGTGAACACTTTCCAGAGGCAGAAATAGATATCAGTACTGGGTTAGTGTTAGGAAGACCCAGGTTCAAACCCTGCTTTTGACATTGACTAACTGTGTGACCATGACCTGATACCTTGACATCTCTGAGCTTCAAGCAATTCTATAGGTCACTCCTATTGTATCCCATGGGTATTACCTAGTGAGTTCTTAGTGAATAGACCTGTAATGTGTATAAATAGTGTATATAGATATCAACAATGATATTCCTGATTGATCCCACATGATAATATCTAGATCTTTACTGAACACCAACCCCAAACACTTCTGTACCTAATTTGTCCTATCCTATAAATGATAATGGGGGGAGGGGGAGGTAGCTAGGTGGTGCAGTGGATAGAGCACCAGGACTGGAGTCAGGAAGATTTGAGTTCAAATCCAGCCTCGGACACTTGCTAGCTGTGTGACCCTGGGCAAATCACTTAACCCCTATTTGCCTCAGCTCCTCATCTGTAAAACGAGAACACATTGGAGAAGGAAATGGCAAACTATTCCAGTATCTTTGCTAAGAAAACCCTACAGTCAGATACAACTGAATGACTGAACAATAATACATGATATCTGTTTGTTTATAAATATGTTCCTTAGTTGCACCATGGTATAAATATTCCGTGTTCCTTGGTAAAGTGTAAGCTTCCAAAATGTAGGAAGGGTATGTTTTATTCCTTTTGTACTAAAACATTTGGTACATGTTATAGGTACTTAATACAGATAAAATCTTTTATGATGAATGTCATTACTAAAAAGTAGCAAAGCTTTTTTGCTCTTCTAATGGCCCATAGTGACATTGCTTTGTTGATCTGGTAACAAATAATAATTATAACTCACATAGATATAAAGAGAAAGACTCCAGCACTTTGGGTGGACCCCCGTGATGAACTTCTGGGAGGGCACAGATCAGAGTTGCCCAGGCTGAGCAGTCACAGGCAAATTATAGTCTGAATCCTCGGAGGGGTCTCCCAAATCAATGAGATCATAGACCCGTCCAAATACATACATACAAAGAATAAACATGCAAAAGCAAAGCTGACCACTGCAGATCCTTAAATGAGTGTTGATAACATTATAGGTAAGGAGAGGATGAAGAAAGCCGAACTTCAGCCGTATAGATCACAATAACAACAAATCAGATTTCTTTAGCCTTTGAAGGCATACAAAGCACTCTCTTCACAACAACCCAAGAGGGAAGTAGTTCAAGTATTTGTTATCCTCATTTTACTGATGGGAAAAAAAAAAAGATTCTGAAAGGTTAAGGGATTTGCTTCTATTCACACAGCCAGCATCTTG
Source organism: Vombatus ursinus (assembly GCF_900497805.2). Classification (NCBI taxonomy): domain Eukaryota; kingdom Metazoa; phylum Chordata; class Mammalia; order Diprotodontia; family Vombatidae; genus Vombatus; species Vombatus ursinus. The sequence goes on from NW_020954576.1 coordinate 26,969,905, forward strand.
GCTGCAAGTCCCGAAGCATTCTTTACAGTACACCACACAATGCCTCTCACTTTATGGTTATTTTGTTTTGCCATCCTCCTCTCAAGCTTCTCACATCAAACATCCCATTTACCCTCTCAAACCACACAATAAAATGAAACACAAAAAGATGAAACAGTTAATAGGAAAGATAGGTTTGGGGTAAAGGCATGTGCATGACACCTCCTTCTACCCCCTAGTAGGGGTTCTAAAATTGGGTCAAGAGAACTTTCACACTCCCATCCCAAGTGCATTCTGCTGTCTTCAGGGTTTCGGCCAAGGCCACAAGCTGAGGGGGAAAGAAGGAAGATTTTCCCAATGCCACCTCTGGAGCTGCTGCTGTGGATGCCTGGGTAGCCATTAAACTATAACTGCCCTGAGGGACTAAAGACTGGCACAGAAGAAGAAGGTTGGTAGATGACACACTAGATAAAGGGAGAAGATTAAAGGAATTTTTGTACTTGTGAGTAAGTATAGTTGGGTTGGAGACAAGCCCCTTGATAGGATATGGAAGGAAAGATGGAAGAAGAGGGATCTTCCTAATCTGTGATTGGCTGATCATAAGTCATAGGAGTTATACCATCACGAGCCCTACTTTGGAGACCACTGGCATAAGGCATAGCATGATTTGCCAAGGATATGTGGTTCACAACCTATCGGTAGGTTAATATTAGTAGATAAGTCTCAGAAATGTTACCTGAAGTTAAATGACATGACAACTGTCACAGAGCTAGTAAATATAAGAGGCAGGATTTGAGCCCAGGTCTTCTTTATTCCAATTCTAGGACTCTATGCAGTACAGGATAGTGCCTATGATATCGCTATAATTTGTGTCCTTGATCCCTTAGGAACTAATATGATTAGTATAATTAAATATTCAGTATGATTTTAAAAATAAAAACAATAAGGAAGGTGACTAGCTAATTGTTGATATTCACTCTTCTTATGTATCTGTGCAGTAGCAAAGTGAAATACCTTTAGAAAGTAAAATTCACTAGAATGAAAAAAGATAGAACTTTAAAAAAAATTCTGATCACAATATTTAAATAAAATTGGTATTCTTTGTAATCCTATGTATTAATTTTATGCATTTTAGAAAACATCATTCTGAGAAAGGGTCCACAGGTTTCACCAGATGCTACCAAAGAAGAATATAGAGGTGTGAAACCTAGAAGTTTCAAATAATTTATTTTCACTTGTCAATTCACTTGTGAGTGGTGGAGCACAATTCTCTTTCCTCATTTGATTCTATAGTCATAGAGTAATAAAGTCATGGAACATTCGGGCTGGAAAAGACGTTAGGGATCATTTCCTTCAACCCCTTCATTTTACAAAGGAGAAAATAGAGACTAGAGAAGGCAGGTGACTTCGCTGAAGTCATACAGCCATAAACTGAGGGTGTGATCTCTAGCAATGTGTTACTAAAAATAAACATAACAAAACTAGTTAGAAGTAGTGTAACCTTGATGGCAGCTGGACTGAAATGGGATTTTAACCATTATTCCAGCAAAGTTAGCTATGATAAAAATTTCTGCACTATTTTCCTCTCATTTGCATTACAAAATAAAAGATTAGGGAATCAACAAAAGATTTTTTAAAACATACAGAAGCAGAAGGAAGTTCAGAAGGAACAACAGTATTAACATGTTAAATTTAAAATATAGTTTTAAAAAGCTGTAAGTTATAAGGATTTGTGTTTTTGTATACAATCCTCTTATCCTGTTCTTTTTATATTGAAATGTTTGTGTTTATTAATGTTTGTTAAGTTCACAATAAAAAAAAATTAAAAAAAAAAAAAAGATTTACTTTCCAAGATGTTTCCACAGGAAAATGTCCTTGAAGGAGGCACCGGAAAGGTTAAGAAAGATGGCAAACACATGACAAAAATGACTATTTCAAAGGAACAACATAAGACTTGTATAAACTGATGCAAAATTAAGTAAGCAGAACCCAGAAAAATATATTCATGATTACAAACAGATAAAAAATTTTTTAATTGTATACTAGAATGACCAAACTTGGCCCCAGAGAAAGAGTTGAGAAAATCAACTCCCTCCCTCCATTGCAAAGGTTGGGGATTATGGGTGTGGTAACTATATATATTGCATGATGTAGTTGATGAATTATTTTGCTTAACTGTTTTTCTGTCCTTTAAATCTTCTTTACAAGGGATGACTCACTAGGGAAGGGAAGGAGGATATGTTTAGAAACAAATATGTTGCAAAAATAAAAGGTACCAGTAGAAATAATGATTTTTTTTTTCAGCAGAAGATGGATGTGGTTGGCCAGGCCCAAGGTATGCTTGGAATTGCGATCCTCGGTGTGTTTTCTGCAACTTTGCCAGAATTCAGCAGCACTTTCCCAGTTTTAGATCCTACCCTTTGCTTTCACACATCCTGACTGTTTCTCTTCCTCTGTCTTCTCTGCATTGGAGGCAGTTAGATGGCATAGCGCACCAAGTGCCAGGCTTGGAGTCAGAAAGTACTGGGTTTGAATTCTGCTTCAGATGCTAAATGGTGGCATGACCCTGAGCAAATGCATTTAACTTTTCAGCTTCAGTTTCTTCACTTGTACAGTGGAGATGATAATAGCACTTACCTCAAAGAGCTGTTATGAGGATTAAATGAGACAAATGAGACACGCAAAATATTTTGTACTATATAAATGTTACCTATTATTATTGTTAGGGCAGCTAGTCCTAACAACAGCGGATAGAGCATTGGGCCATAGCGTCAGGAAGACCTGAGTCGAAATCCAGCCTCAGATGCTTACTAGCTATGTGACCCTGGGCAAGTCATCTAACCCTGTTTGCCTCAGTTTCCTCATCTGTAAAATGAGCTAGAGAAGGAAATGGCCACCAGCCCTGGAGTTAGGAGGACTTCAGTTCAAATGCAGCCTCAAACACTTACTAGCTAGTGTGTGACCCCAGCTGGGCAAGTCACTTAACCCCCATTGCCCCCACCAAAAAAAAAAACCCACAAAGAGAAGGAAATGCCAACCACTCCAGTGTCTTTGCCAAGACAACCCCAAATGGGGTCACAAAGAGTGGGACATGACTAAATAACAACAACCAATTATTGTTGTTGTTGTTGTCGTTATATCACAGGAATTTCTCCCAATGCCTGCAAGAATCCTTTATTCCATGCAGAGTTTCTGATATTTCATAGCCTTTCCTCTTTTTTTCTAGATGTTTATCAGACTTTGCCAATAGGTACCACTCCTTCGTATGTAATATATTCCAACCTGAAAATTACTTCTGTTTGAAGCTTCAGGGTCCCTAAAATGAATTACAGGTACACATCTATGAATTACTAATAATAGTTAACAATTATTTAGCACTTTAAGTCTTGTAAAGCACTTTTCATAGATCATCTCATTTGGTCCTCACAACAATCTGATGAGATAGGTATCATCATCATCATCATCATCACCCCCATGTTACTGATGAAGTTGAGAAATGAGGTTGACTTGCCCAGGCTGACAGAGCTAGTCTGATGTGGCACTCAGACTCAAGGCTTCCTGACTAAGCCCAGGACTCCATCCACTATGCCAAGCCACCTCTCCAAAGAATGGGTTCAAACCACACACTTGGTTGTCTGAAACGCTGTTACCACTGCCGTAAATAATAGAGCTGGCCTCGGAGGATGATCTCAATAATCAGGACAGAAGAGTCAGAGCAGAAAATTATTATTCCATGCTTAAAGGATTCGTGTCCAAAGTTTCAGGAAACACAAAATACACATCTAGAAGATTTAGACTGAAGTGGGGGGATGTGGAACAGGATGTCATAGGGAGTAGAGGGAAAATAAAATCTCCCCTACAGTGAAATCAGAGGAAGGAAGAGGGGGCAGACAAGACCAAACTGCACTAAGGTAAAGTATATCCCAAGGTCCAGAAGAAGCCCCAAATCCATAAAATGACACTCTTCTACTTCAACAGATTCTGAAACAGATTCTGGGGCTCCTGTAGGCAGAATAAGGGTTAGCCTTCAGCTTATCATCCTCAGGAGAGCATGGGAACATTCCAAAGGGTACAAGTCATCGTTTCTGACTTCCTACCATCCCAGTCAACCAATAAAGGCCAAATAATACCAAGTATTTACAAAGTGCTTTATAAATATCTCACTTTATCCTCACAACAACCCTGGGAGGTAGGTGCTATTATTATCCCCACTTTACAGAAAAGGAAACTGAAACAGATAGAAGTTAAATGACTTGCTCAGGGTCACAGGTCTGAAGTAGGATTTGAACTCAGATCTTCCTTACTACAAATCCAGTGCTATATCCTCGGTGCCACCAAGTGGCCCCTAAATCTGACTTACCTTTGGGATTGGCCTCATTATGTACCTGTAGCATGATTTGAGGGTTCTTCTCACTGTCACCCCCTGATCAAAAAATTCTACCCTCCTTCTTACTGATGCTCGTAATGCTTTTACCAGAGAAAAGACCCTTTCATTCCACAATTAAATACAAAAGGCTTAAAATGTAAATGTCTGGCTAAGGTCATATCGTAAATGACACACGATATATATTAAAGGGTAGACAGTGAGTCAATAACCCTTGTGTAGTGTCTCCTAGCAAATCCTTTCCTCTTTTGATAGGGGGAAAGGGGAATAGCACTGGACTTCTAAAGATGGAAAGGGATTAGGGCTATGGAAAAGTGGGTAGTGGGGAAGGGAAGCCAAGGGAGAAAAAAAAAAAACTTAGCTGATTTCATAACATCTTTCTCTGTTCCGAGAACGATAGAAACTTCTGGCCAAAGTGCTCTTGTCTTGAATGTCTGCACAGGGGTCTGGTTTGCCAGAAGCGTTGCTGTTGAGCCACCAGTATGCACAGTAACACTGCATCCCTGATGTGTGGTTTTCAGGGTTGTGGTTTGCTTTTGTTATACTTCTTGTTGGTTTTTTTTAGATGTGGTTGACTTGGTTAAAAAGGAGTTTTATTTGTAGATGATTTTGTTAATGAGGGCATCACTCTAATGTCTAATTTGATCAATGCTGTAAGTTCAAATGTCTGTTAACTAAGGAAACTAGAGAGTCATGAAAATGGCACCCAGAATGTCCTTTTGGGATCAGATTCTTAAAATCTAGCCAACAGCTCACTAACATTCAGATTCCTTAAGAGTCTGCCCAATATGACAGATGTTCTAATAAACCTTGTCTTTGACTGAAAGAAGGCTTGGGTCAAATTCTTTCAGGCAGGATCTGCATGTTGTGATTTTGGGGTCCCAGCACCCCTAAACCTCATCATTTTGGTGGCCCATACAGGGAAACTGCCTAATCCCAAATTCTTCTCTAGCCAAGACTGAAAGGTACGTAAACCTCAGAATGTCCTTTTGCAGGCTAATGGAGACAACGGCATACAACTGAATCCAAAAACTTTTTAAAGTTTAAAAAAGTTTAAGCTTTTAAGTATTATCAAAAAAAACCAGTCAAACACTGTTTAATGAAATAACTCACAGGGTTCAAAGACTATTGACTTTCAGTAAGAAGTTTTCACCTTTTCCAAGGACTTTGTACTTCCTCCCCCTTTTGCAACCAAGGCAGTTCAGCAATATTTATTAAGTGGGGAGAACATGGCTTCAGAGGGCAACTTTAAAATTTTATGTATGTATAAACATACATCTTATATATATATATATATGTGTGTGTATATGTATAAAATATGTGCAAACATGTGAAAACTGCCTGCAAAATTACTATAATAATAAGCCACAAATAAAACAATAACTACAGGTCAAGATATGGATACTTAAAAAGGAAATACTAAACAAAAACTTTCTTAATAAAGGCACATCCCAATGGAATAAGTATGTCCTTGATCTTATTTATTTGAGTGTGGAACTGAGATTTGTTTGGAGTGAATGAATGGATGGATGGATGGATGGATGGATGGATGGATGGATGGATGGATCAATTAATTAAAAAACATTTATTAAACATCTACTATATACCAAGCTCTGTGCTAAGCTTTAGTGATACAAATGGGGGGGGGGGGGGGGGAAGGCACTCTCTGCTTTTAAGGAGATACATGAAAGAAAGTTGGGATGCAAATAAGATGGAAAGGCATGGAAGTCCTACAGGTACAAAAGCAGGGCAGATGGCAAAGCCCAGGGGTCCTATGGTTGTATCAGTAGATTAGATGATGTTGCCAAGGGTCTGGAGGCAGGACAGATCCTAAGTTCTGGAGGATCTTTGCAAGGGAGATGGCAAGACCTGGTGGTCTTCTGTCTCACTGGAAGAAATAGAGTTATGGACCCCCATCAATCCAAGCTGTGTCAGTAGTCAAGGAGCTGCTCCAGTGGGTTCTAGATGGCCAGAGGAAGGGTAAAATAAAAGGGGGAGGAGACCCTTGATAGTGACAGGTTTTCCCACTGCCCAGTCAGAAATCTTATTGAGGAAACTTCCTCCACTGATACAGGTGGGAAACCTGCCAAAAATTTAGTCTTAGAGAGTGACCTGAAGCACTGAGAGGCTGTGTGACTCGCCTATGGATTGCATAGCTAGCATGTGTATAAATGGAAAGGAAGGGGTGATCTACTGAATCCCCCTAACCCACTTGATAAAGTCACAGATTGAAAGACTTCCAGTTAAGGTAGCAATGTGAAAGGTCATAAAGAAGCCCAGTTCTTCCATAGAAACCCCAGCAAACATCTGGAAACAATCCAAGAAAGACCGATTATAAGGAAATTAGGAAAAACTCAGAAGTAAGCCCCTTTATCCAGTCAAGAACTGTGCAAAAAGTCAAACAGAAGAGAATATAAGCTGGTAGAGGGATTGAACCAGGAAAGTCAGGGCCAGATCAGGTAAAAGTAGAAGGACAAGGGTTGAACCATGTAAACCAGCAGGAACTCTGGGAACCCAGCCAGAATACAGCAGAGGCAAATGGCTCTGAAACCAGCAAGTCCTCTGAAAGAAGCGTCGCAAACCCACACCAGCTCAAATAATTAGGCCCCTAAAGTAAGATCCTGGCCAAGGCTTGTCAAAACAGAAGCCAAGACAGAAACAACCCCAACAGATCACTACATAGGAAGGCAGTCTAACTGTAAACTCCTCGGAGTGTTGGGAGACACGGCAGGAGACACCAAGGCAAAATCTGAGGGGCAGCAAAAGTTGGGCAAAGATTGGAATGTGGTTGGAGAAGAAGGGAGGAGACAGTATCAAGGGCACATGTAGAGTGACTAGCCTTGATAAAGGATTGATAAAGGTTGATAAAGAAAGGAGCCCTGAGAAACCAGCATGATCTCCGCCCTACCATTGAAGCTGTATCAGAGAAAGGAACCTACTCTCCAGTGAAGATCATGCAAAGAAAAGGACAAAGAGACCTACTGACACTTGAACCCACACTGGACTGCCAGGAAACTGAGCCAAAAGCCAAAGACTGAGACAAAGAATCGAGCCTACTACTGAAAATATGTGGAAACAGAAAAAGATAAAAACACAATGAAGAAATGTTATGGGGTAAGAGATACCCAAAATATATAGGTAATTTAGACAAATATATAAGGACAAGAGCCATTTTAAAATAAACACATGATCAGAGGATATAAGCAAACAGTTCTCAAGTTTCTCAAGGCAAGCTATCGATGTGAAGAAGTGCCGCAATCCGAAACATGTAAGAGACAACTCTGAGGTTCCATCACAGAGGGAGACAGGACCATTTAAGATAGCAATGTGAAAAGTCAGAGAGAAGATCAGCTCTGCCATAGAAACCCCAGCAAACATCTGAAAACAATCCAAGAAAGACCAATGATAAAAAAAAAAAAAATGGAAAAGATTCAGAAGCAAGCTCTCTATCTGGTCAAGAACTGCGCACAAAAACAAACAGAAGTGTAGGTTGGTAGATGGATTGAACCAAGAAACTCATCTGATTAGCAAAGAAGAAACAAAAGGAAAAGGACAATTGCTGGAGGGGCTGGGAGAAGATAAGCACACTAAACCACTTCTGGTGGAGCTATGAATTAGTACAACCAAAAAGTCATTAAATGGTACGTATCCAGTTTAAAAAGCCCAATGGGCAGCTGGTGAGATAGGACTGAAGCTCAGGGGAAGAGAAGGGCTGGAGACAGAGGTAGATAGGCAGACCAACAGACAGACAGATAGCTAGAGGTTGACAGATATAGAAATATAGATATATGGATATATAAAACTGTAAGTCGACTACATAAAGATAATAATTAAACCAATGGAAGCTGAGGAGAGCATCGAGAGAGCAAGCCTAAAAGCCTAAAGAGAAAAGAAAAGAGGGTACGGGACGGACCCTAAAGGAACACCCACAGGTAGGGAGCTTGATATGAATGGTGATCCAACAAAGGAGACTACAATGGAGCAGTCAGACACTAGGAGGAGACCCAGGAGAGACCAGTACCATGAAAACCAAAGAAGAAAGAATAGCCCGAGGAACATGCTCAACAATGTCAAACACTGCAGATACATCTTTTTTTTTTTTTTGTCTAGGCAATGGGGTTAAGTGACTTGCCTAGGGTCACACAGCTAGTAAGTGTTATGTGTCTAAGGCCAGATTTGAACTCATGTCCTCCAGACTCCAGGACTGGTGCTTTATCCACTGCACCACCTAGCTGCCCCCACTGCAGATATATCAAGAAGGATAAGGACTAAGAAAAGTCTATCAGATACAGCAATTAAGAGAGTGTTCCTACCTTTGGAAAGAGAAATTTTAATTGAATGATATGATCAAAAGTTTAATTACAAAAAAGACTCAGGGGTGAGAAGAGAGGAAATAGAAACAGTGAATATAAACAGCTTTTTCTAAGAGTTTTGCTAAGAAAAGGAGACAAGATATAGTCCAATAACTTGAAGGTAGGATAAAGTATAATGAAGTTTAAGAATGGGAGAAACTTGGAGACTATCTGTTGGCAAAGTAGGGAGGAGATAGTGTCAAGGGCATGTGTAGAGGGACTGGCCTTGATAAAGACAGGGCCATCTGATTGTCCGAGGCAAGGGAAAGTAGGAGAGAGTGAGTGATGGTGTCAAGAGGTTCTGAAATGAAGAAAAAGGAAGCAAAGACAAATGGAATATTTTATGAGGGTAGGCAGAACGCAGGACACCAGCTGACAACGCATGCCTACCAGCCTGGGTTTGTTATTCCCTGGTGACTGGCACTTGGTGATGCTGCCTCTGTAGCAGCCCAGCCTCTACAAGAGGGCTGGGTCAGGTTTTCCTGTCTATCTCCTCTGCAACAGCTGTGTTTTCTTTAGCAGAAAGTCTCCTTTTCACCTCTCTTCGTGGGAGGACCTAGCTCTAACTCACTTTTTTATATATATTATGCATGTGAGTGGAATCAAGTCAAGGGTTGTGTGAGGATAAGATTATGAGGGTGGATCCCTTATCTCCTCCTCCTGCAAGGTTCTAGATTCAAACCCCTACTACTATTGCCTTATGTAAAGAGCTACCTCGGACTTAATAATTAATTCTTCTACTTAATATTTGTGTTTGTTTCTTGGAAGATGAACTTCAAACTGTAAATGCTAACATTTACAATTTCTGTTGAAGGCCTGCTCAGCATTCATAATTGTTATAGGGGCACTGAAATAATGGTGATACCTTTCCTTTCAGTATTGCTATTGAAACGGCTTTGTTAGTCTTGAGGCAATTGAGTAAATTAACCAAGACTAGGGAAGCTCCTAATCTAAACTGCCCTTAAGGATAGAAATGGAAAATAAAGACCAAAAGGAAAGGAAAGGGAGAGGAAAGAAGAAAGTAAGAAAAGAGGATAATAATACTGTAAGGCTTACTTTTCTCACAACTCTGTTAGACCAAAGGCACAAATAGTGAAAAGAAATGTGGGTTGAGGCAAATAGTGACAGAGAGGGGGTGTATGAGGGAAGGAACGGAGGAAGGGAGGAAGGAAGGAAAGAAGGAAGGAAGGAAGGAAGAAAATAGGGATTCTGATTTTGCTGATTATCTTGAAATTCAAATTTAGTGAGGAGACAAGACTTTAAAGCTATTTTCTTAGATTATATTTAACCAATATTAAGACAATTTCTATTTTAATACCAAAAGAGCTATCATTTCCTTTCATATGGTACAGTGATTTAGTCCTCTCTGAAATCCCCCAACGATTTGCTTTTCTAGCACACAAAATACCTTCCTCATCCCACCCCAATAAGGGAAGTAGTTGCCTGAATCTTTGCTTCTACTTTACCTGTGTATGATTTGGCCCACACATTTACATTTGTCATAATATAGTTTCATCAGCTCATCTGATTCCTCCTGTCCTTCAATGTTGGTATAATCTGCAATTTTCCATCCTTGTTCCCTCTGCCTTTCCTATCCCTTCTCCTCAATCCTCTTTCCCCCATCATTGTCCATATTTTCATCATCCCTTATGCCTTCTATCCTTCCTTACTTTTTATGTTCTTGTCCCTGTTCCTTACCACTCACTTATTTTTAAATCCTTTCTTTACTTTGAGTGTTTGGGGGTAAGGCTGGAAATAGGGGAGGAAATTACTTTCTTAATATTTGTCTGTGTTTAAATTATTCTCTCATCAGACAGTAAACTCCCAGCAATGATGGTGTTTCAAATCATTTTTCATATAAAATTTAGCATAGGAATATCATCAGTCACTTAATAAACACTGTACATCAATTCAGTTCCACAAACATTTTTTAAGCACCTGCAATGTTCAGAGAGAGGTTGTCTGGTGTAGTGAGTGAGAGTAGACTTTGGAGTCAGGAAGACCTGGGTTCACATCTGGCCTCTAATACATACTGGCTGTGGGACTATGGACAGGTTAATGCCTTGAAGGCAATTCTCCAAGACTAGCCTACAGAGGAATCGGTGATCTGCAGTGTGGAGGGAATTTCCATGCGGGATGTTCTCTACACCAAGAAAATCACAGGTTAGGGTGGAAAAAAAAAAGTTTGAAGTGCACTGTGTTAATTTTGAAGGATAGGGAAAAAAAGTAGAAAAAGATGGTAGTCCCTGCCTTTAAGGAGAGTACAGGCTAATGAAGGAGGGAGGGTGATGGAACGAGAAAAGCACACAACTAACTCTGGAAGTTTTAACTGCACAGGAGAGTTGCAAACAAAATGGTACAAGAGATTTGAAGAGGGAATACTAAAGAAATCAGGGAAGGCTTTAAGGAGGAGGTGGTAAATGAGCTGGGCCTTAAAGGAAGGACAGGATTTCAACAAGTAGAGGTGTGGGGGAGGGCATTTCAGTCATGGAAGATGGCTCATTCTAAGGCATTGGGGTAACAAAAGGCAAAATGAAATTAAAGCACTACAGGGTGTTTGTGTGAGCTTAAGAAATAAAAATAAAAAGGTAAGTAGTGTAAAATCAGGCTGAAAAGGTAAGTTGGATCCAGACTGTGGATGGCCTTGAATGTCAAACTGAATATTATTTGATATCATAGTCAATAAGGAACAGCTGAAGAATCCCATACAGGGGAGTGATATGATTAGATCATAATGCATTAAAATGATTACTTTGGTACCACTGTGAAGGAATGTTTGGAAAGTAGAGTGTGTGATCACAGGAAGACCAGTTAGGAATCCATTATAGTAGTCCAAGCAAGAAGAAATGAGGAAGGAAAGAAACAAGCATTTATTAAGTGCCTACTATGTAAAACTAAATGCTTTACAAATATTTCATTCAGTCCTCACATCACTCTGGGAGTTAAACAGTATTATCATCCCCATTTTACATATGAGGAAACTGAAGTAGACAGAGGTTAAATGACTTGCCTAGAGTCAAATATCTAGCGAGGGTTTGAGGCAGGATTTGAGCTCAGATCTTCCTGACTCCAAGTCCAATGCTCTATCCACTGCACCACCCAGCTGCCTTTATAAAATATAATGGCCCGGACTTGGTGGAGTGTAGAGAAAGTGGAAAGAAGGAGGGCAAATGCCAGACATATGTAATAAGATTTGGAAGCAAGGCTATTAGGGCTTGGACTATTGTGAATAACTGAATATGGTTTCCCTGTACTATATCCATCTCTTCACTAGAAGTGATCTCATCAGCTCCCATAGATTCACTTATCATGTATATGCAGATTATTCCTAAATCTACACATCCAATCCTCACATCACTCCTAAGTAAACTCCAGTCTCACATCTCCAGCTTCCCACCAGACATCTCCACTCAGATGTCTCAAAAGCATGTCAAACTCAGTGTCCAAAACAGAATTTATTCTCTTTCCCCCTAAACCTTTCCCTCTTCCTAACTTCCTATTTCTATATAAGGTACCACCATCCTTCTTATGACTCATGTTCACCAGCTCAGAGCCACTTTTCATTCTCCCCTCTCCCTCAACGCCATCCTCCATATCCAATCCGGCTGCTAGGTCTTGTTAATTCTGCCTACACTACATCCCTCACTGTTTGTGTGTGAGGGATGTTTGGTAAGTCCCTTAACATCTCTGAGCCTCAAATTCTTCACTGGTAAACTCTTCACTGGTTTCAACGTCATAAGCTCTAAGGTCCCTATGAATATCTCTCACAACTATCATACAGCCACCACCCCAGTTAAGGCCCTCTATTTCTCACCTGGAATATTGTCCAAGTCCTACTTCTAACACTTATTATTTGTGTGACTTTAAGCAAGTTACTTAACCTCTCTGGTCTCAGTTTCCTCATATGCAAAGTGAGAAGATTGGAGTACATGATGTCTGAGGTCTCCTCTGGCTCTAAGTCTATCCAATGAGAAAATGACATCTTCATTGGTCTCCCCACATCTAACCTCTCCCCTTTCCGATCCATCTTCCACACAACAGTTAAACTGACATTCCTAAAGCACAAGTCTGACCGTGTCACTCTTCTACTCAAAAAACTTCAGTAGCTTCCAATTGCCTCTATTTGTCATTTAAAACCCTTCAATATCTGGCTCCAACCCCTTTTTTCCAGGCTGATTACTCATTATTCCTCCTCAATTACTCTACAAAATAGCCAAATGGTCATACTTGTTCCTGATACGTGCTATACCATCTCCTTTCTCCCATATCCACATCTTTGCACAGGTCTAGTAGGATGCCACATCTTTCTATGCCTAAAACATTGTCCTTGATCAGGTCAAGGGCCACCTCCTAAAAGAGGATTTCCAGACTCCCCCAGTTGTTAGTGTCCTGTCCTCATCATAAATCACCTTGTACTTATTATTTATACATTTTTAACTTATCTGTGTCAATGTTGTATCCCCCCCAGTATAAATTCATAAAGGGAAAGGACTGTTTCACTTTTATCTCTGTATCCCCAGCAACTAGCTAAGTGCCTGGTACATATTAATACATGTTTATTAAGTTGAATTGTTGAATCTCCCTTTCCTAAATCATCTACATACAATCAGCTTCTTAAGCTGAACACTGTACACATTACAATGTGAGAGAATGACAGGTTCTATCAACACATTAGGTCCATGCCCAAAACACCATCTCATATGACTAAGTTTAAATTGGCATGGTCTTCAAAAGATGGGAGGCAGGATAATATACTGGAAAGAACACTAGATTTGGAATTGGGGGTGAGCATTTGCACCCTCTCTCTGAAAACTGGACTAGTTAGATCCCTGTATTTGCTTCCAACTTCAAATCCTATGAGTTTATGATTTCCAGGTCCCATTCCTAAGGCCCATTTTTTTCCCATTCCCTCATTTCAGTTAAAAAGCTGTTTGTCAAAAAAAAAAAAAAGCTGTTTGTCTTGGTATCTGAAAAAGCAACGTGCTTTCTGTCTCTGGATCTTAACGCATCTTTTTCCCCAGTTACTTGTTTAAGTGGTGCTCTTAGAAGTTACCTGACCCCTATCTCAGCAGCGTACCTCAGTACTGCCCATAAAACTGCCTTGATGAGAGCTCTTCCCTTCCAGGTACACCATCCTGGACCAGGTTCCTTTAGCCACATCTTCCTTTTACCGAAGCCCTCTTCTTGTTTTATGAATCCAGAATGTCTATAAGCAAAGACATGTGGCAAGTATCCTCCCCTCTGGGGTATATCTAGATGGTATACCCCACTATCTAGGCAGAGATGGGGAACCTGCGGCCTACAGGGCCACACGAAGCCTCAAGGCTGCAGGTTCCCCACCACTGATCTAGGACTTTAAACTTCCCATCTTTAGTTCCCTCTCCAAGGCACTTAGAGGAAAGAGCACTGACTCCAGAGTCAGAGGACATGGGCTCAAATCCCTCTTCTCATGCTTACTGCTGGAGTGATCTTAGGTAAGCCTCTTAACCTCCTAGGACCACAGTTCCCTCATTTGTAAGATGAGGTAATTGTACTAGACCAGGAGTTCTTATTTTTTTGTGCCATGGACCTTTGGCAGTGTGGTGAACCTCCCATAAGCGTCATCTCGGAATAATATTTATGGCCTACACTCATAATTGAAGGAAATCCTGAATTTCAGTTAGAGGCTGATGAAAATACAGATATAATTTTTTTTTCCCATGAGGTTTGCAGACCTCCTGAAAGGTATCCATGAAGGCCTCGGGGGTCCAGGGAAGAGGATGAAAAGGGAATGGTCACTTATATAGTGCCTATTCTGTACCAAACACTGTGCTAAGCACTTTACAAATATTACCTCATCTGATACACAACAAATCTGTGAGATAGATACTGTTATTATCCCCATTTTACAGGTGAGGAAACTGAGGCAGAGGCTAAGTGACTTGCCCAGGGTCACACAGTATCTGAGGGTCCATGGACTAAAAGGTCTCAAAGGTCCCTTCTAGGCCTAGATCTATGATCTTTACAGTGAATTATTGTCCTTTCTCACACGATTAGTGTAGTGGAAGAGAACCGGATACATGTAATAGGCCTAGATTCAAATCCTAGATCTGGCCCAAAAACGATAAGTGAATTTTCTAAGGTCACACAGCTACTAAGTTGCAGATTTGGAGGTTAAGCCTACATTACCTTACTCCAAAACCAGCATTTTTCCCACTGTACCATAAAGCCTCTTTTTATAAATATGAATTATTGTTGTTGTATAAAATGTTAATATACATACGCTCAATTACACTTCAGTTGCTACAGCTCACCAGACAATGGTTTCAGGGTATTTGCAACTATAAGGAAAGGAGTTTTTGCCACCTGGCTCTAGAAGGTGTCAAATCCTGCAGTGCAGAGGCACGAGGAGGACAAGTCAGTCCTCAGGTCATTCTGCCAACTTCAGCAGCAGCACCTACTCATTTCCAAGTGCCCGTAAAGCACCCAAATGGGTGCAGTGTTGTGCTAGAGGTTTTACAGAGAGACCCTCTGAAACACGACCTCAAACTCCATAGTTTACAATCTTAGACGGACATGCCTATAATGCTTCGGGGCTGAGGCGCGGGTGGCTGTCTGGAGAAAAACAGGTATTGCTGGGAGAAAAACAATCAAAGCACCCATGGAGACGGCAGAGGATTATGGGAATCATGGTGCCAATTAGGAATACAACAACGGTGGAGACCAGGCATTGGCTTATCTGGCCAAAGCCAAAGGATCTCTGAACCAAGAAGGGCATAGAAGCTATGACAATGGCTGTACAGTACAGAGACACAGGACATATAGGAACATAACCAAAATGGAAACAGAAACTCCATCACTGAATTCCCAAGCCCACTCATGCTGCTAGAACTTTGCCTATTGGTACCATAAGTCTGTTCATGCAGGGAAATGAGACCAACTCTCTGGAAATGGGCAAGAAGATCGGCCTATTTCCTTGCTAACTGATTCTTAGAGGCAAGTCCCATTTCTGCTCCTTCCATATTGAAAAAAATACACTTTGCGTTCAAATGTTTATCAGGAACTTGTTCTTTGACAGGCGAGAGTTAGAAACAAGCCAAATACAAATTTTCCAGATATGACTTCTGCATGGAGAGAAATAGGAGGCGTGCTTCTGTTACGAAAGAGAACTTCCCCAAAATTGAACCTGGTCCAACTACGAGGAATAGAGAGTTCTAGGAGCCCTATCTAATAGTTAGGTTACCCATAATATTGTAGAAGCATTGACTATTAGAGCTGTGAGGTGTTTGAGAAATTATCTAAGGGATTGTGATTTTAAAAATAAAGAAAGTGAAGCTCAAAAAGGAGCGATTTTTCCCAAGGTCATGTAGGTAGTAAGAGGCAGATTTGGAATTATTATAAACCTAGGTCCCCTCTGCTTTTTTCCACTGCTTCCCTGAAGTTAGTAATTCCTAAGGAGGAATGTGTTGGGGGCAGCTCAAACCAGTTCAGAAGAGCTGGTTGTTAAATTTTCATTGTGAGCATCTAAACCACAGAAATCAACAGGATTTAATTTATTATTTTTTTGACTGCCTAGACTTAAGAAAGTCAGGTTAAAGGTTGATAAAACCCTAGACTTTTTTTTTTCCTGTTTCTTAAGAAACAACTCACTTGGAACTCACTTGGATCACTGAACAAAAACAAAACTAAACAAAAACACTTGAACCCACAATTGCAATATTCCCTCTAAATCAAGTTGTAGGGAGGTTGGTTTGCTCAACTAGGCCCTGTATAGTGAATGAGACAGCAGGAAATCTGGATCAGGATCAGGGAAGAAGCTTCTGTCCCTTTTTTCTGGCAGTTTTAAATAGAGACTTGAAATTCAACCAGGGGCCCCTAACCGCAACAATTTGGGAAAGGGAAAAAGGGAAAGGAGAGATGAAATGAGGCAAAACATTTCAAGCTGAATAGGCTAACTAGGCCTGGGCAAATTTATGCTCTTCTACCTGAACCAGTTCACAGACTCTGGATACCATAGGTCACTTTTGCAAAGCCTTATTCTGCTACAATTCTTGCAAGTTTTATGCCTGATCCCCAGAACAAGAAAGTAAAGACTCTTTTCCTAATTCAAAATCAGAAGATTAGAGTTATAAGAGATCTTGGCAACATCTAGACAAACCTCTACATTTTACAGATAAGGAAATTGAGGCCCAGCAAGGTGATGTGATTTGGCCGAGCTCATACAGTCAACAAGGATTGTAGTTGCCAGCAGTTGCCAGCAGTTGAACTGAAGTCCAAATCTAAATCCCTCCCACTGAGTTGAAGCAGTGAGTATGGGCTAAGCAAAGCCAACCGTAATGCAAGTGGAGTAGGTAGATACTGACATGCTGTGTTTTGAGGCGTAGCAGGGAGTTTCTACAACCCAAAAATATCTCCCCCACCCAGTAGCAACAATTTCTGTGACTCATTGCTTTGGTTTAAGCTTTGCTGAAAGGGAAAGTTCTCTTTTGGTCTCTACAAACGGTCTCTCTCTGGATAATAGCTTTATTTTTAGTCCTTTGAAAAATGCAAATACTCCTGGGAGGGACAACACATTCAATTACTAACACACTGGCCTCACTAAGAGGAAGTTCTGGGCAGCAGGAGAGCCTCGGTCTCTATTAGAATTTATGAGAGGACCCACTGAAAGAACAGAATGAGAATATAAACACAAAATATGTGAAATACAGAAAGAAGGGAGGGGCCAGGACCAGACAAACTGCTGCTTTTCATCATTTTGCCCACAGCCAGCCTGAAGCTCAAGACATTTGTTGTTCAGTCTTTTCAGGAAAGACCAACTCTTTGTGACCTCATTTGGGGTTTTCTTGGCAAAGATACTGGAGCAGTTTACCATTTCCTTCTCCAGTTCATTTTACATATGAGGAAACTGAGGCAAACAGGATTAAGTAACTTGCTCAGGGTCACATAGCCAGTAAGTATCTGAGGCCAAATTTGAACTCAGGCCTTCCTGACTCCAGGCCAGGCATTCCATCCACTGCACCATTTAGCTCGGAAACTCAGGACAGGAATAGGGGAAATTATCCTCTTCTCCCAGACACTCCACTCTTTTCTCTGCTCCAATATTATCTGCCAATAACCAGGTTTTGCTCGGATGCAGCAGTGGGAAGTCTGCTGAATTATAGACCCAAATTCTAGTCCCAACTCTGACACCAGTTAACTTTGTGGCCTTTGGCAAATCATTTACCCACCTTGTAAAACAAGGGATTTATATTAGACAGTCTCAAAAGTCTCTTCAGCTCTAAGACAGAAAAGAGGAAGAAAACAGTATCTGATTTAGGCAATTCATTGTCAATTGTAAACTGGAAAGATGTCTTAATGCCCAGATACACCAGAAAAGTTAAGAGCAGAACTGGATGGGTACTTAAAGATTATCTACTTCAACCCCAGAGGAACCTGAAGCCAGGAAGGTGGTGACTCATCTAAGGTCACAAAGTAAAAAATGGCCAAGCCAGAAGACTAGGACTTTCCTTGTCCAGCGTACAACCTGCTCTACTGCACTGAATTTGAGGAAGTCACAAACATTAGCAAGGCCCAACAAACATCAGGCAGGGATCTTACTAACCAATTTGGTATGATTATATTCTACCTGCCTTTCCATTTTTTTTTTTTTTTTTGAGGAATCGTCGTGGGCCAGGACACTAATGGGGCTGAGGAGGATGGAGTTAACCTCCCCACTTCCACAACACTAGCCAAGACTGCAGAACAGACCCAGAGCAGTGGGAGCTAACTTTGCCCCCAAGTGGAACGACCCTGCAAGGAGTACATAAGAGTTTTAGGACCTGGGCAGGGAGTTCCTAAAACTCCAAGGAGCATCTTTGCTATGGTTTTTACCTGCTTTCACATTCCAGTGAGCTACTTTTTACTGCCTCTTAGATTGCTTTACCTGGATGTTATTGAATATATTTTTTATTAAAGGAATTGTTTATCTGAACCTTCAGGCTCTGCATATTGTACCAGATGTGAAACCACAACTGGATCTGGAAAGTTTTCAGGTAAAGCTATGTTGGAAAAGGATGGGGAAAGACTTTAAACATAACTCCTGGCTAGTCAGTGTTTTCTTGACTAGTGGTTGAGGAAACAGTAGAAAAATGGGAAGACAGAACATCAGTAAATGTGAGGAAGACTAATGAAAATTGCACAGCCTAAAGACTATAGCTGTGGGCCCAATGATTTGGGGAAAATCTTCCCAAGACCAATCTGAGATCTATTTACTTCTAACTCTAATTGTAGTCTGAATGTAATAATAATAATAAGTTGTAATGTAATTGTATTGAATTACATCAGTAACAAACAGGAAATACCAATGTGACTGATAAAATATTCAGAAATTATATCATCACAGCCTTTTGTCCAGAGACATCTGCAGTACAGCATATTAAAGAATCAACTCTTCTAGCTTTTAAGACTGAACAACTCAGACTCATTACTGATTTTGCTATTAATCTGAAGAAATGTGCTCAATTTTACATTGTGCTTTCTCTACAAATCAATGTTTCCAAGTTTATTTTTCATTAAAATGCTGCATTCCAGTGTCATGCTAAGATAAGATTTTGTTTTTAATGAAAGCAAGAAACACAAATCAATGTTAATTAATGAGCTCCGAGGGGGAAAAAATGGCTTTTATTTGCTGAAGGTGAATGGTTAAGTGGGTGACTTTGCATGCTGGAGTAGAGAGGAGGAAGAAAAAAGACTTTTTAGGCTCATTTCGCCTTATTTCCTGCCTTCTCCAATATAGCCAAGCTTTTGACTTGGATGCATTTCATGAGAGGCCCCAGCCTGGTTCACTTCACTCCCAGCTAAACATTCTCCAGACTGCTCCACCTCCTCACCAGGAGCCTTGCCCACCTTGAGATGTCTCCACTTTGGGGGCTGCCTTCCTGACTGATGAGTCCTTCACTGGTACTGCCATTTCATAAGCCCCCTTCCCCACTTCATTCCCATCTCAGATGACTCTCAGCTCAGCCTCCTCACCAGTACTTTCCTTCCACCCCTTTCCAGCATCCCTAGATGCTTTGCCTTCCCTTATTGAAATGTAAATTCCTTGGGATTAGAGACTGTTTTTGTTTGTGTTGTTGTTGTTGTTGTTGTTGTTGTTGTTGTTGTTGTTGTTGTTG
>NW_020954576.1:26989761-27171189 GCF_900497805.2 Vombatus ursinus
TGTTGTTGTTGTTGTTGTTGTTGTTGTTGTTGTTGTTGTTGTTGTTGTTGTTGATGTGTGTGTGTGGGTGTGTGTGTGTGTGTGTGTTCTTGCATTTGCATCCCCAATGCTTAGCACAGTGCTTGGAACATAGTAAGCACCTAGTAAATTAAGGCAAATTACACTAGACAATCACCATTTTACTTCCCCAGGAAATGACTCAGCTAAAAGATGTAAAGTATGCAAAGCTATTATCATCCTGCAATATTGCATCAGTCTTGGTACTCACACCTCATCAGTACCCTCAGCCCAGGGACCCCTCTGACAAGAGGGCAGAATACAGAGCTCCCTTCAAAACCACCACTGAAGGAAGATGACCAGGCCAGCCATCCCTTCATTTCCACCCCAGGCTGCATTCCTTTAGATTTTTTCCATCATGATCCCTTCCCCTCCCCCACCTTAATTCCAATACCTTCCCTCTGTTAATTATTTCCAGTTCTTCCTGTAAATAGGTTGCTTTTTATATATTTGTTTGCATGTTGTTTCCCCCATTAGATTGAGGGCAGGGACTGTCTTTTACCTCTTTTTGTATGCCTAGAACTTAGCATAGTGGCTGGCACACAGTAGACATTTAATAAATGTTTTTTGATTGAATACTTTTTTTCCACCCTTTTCAGCTTCCTTTTTTGTGTTTTCTTCCCCCACTAAATGGTAAGCTTTTTGAGGGCAGGAACCATCTTTCCCTAGCTATCCCTAGCTATCCCCAGCACTTAGCACAATACTTGGCACATAGTAGGCATTTAATAAATGTTTATTGACTGACAGACTGAAATAGCATCAATCAATAGCATCTTTAAGCTGAGTCATTTCCTGGGGAAGTAAAATGGTGATTCTCTAGTGTGATTTGTCTTAAATACAACATTTACTAGGTGCTTACTATGTTCCGAGCACTGTGCTAAGCATTGGGGATACAAATATAAAAACATACACATACAACAACAACACAAAACAAAAACAGTCCCTAATCCTAAAGAATTTACATTCTAATAAGGGAAGGCAAAACATCAAGGGATGCTGAAAAGGAAGTGGAAGAAAAATACTGGTGAAGAGGCAGAGCTGAGAGTGATCTGAGATGGAAATGAAGTAGGGAAGGGGGCCCATGAAATGGCATGAAATGTACCAATCATATACTTGAGGAATATGGGCTTCTCATGGTCAGGGCTACAGAAAGCAGAGGTACACATATAAGGTAAGAGGCAAGTCACTCTACCCCAATACATCTATGAATTATGTTGAACTGGAATTTCTAACACTCTTTTCTAATTCTTCCCACCATTTACTTCCCCTTCAACAAACTTTTCATCTTTTCAACACATATTCATGCTAGGATGTCATCAGAAAAAAGTGTGATCAGAAAAAAAAAATGGGCTGCTCAGGGAGGAAAAGCGAAGCTTAATCAATGATTAGCCTACATATTCTAGTGGTATCATGTTCTAGGGGTATCCACACAATGTCAGAAGAGCCAAAGGAAGGCCTCTGGGTGGATCCCTAGCAACCATGGGAGACATGGATAGGAGTCTCACAGGTAGGCAGATATGGAGGGGTTAAGACCTGTATCCCTGGAGGGAGTTCCTATATCAGTGATATCATAGATATAAAAATATTAAGGATCTATGTTTTCATCCATGTGGATAATCCCAAAGACAGACTACAACACCTCCACCACTTACCAGATAGTTTAGTGAGTTCCTGGAGCCAGAGAAAATCATTCCTCAATGGCAAACCATATAGTAATGATCCCCTCTAAATTTATCTAGGGTGATCTACAAACAGACCCATATTTAAAGCCTGGCAGAACCCCCTGGAGTTTGGGCTCCGCTGGCAGAGCTTGCAAGAACTCAGTTTACCTCCACTGAACGACCAACCAATCAAAAAATATTTATTAAGTGCCTACTAGGTGATATGATATCAGAGGAAGGCTTTGGTGGAAGGTACCCCACCACATGAACCAATTTCAATAGTAGGATTATCATGAGTATGCCTCATTTTACACAAAAGTTGTAGTCCTAAAAGTTGTGATTAAATCTATTTATAATATCTACAAATTTGAAAATGAAATCATATTTTAATGCAATTAAGATAGTGAGCTCATCCTTCAAAGAGATTCTAAAGTGAATCTTTCAACAACATCAAGAATCCTTCTATAAAGCAAATCATCATCCCCAAATTTGTTCTGTTAATATTAGTTCTCCTTAAATTGATTTTACCTAAAGAAGATGCATTTCATGATGTCCATCCCAAGAGAAAGAAATGATAGAGTCTGAATACAGATAGAAGCATACTTTTTTTTTACTTTATTTTTCTTGGGGGTTCTTTTGGTCTATGTTTTCTTTTACAACATGACTAATATGGAAATATGTTTTACATGACTACATATGTATAACTTATATCAAATTTCTTGCCTTCTCAATGAGGGGGGTGGGGAGGAAGGGAGAGAATTTGAAACTCAAAATTTTTAAATGTTAAAAGTTGTTTTTACATGTAATTGAGGAAAAATAAAATGCTAAATAAATATTTTTTTAAAAAGAAAATGCATTTCAAAACTATCCCCTTTCCAATAGTTTATACTTAATAAGTAAAATGTGGGCAAACGTGTTAACTCTAAACATTGATTAATAACAGAAAGTTAAGGAGAAAATACTATATCCTACTAACCCACTGAAACTAGAAAGGGAACTTAAAAAAAATCAAGACTCAACTCCCTGAGTTCAACTCTGTTCAGGATCTGGGAGTTAAAATAGGATTCCCGGGGCAGCTAGGTGGCACAGTGGATAGAGCACCGGCCCTGAAGTCAGGAGGACCTGAATTCAAATGTGGCCTCAAACCAAACACTTGACATGTACTAGCTGTGTGACCTTGGGCAAGTCACTTAACCCCGATTGCCTCACCAAAATAAATAAAATAAAATAAAATAAAATAAAATAAAATGGGATTCCCTTATCCTTTTTGTTCTTTGTCTTACACAGGAAGCCATTTTAATTGTTCCTTACAACAATGTTTACTTTCCTAAGAGTCTCCTAGTGCTGCCTGAGGAGTTTATTCCTTTGGTTAAGACCTTCCTTGAATACCTGTGGAAGACAGAAATCCCATCCAGAGAAGTTTCCCAACAGAACAACAAAGATGTAACTTCCTAGCAAACCAGCAAGAGCCATCTAAAGCAGCCATCCCTGGCTTGTTGGTCAATTGGGTACCACTTTAAAATAAAATGGTGACCCATATCCATAGTTTGAACATCTTTAATTCACCCAATGTTATCCCCCCCAATGAATAATAATGTACAAAAGGCTATGTTTCCTGTGACCTATTTTGTGAGTTACATCACTCCCCTGACCCAAATCTACAGTGGCTTTCTTACTATCTATTAAACTATTCCTTATAAAACTGTCTGGCTTCTAAGGCCCTAGTATAATCTTGCCCCACTCCACATAATAATAATAGCAATAGCTTGACTCTTGGTGTCCTGAGGTCCTACTTCTTGCAGATCTCTTCCTTTGGTCTCAGTTGACTGTCCCTCCGTATCCACGCCTGTCTGGGGTGTATGTCTCTGCTTTCCACTGGATGAAATGTCTCCCATGGGTCCTAGTATCCCCACTGACATGATGAGATTAACAATATGGAGGGACGTAAGGAGAAAATCCCCTTCCCTTCCTCACCACTTCCACCCCGCCCCACCCCAGTTGTCGACCTCTGGTATAAGCACAAGGGGCTCTTTCTACAACTGTTTCAATAATGAGGAGGAGGAGGAAAAGGAGGCACAGCCCTATTATGAAAACCCAAGAAGAGAATATCCAGGAGTGGATGGTCAATGTATCAAGTACTACACAGAAAATAAGAAAGAGAACTGAATTTTAAAAACAAACAAACAAAAAAAAACAGATTTAGCAATTAAAAGACCACTGATAGCCTTGGAGAGAGCACTTTGAATTAAATGATGGGGTTAGAAGATAGACTGCAAGGGTCCAAGAAGTGAACAGAATGTAAGGAAGGGGAGGCACTGAATATGTACAGTTTAACCTGGTTATTTTCTACAATTTACCCTGTTGCTCTGAGAAATAGTTTAAGTAAGAGTTAGAAAACTTGAGTTCTAGTCTGAATGCTTCCATTAAGAAATTTCAGCAAGCCTTTGGGCAAGTTATTTCACCACTCTAGGCCTCAGTTTCTTCATCTGTCAAATGAGGGGGTAGGGTTCTAAGCTCCCTCTTTGTTTCCAAATACTATGATTTTAGTTTCAATGAGAGTAAAGAAAATTCACCCCACCAAATCCCTCTACAGAATTTAAACCATAGAATCTTGGAGTAGGAATAGAGCCTATCTTTAGCAATCGCCTATCAAGCACATGAGTCATCTGCCAAGAACTTGAATTATGTGATCTCTTTTCCTGCCGTCCTTTGGGAGAGCCAGATTCAATCGTTACCACATGCTCTGACAATAAAGGGAAAAGGGGGCTTTTTGTATTCTTTCTAGTACTTTTTCCTGGGACTGAGCCTCTGTCTGTAAAGCCCTGAATAGACAGGTTGTTGTTCTATGACCACGTTCAAAAAAGGCAGCAAAGTATAGTAGCTTTTTAACACGAACTAGCTGTGTGACCTTGGCCAGCCACTTAACCCCTCAGAGAGTTTCAGATCTGTATCAGTTGAGTATCTACCCTGGGAGTTCCCCCACACCAGAGAAATCAGTTGATCAGTCAGTAAGCATTTACTAAGGTCTTACTAAGTGCCAGGGATGTGATAAACTCTGGGTATACAAATACAAATTGAAAGACAATTCCTGCTCTGGAGAAGCTTACAGGGGTTGAGAGGGAAGGGTTGTGAAGATATCAGGCATGGTGGAAAAAGTCCAGTGGAGATGAGTAAGCAGTACAGCCTACAGAGGAATGAAGACATGGTTGTCCTAGGACATCCTCCTTAAAACAAAAGTTTTGAGATGAATCAGCCAATCAGAGGGAGAGGCTCCAGGGGCAGAGGGTAGAGAAGTAGTCCAGGGGTGGAGCGAGCAGAGGTTTCTGTGGCATTGGAGACAAAGTCCTGTGGAAATGACTCAGCAAAACAGCTTTAAGAATGAAGACATGGCTGGCCTGGGCCTCCTCTTAAATTGCAGGTTCTCCAATCACAGATCCAGAGTCACCAACAAAAAAAAAAAAAACAGACTCAAAGTATTCACTATCAATCAATCAGCAAGCACTGATTAGGTGCCTACCTAGTGTGTGCTAGGTGCTACTGACAAAAGGAAAAAAAATAAAGCAGATGCTGCTCAAAAAGAGTTTATATTCTTTTGGGGGAGACAATCTCTATACATAAATACAGGGCATAGTTTATTGTGTCAGTAAGAGATGAAGGAGAAGTTATTAGCATGAACCATGATTCCATGTGTAGAAAAATGCAGAGATGTTTGAATGACCTTTCTATGACCTATAGACTACAAGAGTAGATTGTGTGTGTGTGTGTGTGTGTGTGTGTGTGTGTGTAGAACACGCAATCATCTATCATATACATGGAGAAGGTACAATTACGGATATTCTTTCCCCAACAGAATCCATGCATGTCTCCCCTCTCTCTGTTTATAATAGCCCACCATAAATCTATGAGGAAGAGAACCAGGCTGTCTGAATGTAAACGCAGCAGTAAAATTCGGCAGGGTTGGCTTGACCTGATAGCCACATCTCACATGATACTGTGCATGTTGGGACATAGTTTCAGGCACAAAATTCAAGACCATATGACTTTGACCCTGGTCATGAGTTTAGCAAATCCCTTTGAAATGAGTTGCTGAATGTATCTCCTTTCTATAATAAAATGGAATTCACCCATAAATATACAAGCAGAAATTAAATTGTGGTATATTTCCTGGAGCCTATTTTTCTAGGAGTAAACATTCATCAGTTTTGTTACCAGATCTGTTACTGGCTCTTTTTATATAGCCTTTGGACAATATTTTAGCCTCTTGGATCCTCAGTTTATTCAGTTAAAAATCTGGGAAAATAAATCTTGCTGTCCTTTTCATAGCAGTCCTGGATAAATTGACAAATAAGGCTGTCATTTATGTTCATTCAATTATTCATCAAACATTTTATTGATTGTCATCTGTATGTGGAACACTGTAGAAGACACTGTGGGGAATACAAAATCAACAGAAAGAGTTCGTCCTTCCTTCAAGAAGTCTAGTTGGGAAGACAAGATAGAGTCATGGTGAAACAAGTAGAAACATAAACAAGTTGTAAGCAACAGAATACAAACAGTCTATGAATCTTGGGAATACAGACCAAGTGGGTAATTTGAGAGACTTGAATAAAAAGCAGTATTTGATTACAAAGCATTCTTTTTGGAACCAGGTCTCAATCTCCTCTACCCTAGAGGCAACCCGAGAGAACTAACATTTAGGGCACTGAACTAAAAATCAAGTGACTAAAGTTCAACTGAACTCTTCCAGCTGACTTGCTGTGAAAGTGGAGGTAAATTTATTAATATCTGTGAATTTATCTATCTCTGGAGGAGGAATGAACATTCAATTCAATTAAATTCAACTGGCATTCATTTGAGGACCTAGTAATAATGAATGACATTTATAAAGGGCTTTAAAGTTCACAAAGCAATTTATGGATACTGGGGGGAGGAGGGAGGAAAGATCTGGGGAATGGCCAATGAGGGCCTAATCCATAGAGCATGCTCAGATTGACCCTTCCTGGTGGGTTATACAGAGCATACACAGATATCCCTGGCCTATTTCCAATTCAACATCTGGAGGCATGGTGAGCCTGCTTCCAGCCATGAATAACTAAGGAGCTGTCTGTGAGGTGATAAAGAGTCTTCTGGTTGGCTGAGGAGCTAGAAGGACTGATGACTCATGGGTTGCTAAGCTGAGACTGGGTGTCCATAGAAAAGTAGTAATCCCCCCCTTCTGCCAGCCGTCTTGATTCTTTTCCTTATTGGTGGTGAGTGAGGCATAACTGCTACAAACTACTGGGTTGGGGGAAGAGTAGATGCCCTATCTCCAAAATGGCTGCCATGTGTCCATGAGCATAAGGGCTTTTTCTTTTGTGTTCATTTGTTTAAATAAGTTTTTGTTGATGTCTTCTATTTTTTTACACATCATTGTTAACAGTATTCTTCCCCCTTCTCTTCTCAGTGAGTATCTCATATAACAAATAGCATTTTTTTAAATTTTTTTGTTAATAAATTTATTTATTTTTAGTTTTCAACATTTACTTCCACAAGATTTTGAGTTCCAAATTTTCACCCCATCTTGCCCCTCCCCTCACCCCAAGATGGCATGCATTCTGAATACCCCTTCCCCTAGTCTGCCTTCCCTTCTATCTCTCCCCCCCTTCTCTTATCCCCTTCCCCTTCTATTTTCCTGTAGGGCAGGATAGATTTCTGTACCCCATTTCCTGTATTTCTTATTTCCCAGTTGCATGTGAAAACATTTTTTTTAAACATGTGTTTTTAAAACTTTGGGTTCCAAATTTTCTCCCTTCCTCCCTCCCCACCCACCCTCATTGAAAAGGCAAGCAACTCAATATAGGTTATACCCGTGCAGCTATGCAAAACACTTCCATAGTAGACATGCTGTGAAAAACTAACTCTATTTCCCTTAATCCTATCCCGCCCACCCATTTATTCTATTCCTTTTTTTTGACCCTGTCCCTCCTCAGAAGTATTTGCTTCTGATTACCCCCTTTCCCAATCTGCCCTCCTCTCTATTATCACCCTATTCTCTTGTCCCCTTCTCCCCCTATTTTCCTATAGAGTAAGACAGATTTCCATACCCAATTGAGTGTGTATGTTATTCCCTCCTTAAGTCAAATCCTATGAGAATAACATTCACTCATTCCCTCTCACCTTCCCCCGTTTCCCCTCCACTATAAGTGCCTTTTCTTTTCTGTTTTTTGTGAGATAATTTACCCTGTTCTATCTCTCCCTTTCTCCTTCTCCTAGTATAATCCTCTCTCACCCCTTAATTTTATTCTCCAGATATGACCCCTTCATCTTCAACTCACCCTGTGCCCTCTATCTATCTATCTATCTATGTATCTATCTATCTATATACATACATACATACATACATATAATTTTTTCCCTCCAACTACTCTAATACTGACAAAGGTCTCATGAGTTACAAATATCATCTTTCCATACAGGAATGTAAACAGTTCAACCTTAATAAGTCTCTTATGATTTCTCTTTCCTGTTTACCTCTTCATGTTCCACTTGAGTCTTGTATATGAAAGTCAAATTTTCTAGTCAGCTCTGGTCTTTTCATCAAGAATGCTTGAAAGTCCTCTATTTCACTGAATGACCATTTTTTCCCCTGAAGGATTATACTCAATTTTGCTTGGTAGGTGATTTTTGGTTGTAATCCTATGTCCTTTGCCCTCCAGAATATTATATTCCATGCCCTGTGGTCCCTTAATGTAGAAGCTGCTAAATCTTGTGTTATCCTGATTGTGTTTCCACAATACTTGAATTGTTTCTTTCTGGCTGCTTGTAATATTTTCTCCTTGACCTGGGAACTCTGGAATTTGGCTACAATATTCCTAGGAGTTTTCCTTTGGGAATTTCTTTCAGGAGATCGGTGGATTCTTTCAATTTCTATTTTGCCCTCTGGTTCTAAAATATCAGGCAGTTTTCCTTGATAATTTCTTTTTTTTTTTAATTTCTTTTTTTTTTCCCGACTAGGCAATGGGGTTAAGTGACTTGCCCAGGGTCACACAGCTAGTAAGTATTATGTGTCTGAGGTCAAATTTGAACTCAGGTCTTCCTGAATCCAGGGCCAGTGCTCTATCCATTGCGCCACTTAGCTGCCCCAAAACATTTATCTTTTTTTTTTTTGGGTTAGGCAATGGGGTTAAGTGACTTGCCCAAGGTCACACAGCTAGTAGGTGTTATGTGTCTGAGGCTGCATTTGAACTCAGGTCTTCCTGAATTCAGGGCTGGCATTCTATCCAGTGCGCTACCTAGCTGCCCCGATAATTTCTTGAAAGATGATGTCTAGGCTCTTTTTTTGATCATGGCTTTCAGATAGTCCAATAATTTTTAAATTCTCTCTCCTGGATCTATTTTCCATGTCAGTTATTTTTCCAATGAGATATTTCACATTGTTTTCTAATTTTTCATTCTTTTGGATTTGTTTTACAGTGTCTTGATTTCTCATAAAGTCACTAGCTTCCAATTGCTCTATTCTAACCTTTAAGGCAGTATTTCCTTTTCTATTTGGCCTTTTTAGGGCATTCTTCTCCTCATTGGCTTTTTGGACCTCTTTTGCCACTTGGGTTAGGCGATTTTTTTAAAGTGTTATTTTCTTCAGTATTTTTGGGGTCTCCTTTAGCAAGTTGTTGACTTGTTTTTCATGATTTTCTTGCATCACTCTCATTTCTCTTCCCAGTTTTTCCTCTACTTCTCTTACTTGCTTCTCAAAATCCTTTTTGAGCTCTACCAAGGCCTGGGACTGATTCGTATTTTTCTTGGAGGCTTTGGATGTAGGAGCTTTGACTCTGTTGTCTTCTTCTGGTTGAATGTTTTGATCTTCTTTGTCACCAAAGTAAGATAATATAGTCTGACTCTTTTTGCGCTGCTTACTCATGATCCTGGCCAGTTATTTGAGTTTTAAACTCTTTGTTAAGGTAAAAGTCTGCTTCCAATGTGGAGAATGTACTGTCCCAAGCTTCAGGGGTTTGTACAGCTGTTTCCACAGATACTTCTAGGGACCTGTAAATTTTCAGTTCTTCCAAGGTGCTATGATAAGGGGTGAGGTGTTTCCTCTCCGCAGCCACAACAAGCTCCATCAGCCAGCGTTCCTCCTCGCCCCAGGACAGCCCCTCAGAACTGTGACCCAGATCCAACCACGGGCAAAGCAAGAGATTCTTGCCTCAGCCCTGGTAAAGAGATCCCTGCAATTCCCCTCTGATCAGCCACTCAATTCCCCCTCAGTCTGTGGGCCGGAAGCTCAGGAGGCAGCCACTGCCCCAGAGGCGGTGCTTGGAACTTGCGACTGAGACCTAGCTTCTCTTTCACCGTAGACACAGACTTTTTCCCCTAACCTTCTAAGCTGTTTTTGGCATTCATGGGTTGAGAAGTCTGGAAACCGCCACAGCCGCCAGCGATTCAGTCCTTTGAGGCCTGTTCTAGGTTCACTGCGGCCTGCGCGGCCACACCAACCTGCGCTCCTCTCCCACCCAGCGCAATATAGCTTTCCAACCAACCATCCAGGCTGTCTTAGGCTGGAAATTTGTTTCACTCTGTCTTTTTGTGGATTTTGCTGCTTTAGAATTTGTTTAGAGCCATTTTTTTTACAGGTATTTGGAGGGGTTTGCAGGAAAGTCAAGCAAGTCACTGCTTTCACTCCACCATCTTGGCTCCAGCCCCCCACAAATAGTATTTTAAAGACAAATTTTAAAAAGAAAGAAAGGATGGGGAAAAAATCAGCGTACCTGATGAATACAATCAAAAAGTCCAAAACCATGAGCAATATATAATACCTATGGACTTCCCACTTCCACAAAGGGGTGGATTGGAGGCATCTTCTTGTATCTCTTCATTGAGTTATGATTGGTCTTCATAATTTTGTTACATTCACTTTTGATTTTTTGGGTTTTTTTTTTTATTTACATTGTTACGGTCACTGTGTATATTGTTTTCTTGACTCTGCTTACTTTACTCTGCATCAGTTCATGTAGATCTTTCCATGCTTCGCTGTATTCTTCACATACATTATTTCTTGAAGCACAATAATATTCCATTGCATTCATGCACCACAATTTGTTTCACTGTTCCCCAATCAATGGGTATCTACTTTGTTTCTAATTCTTTGCTATCACAAAAAGTACTGCTATAACTATTTTGATGTTTATAGGGACTTTCTTCTTATTCATGGCCTCCTTGGGGTATAATCCCGGTAACAGAGTCTCTGGTTCAAAGAGTAAGGACATTTTTAGTCATTTTATTTGCATAATTCCAAAATGTTTTCCAAAAATGTTATGCCATTTCACAGCTCCACCAACAATGTTTTGGTTTGGTTTGGTTTGCATTTCTCTTACTATTAATGATTTGGAACATTTTTCCTCATGACTGTGAATACTTTGCAATTCTTCTTTTGAGAAGCCTTTGTTTATACCCTGTGAACACTTATCTCTTGAAGAATATTTTGTGTTTATTTCTTCCTGATTTTGGATTAATGAAGGTTCTGGGAAGGCAATGCTCAGGTGATTGGGAGCTCCTTCAGAGGCCCCACTAACAACAAAAGTCAGACAGTTGCAGTGGCCACCAGAGTAAAAGGGAAGGATAACAGAGGAAGCACCAGCAGACAGATGTGGAAAACCAATCACTGGAAGTCAGCAGCATTTTGGACTCTAGAAAGTCTCAGATACTCAGAACCCAGCAGAAATTTATAGCTAAGAGAACTTTAGGAAAATTCCAGAAAGAGAAAAAAACTTTCTAGGCCAGAAGTTGAGATACCCCTTTGCCACATGTGTTTTCTACATCTGTGTCTAATTACCTTTGTGTTTTAAACTTAATCCTACTCTCCCAAGGGACCTTGAGTATACAGGGGAATCTCCCAGAATGGGGGAAGGAAGAAGTAGAATGATTGTTTTTGTAACTACTGTTTTTGCTATACCTTCTCAGGAAATCCCTTTTCAAGTTAAAAGTTCTACTAG
Source organism: Vombatus ursinus (assembly GCF_900497805.2). Classification (NCBI taxonomy): domain Eukaryota; kingdom Metazoa; phylum Chordata; class Mammalia; order Diprotodontia; family Vombatidae; genus Vombatus; species Vombatus ursinus. Next base: position 27,001,448 of record NW_020954576.1, read on the forward strand.
TTGACTGATGATTGATAATAGGGAGTACTCTGGATGGAGACTCATAAGTAAAAGTACTAGAAATCCCAGTCTTTCAGGGTTACCCCTAGATTTCTAAGGAGAGTGAGTAATGGTCAGCTACCCTCTGTGGACCCAACCTACTGATGGGGTTAGAATCTGGGCCCCAGAAAGGAAAAACCCTGGACTTTCCCACATGGCCAAATTTCTGGCGTTCCCCTGAGGCTATAACCCCAACAACTGGTCTTTCACTGTGGCTACACCCAATCTCCCCTCCATTGTCTTACCTCACTATGGCCCCTGGCCATTTCCCACACTTAATCCTAGCTAGGCTCCCTTGGCCAGGAGGTCCAGGTCCCAGGAGTTCTGTTCACCCCAGCTTACTAGCCACTCCCATCCAGATCTTAGGCCCCTCCTTCAGTCACCCCAAACTACTTGGCCACTCCTAGATCCCTCCCACAATCTTTCTGTATATAAGGTCCATCTTGTCCCCATTAAGATGAACTGATTCTTACAATCTAGCCAATAGCCCATAGATGTTCCGATTCCTTAAGAGTCTAGTTAATATGGCGAATCTTCAATAAACCTTGTTTTTGGCTGCAAGAAGGCTTGGGTCAAATTCTTTCGGGCAGGACCCGGGTGTCATGATTTTGGGATTCCAGGACCCTTAACCTCTAGACCGTATCATTCTGATCCATAAAATAACAGGCTGAACTAGATGGCTTCTGAAGTACCTTCCAGCATGAAATTTATGATCCTAGGAGGAAAGTGAGCTTTTTAGATGAATTCAGTGGTAGTATCTCAGAGAAGCTAGAAAAGCAACTGAAGATAATGAGACTTGCTAAGAAATTTCTATAGTAATTCAAATGTTGGACAATAAAAACCTGTCTTAGGATGGTAATATGATAGAAAGAAAGGGATAAAAGAGAGGGTGGCATAATGGTAAGAGTACTGTCCTTATAGAACTTGGGTTTGAATCTCAAGCTCTGCTAGTTTCTATTTGTATGATTTTAGGCCACTCACCTCAACATTCTATAATCCTAAGATTAAAAAAAGGTTCTATTTAGTAAATGTAATGAAGACAAGAAGAGGAAGACTCAAAGAGAACTCCAAAGTTTCCCATTTGAAATATGGCCTAGACTCAACGATTCTATAATAGGGCCCCAAAAATATTATTTAGAATGTATAAGAATTTTACCTATAGTAAAATTTAAAACACTGTTAAATTCTAAACTACATCCTCATCTGTAAATTATGGTGGTTAGACTCAGTGTTATATGCGATGTTCCTTCTATATCTTAATGCTCCTACCTTAAATTAAGCTATTCCCTTAGAGGCAAAGTTTCACTATTAAAAATAGAATTCAATAAAATAAATGTAAGCCTTCCACTTCAGAACAGATTGCAGTTCTTCAAATGACCACTAGGTGTCAGAATTATCAACAGTATAATTTTGCACTTCAAAAATCGAAACCTTTGAAGCTTACTTGCCTTTCCATATTGTTTTCATTAAAGACATTGGGAAAGGTTTATCAAAACTTGTGGATTCAAGATTTGAGAAGTGCTTGTGTATGACAGAAAAAAAGAGAAACTGCCTGTGCAAAAAAAATGATGCATTAATTCTCTTGACTGAACATTATATATTGCCTTATATTTGGGAAAAATAAATTGGTTTAGGATAAATTTAATTCAGCAAACATTTTTAAAGTGCCTACTATGTACAAGGCACAGTTCTAGGCTCTGGGAATATTCCACAATCCCTGTTGCCATGGAGATTACTGAACTCTAGGGGGAGAGACAGACATGTATACAAGTAACTCTAATTTGAATGACTTGTTTATCCTTCATTTTCGAAGAGGATCGATGACATCATGGGATGATGTCTTGACTTGTGCATCAATTGGATTTAAGTGAAGCAGAGTTGCACAAAGTCATCGGTCATCTCTTCCAGCATCATCAAAGTCCAGTGACAAGACAAAAATCAAGAAACTGGCAATGGTTCGGGTTGTAGTGGATGACCTTGGCATCTCTGATGTCTGACCAAGCTCTAATCACTCTACAACACCTGCTTTCAGCTGCCTTCATGGCCTTTGGAACAAATTGTTCTCATCCACCCATTCTGCCAGAAGTTTTCATATGCTCGAGGTAGACATCCCCCTAATTCACTGATGAGTTTGAGGCCTGTCAGTTACCCTCAACCTGGCTTATACCATCTGCTGAGACAGTTTTACCAGCATGTGGCTGCTGTGCATGCTACAGCTTCTTAGAGCCACAGATGAGTAGGTGAATACCAAAGGTGGATAAGCAGCCCTAAAATGGGCTCGACAAGCCCTCACACCAGCAGTACTAGTCCTCCCCTGAGCACCCAGACACCCCAATTTGAATGTGATATGTGCATAAGGAAGGACAAACACATTGGGGTGAAAGATCTGAGGAAGAAGAAATCATGACTAGCTGAAGGAAGGCATCATAGAAAGGATAACAACTGGGCTATGCCTTGAAGAAAGATTTCAACAGATACTGTTAGATGGGGATCTGTTCTAGGCATAGGGGACAGCATGTGCAAATATACAGAGATGGGAGAAGGCAGGATGATGTCAGTGGAAGCCAGGAAGACTAGACTGGTTCAAATAGAGTGTGTGAAGTATGAACTAAGGCTGGCAAGGAAGTCTGTATTCAGATCACCTAGGTCTCAAATGTCAGGATAGAATATTGTTAAAGAGGCAATACAGAATCATTAAAGGTTTCTGAGTCAGGAATCAATATAATCAGATCCACACATTCATAAGCTATTCATAGCTATGTGAAGGATGGTTTAAAGAGTGAAAACACTAGACACAGGGAGACCAGTTATGAAGCCATTACAATAGTCCATATCAGTAGTAATAAGGACCTGAATTTGGGCAGTGATAGTAGGAATAGAAAGGCAGGGATGAATGCAAGAGGTATTCTGAGGATAGAAATTATGGGATTTAGCAACTGACTAGATATGGGAAGTAAGAAAAGAGGAAGAGTCAGGAATGATTCTAAGAAAAAATGATGACATAGAGAGAACTCAGAAGAAGGTTTTAAATGGAAAATAATGAGTTCAGTTTGGAGAATGTTGAGTTTGAAAAGGCAACATTCAAATGGAGACTTCTAGCAGACAACTGGAGATATAGGAATAGAAACCAAGGAAGAAGTCAGGTCAAAAGATAACAGACTTATCAACCATCTGCATAGAGATGATAATTAAAGGCATGAAATGGATAGGATTATCAAGGAAGAAAATGTAAAGAAAGAAAAGACATGTGCTTGGGAGGTACCACATTTAGAGAGAAGATTAATAGGAAACCACAAATGAGACAGAGAAGAAATGGTGAAAGAAGGAAGAAAAGTATAAGAAGGTGTCTTAGAAGTCAAACAAGGAAGAAGAGAATACTGTGATTAACCATGTCAAATTTTAGAAGAAGTTCAAATAGGGTGAAGACAGGCAGTGTAGTATAAGAAAAGTCCTGGATTTGGAGTTTGATGACCTGGGTTCATATCACAGCTCGGTGTGACTTTGAGCTAATCACTTCATTTTTCTTTGTTTTATAATCTTAAAATGACAGGATTGAACCAGATGATGTATTCAAGTTGTAAATCTTATGAGTCTAAGATAGGACTAGGAAAAGGACAACAAATTTGTCAACTAGGAGGTACTTGGTGATCTAGAAGACACCAGTTTCCAGAAAGTGGCATGGATGGAAGGCAGATCTCCGGGGATTGAAGAGTAGATGGGTAGTGAGGGATCAGAGGTAGTGAGTACTTTTGAGAACTTTGACAGTAAAGTGGACATCACTTTTATCATATCAAACTCCTGATGGATTCATCACAGCCTACATGACAAAGTCCAAATCCTTCAGGCTGGTACTCAATTATCTTGTTGTAATTTACCTTTCCGACCTAATATCCCACTAGTCTCCTAAATTAATGCCCTATCTTCAGACTAGTGAAAGTGGAAAAGTCAGGTACAGACTTACTGAAGGAGCTAAAGTAAAATGCATTATGCTTCAGGTGAATCCAAAAGAGCAGGAATGCTAATTATATCAGACAAGGCAACAATAAAAATAGACAAGGTTAAAAAAGATTGATAAATGATCCAAGAATAAAAACAGGTCATTTTAAAGTGAAGAAATGCAGGTTATCAATACCTAAATAAAAATACTCCAAATTACTAATAATTAGAAAAATGTATTGAAAATAACTGTGAAGTTCTAACTTATACCCATTAGATTGTCAAAAGCACCAGAAAGGAAAACGACAAATGTTGGAGTGACTGTGGAAAACAGGCACATCCATATACTGTTGATAGAACTATAATTCGTACATTCTGTAAGATAATTTGGAATTATGTCTAAAAAGTTACTAAATTGTGTATACCTTTTGACCTAGCAATACTATTACAAGTCCTGCACTCCAAAGAAATCAAGTAAAGAGGCTCATATCTCATATGTATAAAATATTTATAGCAGTTCTTTTTATGGTAGCAAAGAACTGGAAACTAAGGGGATGTCAATCAATTGAGGAATGGCTAAACCAATTATAGCAGTAAGTTCTCATGAGGGAATTGAGGGGATTAGAACTGCAAGTGGTTGTGGGAATTGGGTGAACCACACCTACTCTTATCTTATGACTCAATTTAGGAGCTAGATCAATTCCCTTTCTATTCAATTATGGGTCTAGTCCAATTTCTGTCTTGTAAGAAAACTTTATTCAGTTGTGGGAACTGGGAGAAAACCTTATTGTATTGTTTGAACCTTGCCCTGCATGGTCAGGACATTGGATCACCTTTACCTGGTGCTTGGTGAAGGGTCCTTCACCAAGGACGGGAGTTATACTGACCAGAAACTCAGTCAGATCTGAAGACTGATGTAAGAAATTTTCTCACAATTATACATCTCAAACAACCCATAAGTCTTACCTGAAAACTAGCCCCATATTTGTCAATCAGTTATTGCTTCCATGTTTCTTTGATTGAATACAGACACTTGCTGGGAGTGAGACACCTCTTTTTCTGATTCTGGAGATTTGCACCTGTTCACTCTCTCCTTCCCTACTTGGAAACTCCCTGATCTTTCCTCCAATTAGAAATCAGAACACCTAATTTTGAATCCAGGATAATTGTTTTCTTTTAATTAATTTGTCTTGATTGTTTTTAAGGCATAAAAGTCTGTCTGCCCCTGTATTTGGGTTCCAATGCCAATGCTGAAGGGGCCTGATTCTGATTTGTTATGCAATCATTAAGCATTGCTTAATAAATCAATATGCCAAGTCCAGCCTCAGACACTTGACATTTACTAGCTGTGTGACTCTGGGCAAGTCACTTAACCCTGACTGCCTCACCAAAAAGCAAAAAATAAATAAATAAATATGCTTGGAAGATTGAGCATTTGTTTCCTCAGTCATTTCATCTTTCAGCTACCATACTCAAACTTTTTGGTCTCAGAACCACTTTTTACTTTTAAAAAATTATTGAGGACTCCTCCAAAAGATTTTTTGCTTATATAGGTTATATCTATCGGTTTTGGGGTTTTTTTTGTTTGTTTTTAGTGTAGAAATTTAAACATCTTAGTATTATCATGAAAATAGTTTTGACCTCACAGCCCTCCTGAAAGGGTCTCAGGGACCTCCAGGGGTCCCCAGACCATACTTTGAGAACTCCTGGTATGTGAATGGAATGTCACACAATTGTGCTGTGATAAATAGCAAGAGGGATGGTTTCAGAGACACCTGCAAAGAACTGTAAGAACTGATGCAAAATAAAATAAGCAAAACCAGAACAATTTATACAATAACAACAATACTATAAAGACAAACAACTTTGAAAGACATGAGATCTCTGATCAACCCAATGTCCAACCATGATTTCAGAGGATTAACAATGAAGCATGTTACCCAGATCTTGACACTGAGGTGATGGACTCAGGATACAGAATGAAGCCTCGATTTTTTGGACATGGACAATGCAGGAGTTTCTCTTGTTTGACTATGCATATTTGCTATAAGAATTTTCTTTTCTTTTTATTTTTCCAGTGGGAGAAGTGTTGGGGGAAACAGTTTGTTGTTGTTGTTGTTGTTGTTGTTCATTGAAAAAATTAAATTATAAAAAAAAAAAGACAGCAGAGAAACTACATTATTAATAATAATAACAGCTATCTAGCATATAGATAGTACTTTAAGGTTTGCAAAGTACTTTACATCTATTATCTCATTTGATCCTCACAACAACCCCTGAGGTACGTGCCACTATTATCCCCATTTTTCAGATAAGGAAATTTATCAGAGTATAAAACGCCTACCTGAGGCATAGCCTGAAGGATAACCCTGTGATACTGCATGCTACATAGTGTGTGTATATGGAGATGTGACTTCTAACTCGCTGAAAGACCTCTAAACCTGTGGTGCTGCATACAGTGCATGTGAAGAAGACAGACTTCAAAGATCCTACGGAGAAAGAAAAGCTTAGAAGCAGAGCTTAAAAGAGACAAGGACTGAGAGAAGGTACAAACTTGCGCAGGGCTAATGAGAGTTCCCAGAGCTGCAGGCATGTGGGGAAAGCACATCATATCCCTTGATTCCTACCCCTGTAGCCGTCGAGACTTCTAAGAGTAGACTTCTCTGATGAGTTCATTCTCTCCTTGGTGCAGCTGAGCTTTTATTCCACTCCAAAACTGAAGAGATCATTTACCCTTATGCATGCTGTCTTCTACCTTAAACTGTATAATTTCTTAAATTTCTATTTATGGCTTACTTGGAAAAATATGCTTGCTAGTTTTCTGTGATTGTCTCTTGGGTATAAGCATTTGGCCAAAGGGAGCTAAACTGACCATAAGTAAGGTGTTACCCTTCCCTTTAGAGTAAATAGGAATTAGTGTAAAATTATTCCCATGGACAAGCTCCCACATGTGATAGGATAGTGAGCAAACATATTTTTTCAAATAACCCATAAACATAAATTGGGAAAGTTATGTAAGTTAAGGTAGGTGATAGAATACACAAGAGTAAATGACAAATTCGACTTCAGCTTGAGAGTGAGATAAAATGTTAACTCAATCAAAGAGAGAACATTGTTCTTACCAGTGTAGAGGGGGGAGGGAGAGGAGAAAGGGAGGGGATAGGTGCAGCTGGCACACTAGCAATCATGAGACATGTTGTGGGGCAGGCTCTTCTCATAAGCCTGTGGCTCCAGTGAATCTTGTTAAGCTATCTACAGATCTGTACCTTCTCTCCCACCCATCTCCCTCAAACTCCTTCTTTCTCCCTCCATTTTCTTCAAAGTGTCTCTCTCCCTCACATATGCACTGTCATTTCATATATTTGACATATATATGTATGCAATGTCATCTCATATATATATATACACGCATGTGTGTATGTGTTCATGTATGTATACATATGCATATTGTGTATACATATATGTATATATTTTGTTGTTAATGAGTCATTTGCAGTCATGTCCAACTCTTTGTAAGTGATTTGTCCAGGGTCACACAATTAGTGTGTGTGTGTGTGTGTGTGTGTGTGTGTGTGTGTGTGTGTGTATGTATCACCCAGTATCACAACGCTGTCCTTCAAGAAATTGCCAATCCCACTTAGAGTGAGGATATTAAGCAAAAAAAAAAAAAAAGAGGAAGAAGAAGAAGAGAAAAGAAAATTAACATGAAATTGCTATAATGAGGATCTGTTGGGGGGAAAAAAACTAATAAAATAGACAAACTGCTAGCCATTTTGATTTTTTTTTAAAGAAAGAGGAAAAACAAATTACCAAAATAAAAATGTAAAAGGAGAATATATAATAAATAAAAGTATAGTAGTTAAGTTCTAGGTACCCAGTTTGTTAAGGTGAATGAGAGTTGGGATGAGCACTTCAGAGCATGTGCTTCATAAGGAATAAAAAAAAAGTCAGTTTGACTGGATCACAGTGTGCAACAAGAGAAAAAATATACAATGAGAGTGGATACATAATGTGGTACCAAGTTGTGAAAAAATTTTTAAAGCTAAGCAAAGTTTATATTTTTATCATAGAGCCAATAGGAAGAAACTGGATTTGGGTGAATATGGTCATGACGTGGTCAGATCTGCCCCTAAGGAAAATTACTTTGGACTGGAGTGGTGAGAAATTTGAGAGAGGCTTTTGCAATAATCTAGGTGAGAGGTGATAAGGGCCTGGACTAAAATAGTAGCTGTGTGAGTAGAGAGAAGGGTGGGATGCAAAAGATGTTGTGGAGGTAGAAACAGAGATGAGAAAACTGATTGGACATGAGGAATGAGGGAGAATGAAGGTTTGAGGAAAATGCTGAGGTTTTAAACCTGGGAGACTAGAAAAATGATGGTTCCTTCAACAGAAATAAGGAGATTTGGAAAAGGGGTCATGTTGGGGGAAAAGATAATGAGTTCTGTTTTGGATAAATTGAGTTAGATACAACCAACAGGCAAATGGCAATAAAGGATTGAAACTCAGGGAAGACTGAAGCCAATAGATCTAGGAGCCATCTACATAGAAATGATAATTAAACCCATGGGAGTTTACAGGATCACCAAGAAACAGAAGAAGAAGACAGAAATGTAGAAGGCCCAGGACAAAACATTGAGGAAGTCTCATAGTTTGGGGGGATAACATGGATTATGAGTTAGCAAAGGAGACTGAGGAACAGTCAGAAGTGTAAACGCTAAATGAGTGGAGGGTAGTGTTAATGAAAACACAAAGAGAAGAGAATATATAGAAGAGGGTGGTCAACAATGTCAAACGCAGCAGATCAGTGGAGAAGGATAAAAGACTAAGAAAAGACCATCAGATTTGGTCATTATGAGATGATTCTGTAACATTGGAAAGAACAGTTTCAGTTGAGAGATAAGATCAAAAATCAAATTGCAAAAGGTTAAGGAATGAAAAGAAAGGAAGTGGAGCAGTGAATGTAGCTAAGAAAGGGAAGAGAGATGCAGGATAATAGCTTGACAATATTAAAGGGCCTAATAAAGAATTTTTTCAGAATGTTCTGAAAAGGAAGAAATTTCTTGTCCTTCCAAAAATGAAATAGAGTCACAAGAGTTTTCAGGTTAGAAATCACACAGTAAGGGGCAGAGGAAGATGAGAGAAATAATAGTAATTGGTAAGTCTCTTCTCAGTGGTACTGAGGCAGCTATTTGTCCATTTGATAACAACAACAAAATAGTTTATTATCTTCCTGGGGCATGTATTCAATACATAACAGGAAACTTCCCAAAATTTATCAAAATGGATGACAATTTCTACCTTGTGACTTACATAGACACAAATGACACTTACAGAAAGAACTGAAAGGGTGTTGACAATATAACAGAGAAGGTCACAGAAAATGAAATGGACAATTTTGATTACATAAAATTCAAAAGATTTTGCATAAAGCCAATACAGTTAAAATTAAAAGGGAAGCAGTTGACTAGGGGAAAATCCTTGTAGCAAGTTCCTCTGATAAAGGTCTCACATTCAAGATTATATATATATATATATATAACTAATAAAAATGTATAAAAATAAGAGCTATTCTCCAATAGACAAATGCTCAAAGGATATTATCAGGTAGCTTTCAAAGGAAGAAATACAATCTATCAATAGCCATATGAAAAAATGCTCCAAAACACTAATAATTAGAGAAATGCAAATTCAATAACCGTAAGATTCTACTTTGCACTCATCATATTGGAAAGGATTAAAAAAAGGAAATTAACAATTGTTGGAGGAGCTTTGGGAAGCAGAAACATTAATACATGTTGGTGAAGATGTGAATTGGTAGCCATTCTTTGCCTTTGGTCCAAGAGAGATGGCCAAATGACCATCCTTTTATTAATAATGTGCTGGCTTCATTAATAAAATGATTAAATTACCCAGAAACTATGTCTCTCTAACCTTTTTAATTACCACAAAAGAAAAGCAACTTTAAAAGACCTGAGAACTTTGATCAATGCAATGACTAACCATGATTCCAGAGAACTGATGAAGAAGCTTGCTACCCCACTCGGGACACAGAAGTGATGGACTTAAGAGGCAGAACGAGATACATATTTTCAGACATAGCCAATGTGATAATCTGTTTTGTTTGACTATATATTTTTGTTACAATGTTTTGTTTTTCTAGTGGGGATTAGGAGGGGATAATAGCAATAGGGTAGCAAAAAAAAAAAAAAAGAAAGAAAAATAAAAAAGAGTCACTGAGGCATCTTTGTTCTTGTTGTTGATGATAATAGAGAGAAAAGAACAAAAGGAAGGCCAGAAAGATTAGACAATCAGTCATTCAACTAGTATTTATTAAGTTCCTACATGCCAGGCCCTAAGCTAAGTGCTGAGGATACAAAGAAGGAAAAAAATAGTCACACTTTTTAGGAGCTCACAGTATAATGGGGGGAGACAAGATGCAAACAACCATGTACACAGAAGATATATACAGGATAAATTAGTGACAATCTCAGGGAAGGCAATTTAGATTAAGAAAGGCTGGGAAAGGCTTCTTGCAGATGGTGGGACTTAAGCTGAGATTTGAAGAAAGCCAGGGAAGCCAGGAGGCAGAGATTAAGCAGGAGATAGTTCCAGGCACAGGAAATAGTCAGTGAAAATGTCTCAAAGTTGGAAAGTGAAGGGTCTTCTGCAAGGAACACCCAAAAGGCCAGTGTCACTGGATGATAGAGTAAGGTGCAAAAAGATTGGAAAGGGTAGGAAGGGGCCAGGTTATGAAGAGTTTTAAAAGTCAAACAAACAATTTCATATTTGATATTGCAGGCACTAGGAAGGCACCAAAGTTTATTGAATAGGGAGCTGACATGGTCAAACTTGTGTTTTAGGAAGATCAATTTGACAGCTGAGCAGCATTGAAAGTTATAGATTGATCTTATTATACACTTTAAAAGAACAGTAATCTGTACGTAATAGAGACCCACAGCTTCATATACAATCCTCTTTTTCTGTTTTACTATATACATAGAAATACCCATTCTAAGTTCCAAATAAAAGAAAAAATTAAGTTAAAAAATATTGTCAATGACTAGGACGTCTTGGGCAAGGGACCGAAGACCATAGAAGCACAGTTTTTTCCTCACTGTTGTTACTGAAAGCAAGGGATGTAGAAGGGAAAAATTTGATTTGAGAAATGAACAGATGGCTCAGAAAAGATTTGCATTTCTACATCACAACTTACAATAGAGAGTTCAAAGATTCCTGATCCAAGATGGAGCCCACCTAACCAAGAATGGTAAGAATATATTTGCCAGGTGTCTCACAAACTTCATTTAAAAAGACTTTACACAAAAATGTTTAAAAGAAAGGGAAAAGACTATATATATAAAATTTCCTACAGAGATCAGCCACAAAGAAGAAAGAATAGTAGCTGAGACACCTAGGAAATACATAGAAGACAAAATCCAAGAAAGAAGCCTATAGTAAAACCCAGGACCTCAAATGTTTATACACAGATGCCCGAAGTGTAGACAACATACAAAAGAACTACAGGTTTTGATTTCAAAAGTATCACTGAGACTTGATAGGATGAAACCATGTAACTAGACGACTACGGTTCTGAAAGGGTATAACTTACTTGAAAGGAAGAAGATACATAAAAGGGGCATCACTGAATATTAAGAAAGTATATTCATAACAGAATATTTGGGTGAAAGTTAAAGGATGGAGAAATAAATTATTTTTGTCATTGAAGCATACTACAGACCATAATGACAGAAAAAGGGAATAGACGAAGTCTTTGGGAAAGGGATCACAAGCCTGGCACAGAGGCATGCTAGTGAAGTGATGGGGAGGTTTCAGTTATCCACACATCTGCTGGAGTTCACTCTGTCAAAAGCTGACCAGCTAACAACTTTTTAATTTGCTTTAGTGATAATTTCAGATGTATACAGAATTAAAATAAAGACTAAGGCAAAATGTATTATGCTTCAGCTGAAATTTAAAAAAAGGCAGGGGTAACAATCACGATCTCAAGCAAAGCTACAGTAAAAATAGACTTAACTAAAAGAAATCAGCAGGGAAACCACATTTTGCTGAAAGGTGCCACAGAAAATGATTCAATATCAATACCAAATATGTATGTGTGTATATGTATATACACATCTATGTACACACACATACATAGACATAGATAGATAGATACACACACACATACATACACCAAATGGCATAGCATCTAAATGCTATAAGAAATGATGAAAGGGCTGTGCTATAAGAAATTCATTTCTTAAAATGTGCTATGAGAAATGATAGGAATGATTTCAGAGAAACCTAAGGGGTTCTACTTATTTTGTTATTTATACAATAACAACAATACTGTAAAGACAAACAACTTTGAAAGACTTAGAAACTCTGATCATTTCAAAGACCAGTTAGAATTCCAGAGAACTCATGACGAAACAAGCTACTCATATGCTGATAGATTAAGGACTCAGTTTAGATTCACACACACACACACACACACACACACAAACACACATATAGGTATGTGTATGTGTATATGTGTGTATACACATACATACATACACATATTGGACATGCCCAATGCAGGAATTTGATTTGCTTGACTACACTTTTGTAACAAGGAGTTTGTTTTTCTTTCTTTTTCAATTGGGGAAGGGAGAAGGGTTGAAGAGAGAGAAGATAGATTTTCCTTGATTAAAATAACATTTAACTTAAAAAATAATCGTAAGGAAAACAGTTAAATGGGGAAAATATTTAAAGCAAATATATCTAATTAAGGTCTTATATCCAAAGATGGAGGTAAATTATTTATCTGTACAAAGATATTTATTGCAGCATTTTTTGGTGTAACAAAGAACTGGAAACAAAGTGAGCACTTATCAGTTGGAGAAGATATGAACAAATTATGCTATATGAGTGTAATGGAAAATTATTTTACCATAAGAAATCATGAATATGATAGATTCAAAGAAACTTGAGAAATCTTTATGAACTGATGCAGAGTGAAAGGAGCAGAACCACAAGAACAATTTATATGACTACAATAATGTAAAAGAGAACAACTTTGTTTCTGATTTCCTATAACAGAAAGAATTTTGTAATGACCATTTGTAACATCAAAACACTGTTGGTAAAGCTTGTTTTTCACCTCCTGTCAATAAAAGTGATGAATTTGAGGTTCAGAATAAGACATAATTATATTTTCAAAAATGGCCAATTTGTTGATTTTTTTTGACTATACTTATTTGTTACAAGGGAGGGTATCTATTTGAGGAGGGGTAATTCATGGGGGAGGCAGTTAGTGGGTAATGACAGTGATGAAAAAAAGAAAAAAGAAAGAAAAAAATATCAACGCAACATTTTTAAAAGCACACAGAAAGGGGCAGCTAGATAGCACAGTGGAGAGAGCACCAGCCCTGGATTCAGGAAGACCTGAGTTCAAATCTGGCCTTAGACACTTGACACTTACTACCTGTGTGACTCTGGGTTTAATCCCAATTACCTCCCCCTCCCAAAAAAAGGCATACAGAAAAGCAAAGAAAAATTCAGAAGGGTACAAAGACAAGCAAGGTAGCTGTGTTGCTTCATGTTAAAACTAAAATACACAGGGGCAGGTAGGTGGTGCAGTGGATGGAGCACCGGCCCTGGATTCAGGAGGCCCTGAGTTCAAATCCGGCCTCAGACACATAACATTTACTAGCTGTGTGACCCTGGGCAAGTCACTTAACCCCATTGCCTAGTCAAAAATAAATAAATAAAATACACTTTTAAAAAATCATACATAACAAATTTAGTTTCATATGCAATCCTCTTTTTCTACATTAACATTTTTCATTGATGTCTATTATCTTTGTAATAAAAAAGAAAATTTAATTTAAAAATAAAGACAAGACTAAAGACGATGTTGTTTAGGGAGAGTCTGCCTCATCTAGAAGTCAAAACTAGATTTTTCAAAATCTAAAATTCTTTTAATAATTGAGTCCTAACCCTACTATATCATTCTGGATCTTTAACCAAACTTTTAAAAATTAATGTAGCTATAAAATGATTAAGCTGATTCCCCCTTAGAGCATCTGTGAGGTTCATTAGAACGTAGTCTTAGACATAGAACGACCTTAGAAGTAATTTCAACCAACCCCCTCATTTTATAGATGGAGTAACATGCCCTGAGAGGATAAATGATCTACCCAAGGTCACCAAACCCTTTGTTTTAGAGATGAGAGAACTGATGCCGAGGCAGGCCCAAGGTGACTTGTCTAACATCAAACAGGTAAGCAAGTGAAAGAGTTGGTATATGAACCCAAGTCCTCTAATTCCAAATCCAGTGCTCTTAATAGTGGCTAAAGCTAGGACACTCTCCCCTCCCACTGGAAGACTGTCCAATCAATCAACAAGGACAAGAGAAGTCAATATCCAGAAAGCCATGTGCTTAGCATTGTCCTATGTTTGCAGGGAAGAACTATACTCCACACAGCCTTGTGTTGCATGCTATACTCCAGCAAACTAGAATCTTATCTACCCCTAGGGTTCAAGAGTATATAACTAAATTCCTTCCAATGGGTTTAGTCATCATTTAAAGCTCTTCCTATTTACCTTTGACCTCATGGCCTATTTTACATAGTTCCTTATTCATTGAAAAGTTGACTCCCTCACAAATGGACTACACCCTGGTGTGCTCCTATCTAACCCCAAACCTGCTGGCTTAGTCTTGAAGATTGAGAGTATCAGATAGGATATGAGCCCAGGAGAGGCTTTCCTATTAAGTCTGGAATTTTTGGAAACTAGGAGTGTACTACTCCTCCCACTTCTTCTTCCCTTGTGCTGCCTTGTTTTTCCACTGAAGGCAAGGGGTGTCTATGTAACCGGCTTCTTCTCCACTTCAGCAGGACCTGCCTGCCAGAGGCTTCATGCCCTTCACTGCCTGGAAGAAAACAGCAATGTTCCTAGAGATGAGAGAACCTCAGAGAACTCCAGGAGGTTCCCAAAAGAATCAAAAAGAGTCGGCAATCTTCTTGTCCCTCTTCACTCATGTGTTTTAAGAATTCCTAATTCCTTTCCATGGAACATATTGTCTAAAACCTCTTTTCCTTAAAGATTGTGCCAGTTGTTAGTAATACTTCTCCCTCACTACCTTTCATACTTTCATACTTTCTATTTAATTCATATGTATTTTGTATTCTCTTATCTTTGTACATGTCATCCCCCTCTTCCCAGCACAATGTAAACTCCTTGAGGGCAAGGAGTTGTAGGGGTTTTTGTCTTTGTATCCCTAGGATTTAACATAGTATCTGGAAAAGAGAAGGCACTTAATAAATGTTTATTGAGTTGGCTGTCATCCACACCCCCTTTAGCATTACTGGTGAGATAGTCAAGATACAGCTACTGTAAAAAGAGAATGGTAAGTGTAGCCTGTGACAAGACAGATGTGATTCAAACTCAGGACCCTCTCTATTAAAATAATTCTTGATGAATCATTCCCCCAACCAGAGTTTTCTCTGGAAAGAGCAGAATCTGGCCCATTTTTTTCTCAAGGGGCCTAGATCCCTTGGCAAGTATGTAAAAGTTTTGGATTCAAGTCCTCAGTAGAACAATAGTAAGCCTATCCCAGAAAGCTGTTTCTCCCACCCAGAATCTCCACAAACTCACAGTATTAATTAGTGAAGATCCTTTATCATGAGTGAAATCATGGTTCTATTGCATGGACCAATATTTCCAGTGCAAGACCAAGTTAGCACCTCTCCTTAACCTCTAGCATGACTTCAGCAGGTAGCAATGGGTCCTTAGCCGGTATAGCACTGGTAAGCTATACCTCCATCAGTCAGATCTATGGTTGGTCTTACTGCCAGACTTTCTCAACACAGCTCTCCAGCTTCTGAACCACTATCTCATCTCTTGTACATGGTGTCCCAAGCCACTCCAAGCTACAGCCTTATTCCCACATAGTCACCAACCCAGAAGCTCCTGCTTAGAATTTCCTACATATGCATCTTCCATCTTTCCTTCTCTATGCATTCTTAGGCTTCCTACATATCCCAAAAGATTGAGGAAAGAGGGTGTGATTCTACTCCTGTTGGCATGTCTCCAATACATTAGCATTCCTTCTAAGTAATCATAATTTTTCCTCTTGGAGGAGGCATATCTTGGAGGATAGCATATCAAAAAGACTACAGAGTTAGTTACAGTACTCCAGAACTGGCTCCTATAGTTGGCATGCTCTGTGATGAATGTGAGCTCTGAACTACCTGACCTGCACAAGCACTGTTTTCAGAGATGCCAGGTCACCCTGCACTTATGCACAGCAAAATAACATCATCCTCTTCACCACTGACTAGAATGTAAGAGGATACCAGGCAAAAGGAAAAGAAAAGACTCAATATTTCATGGATGATGTTATTATTTAAAACCCATTCCTAGCTTCATGGTTCCCAGTAAGTCTGAGGGGTATACTAACTTGACCTTCTAGATGAGATGATATAAGATCTTATACGCTAAGATGGCACATTCTATGTATGCCGCATGAAACAACATGAATTTTTTAGTTAATCCACACCTGAAATGGTCTATACACAATTTAAAATTACACTTGTGTATATACTTGTGGTGGCATACATATAATAAAAAGTCTGAGTAATCATTAAAATGTAGGCAGTATACTTATCCTCCTGTGACTATGCATTATAATTAATGGTTTTGGGGGTGAGTTATATAAGTATAAGCTAACTACTTTATTTTAAAACAAAGGAAAAACTATACATACACTTCTTATTTAGAATTTGCATTAACATGACTGAAATAATGACTTGCTTTCATGTGGCCTACACAGGTCTGAAAGGCAAGAATTTTTTTGTTGCCTGCCACGACATCATAAATGTAGACTAGAAAGAACCCCTGCAAATGGGGTAAAACACAAGAGAAGCCCAAAAGCCTCTGATTTAGAGGCATCTCCCCAATTTGCCCTTGTCAAACACTCTCCCTTGAACTTATCCAAAACAACCTATTCAAAGCTCTTTAAAATGGTTTCTGCTGCAACCATCTCTTCAACTACACTTCAATGTCCTTGACTACAAGGCAAATTCCTCTTCCCTGAGTTTCCTCCTAAATCTGTTTCTTTGTCTAGAATCCTCCTCTTATGATGTTAAAAAATAAAAACTATTGGGTAGTTTTCTCCTTTGTACACTACACAAAGCACATTATACTAGCACATCTATTATATTGTCAACATATATTTTTCAATTCTTTAATATATTGCAAAATCAACAACTACTTAATTCAATAAATATTTTACAGCATCTGCTGTTTAGAGAAGACAATGCTGGGAGTTGGGGAAGGCACAAAGTTTGGGTAATACAAAGTCCCAAGTAGATTTTTTTAAAAAATTTATTCTTAAGAAACATTAAATAAAATGAGCATTTCCATGTGCAGAAAATAGAAAAAGAGGATTGTACATGAAATTGTGAATTATTTTTCATGTTTTATTGATATCTTTTGTCTTTATATCACAGTTATATCATTCCTCTCCCACTCCAGATTGAACTCCCACTTGTGACAAAGAAAAACAATTAAACAAAAATATTCAAAACAATGACTGCCTCTAATGATATATACAATATTCTGTCCCAATAGTCTTCCTTCTTTCTCTGTCATAAAGGATGGAACTACACGACATTATGTGGTCTCAGGGACCATCACTGGTTTTTCGTTTACTCAGAGTTCACCTCCTTTGGGTGATCTTTTCATTTCCATTGATGCAGTGATTGTGCACATTGTTTTCTTGGTTCTGCTTACTTCATTCTACATCAATTCATCTAAATCTTCCCAGGTTTCTCTAAATTTCTCATTTTCATCATTTTTTAATCATTTAATAATACTACTTTAAATTCCTATAACATAGTTTTTTTTCCCAGGGGGTAGCTAGGTAGTACAATGGATAAAGCATTGGGCCTGAAGTCAGGAACTCACCTTCCTGAGTTCAAACATGGCCTCAGATATTTACTAGCTGTGTGACCCTAGGCAAGTCACTTAACCCTATTTGCCTGTTTCCTCATCTGTAAAATGAGCTGAAGAAGGAAGCAGCAAATCATTCCAATATGTTTGCCAAGAAAATCCCAAAGAGTTGGGGTTGGACACAACTCAGCAACAAGTTTCCTTTTTTTTCTCCCCCAGGCAATCCCTAGTTGATAGGTATCCTCAAATCTTTGCTACCACAAAAAGCCTTGCTGTGAATATTTTGGTATATATTTCTTTTATTTCTGTCTTTAATTTCACTATGGTATATGCCCTATAGTGGGATATTTAGGGATAGAAAGTTTAGTCATCCACATGTACAAAAATATTTATAGCAGCTCTTTCTGTGGTGGCAAAGAATTTGAAATTGAGGGGATGTCCATCAATTGGGGAATGGCTGAACAAGTTAAGGTATATGAATGTAATGGAATACTATTGTGCTATAAGAAATGATGAGCAGGCAGACTTCAGAAAAACCTGGGAAGACTAGTATGGACTGATGCTGAGTGAAGTGAGCAGAACCAGGAGAACATTATACATAGTAACAGCCACATTGGGCAATGACTAACTTTGATAGACTTAGCTCTTCTCAGCAATGCAAGGATCTCCAAAAGTCTCATGATAGAAAATGCTATCCACATCCAAAGAAAGAAGTATGGAGTTTGAATGCATATTGAAGCATACTATTTGCTCTTTTTTTTTCTTCTGTTTTGTTTTTTTTTCCTCTTTCTGGTGGTTCCTCCTATTGGTTCTAATTCTTATTTACAACATGACTAATGTGAAAATATGTTTAATAGGAATATATATGTAGAGCCTATACCAGATTATGTACCGTCTTGGGGAGGGAGGGGGAGAAAAATTTAAAACTCATAAGTGTATGGAAATGATTGTTGAAAACTAAAAATAAATTAATTTTTAAAAAGAAAAAAAAAAAGAAAGTTTAGTCATTTTTCATTTATAATTTCAAACTGATATCCAGACTAGTTGGACTAATTCCCAGCTCTCTACCAACAATTTATTAGTGTGCCTGTCCTTCAATAGACCAATGTTTGTTGAAACTTCCCATTTTTTTTGGTCATTTTTGCCAGTTCTTATGGTATAAGTTATATGTTTTATGTTACATGTTTTATGTTATATGTTAAATGTTTTAATTTGTCATTTGGAGCATGTTTTCACATAGTCACAGTAATTTGCAATTGGAAAACTACTTATATTCGTTGACCACTTACTTATTGGCAGAATAGTTCTTAGTCTCATATTTTTGTATAAATTCCCTATATATTTTAGATATTAGACTTTTATTAGTGATATTTGATGCAAGTATATTTTCCCACTCTACATTTCTTTAAAATTCTATTTTCATTGATTTTAATTTTGCAAAAGCTTTTTAATTTTATACAGTATTTTCTCTTTTATGATCTCTTCTATTCCCTGTTAATAATTCTCCTCCAGTTTTAAAGGTACCTAATCTCGTACTCTTTCAATTTTTTATAGAAAAGTTCACACCATAAAAAAATTAGAAGAGAACCGGATCAATTATCTTTCACAACTACAGATAGGTGAAGAATTCTTATCAAATAAGACTATTTACAAGTCTTATTTGGTAGGAGGTAAACAGTGGTAGGCCAGATTTGAAGTATCTGGCATTCCCAACTGTCTGTCAGGGTAAAGATTGATTTTATATTAATGAAAGCTAAAGAACATTGCCTGCTAACTATTTAAGAAGCTACTAATCCAGTCAAATGTAATATATTCCACTTTCTGGGGGAAATTGCATTTTAATTTTTATAGGTTTTTTCTTACCTTATTCTATATAACAATTGTCGGACCATAAACTCCAATAATCCACATATTTGGGGAATACACAAAAATAAAATACACAGTCCTTGATTTCAGGGTGCTTGCAATCTAGTTGGGAAGATAAGACATGCAAATAAAAGGACAGCTATAGCAATAAAAAGGCAGCATATGTTAAATACAAAATAAACGCCAGACAACAAATATTACAAGAATTCTTAGGAGGGTAAGATTACAGTGAGTTGGGATATTCAAAAAAGACCTCACAGAGGAAGTGGAAATTTAGCTAACTCCTGAAAAATAAGTGAGATTCACATGAAGAGATTGGAGGGGAGAAAGCATTGAGGGATATTTCAAATAAGTAAATCAACTGCATTTAATTCAGCACCTATTATGTGTCAGGTAATGTTACACACTGGAGATACAAAGAAAGGCAAAAGACAATCCCTGCTCTCAAGGGGTTCATTGTCCAATAAAAGAAGCAGTTAGGTGGTAAAGTGAATAGAGCTGTTGGATATGGTGAAGTGAGGGAGACCTAAGTTCAAATCCCAGGTTTTTCTGAAACCATCCTGCTTGTCATTTCTTACAGCACAATAGTATTCCATCACAATCATACAATACAACTTATTCAGCAATTCCCCAATTGATGGGCATCCTCTCAGTTTCCAACTATTTCACACTACAAAAAGGGCTGCTATAAATATTTTTGTACAAATAAATCCTTTTCCTTTTCCTCTGATCTCTTTGGGATACAGACCTAGAAGTGGTATTGCTGGGTCAAAGATATGTACTGTTTTATAGCCCTTTAGACATAGTTACAAATTGCTCTCCAGAATGGCTGGACCATTTTACAACTACACTAACAATGCAGTGGTGTTCCAACTTTTCCACATCCCCTCCAACATTTGTTAAAACTACACACACATATATACACACACACACACACACACAGCATATATACATATATATATAACACATATACATACATATGTATGCATGCATGCATATATAAATAAAATAGGCATATACAAAATATCTATAATATATATGCATATATATAATATATATAAAATACATAATATGTATGCATATTTGTAATGGGTTTTGGTTTTCTTGCCCTTGGAGGAGGGTATGGAAGGAGAGAATTTGAAAAAATTTTAAAAGATTCTGCTTTTAAAAAATAAAAAAAAAATACATTATTTCATTTGATCCTCACAACAACCTTGGGAGGTAGGTGCTATTATTATCCTCACTTTACAGATGTAGAAACTGAGGCAGACAGAGGTTAAGTGACTTGCCCAGAGTCACAAAGCTAGTAAGTGTCTGAGACCACATTTGAACTCAGGTCTACCCTGACTCCAGGCCAGTGCTCTACCCACTGCACCACCTAACTATCTCTCTCCATTTGATTGATAATCTGTGAAAGATGATGGATAAGAATCAAACAGGATACCACATCATACCTATCAGATTGGCTAACATGACAAAACAGGAAAACGATAAATGTTGGAGATGAGGGAAAATTGGAACACTAATGCATTGTTGGTGGAGTTGTGAAATGATCTAACCATTTTGGAGAGCAATTTAGAACTATGCCCAAAGGGCTATAAAAATGTGTATACCTTTTGATCCAGCAATAGCACTTCTAGGGCTGTATCCCAAAGAGATCATAAAAATGGGAAAAGGACCCACATGTATAAAAATATTTATAGCAGCTCTTTCTGTGGTAGCAAAGAATTGGAAATTGAGGGGATACCCATCAATTGGGGAATGGCTGAACAAGCTGTGGTATATGAATGTAATGGAATACTATTGTGCTATAAGAAATTATGAGCAGGCAGACTTCAGAAAAACCTGGAAAGCCTTGTATGGACTGATGCTGAGTGAAATGAGCAGAACCAGGAGAACATTATACACAGTAACAGTCACATTATGAGATAACTAACTTTGATAGACGTAGTTCTTCACAGCAATGCAAGGATCTAAGACATCCCCAAAAGTCTCATGATGGAAAATGCTACCCACATCCAGAGAAAGAACTATGGAGTGTGAATGCAGATCAAAGTATACTATTTGCTCTTTTTTTTCCCCTTCTGTTTTGTTTCTTCTTTCTTGTGGTTCCTCCTATTGGTTCTAATTCTTATTTACAACATGACTAATGTGAAAATATATTTAATAGGAATGTATATGTATAGCCTATATCAGATTGCACACCGTCTTGGGGAGAGAGATGGAAGGATTTAAAACTCAAAAGCTTATGAAAGTGAATGTTGAAAACTAAAAATAAATTAATGAATTTTTTTAAAAAAGAATCAAACAGGATAAAAAAAATATATGGATGGGTTTCAATCCTTACTGGTTTAGGGTACACCTGTCTTGATGAAATCACAGATCCACTGTAGCACTGACATATCCCCCAGTGTCTAGCAGAGTGTCTTGTACATAGTGGGGTCTCAGTAAATCTTATTGGCTCATCAAGAAGGGAGAGTTGGACTCAAAGGCATAATAAAGATAGTAATACTAAAAAAAAAATAGATTGGATTTGTTATAATATTTTTTTCTCTTAGGACCTTGAAAGGATTCACATATCTGGTTCTTCCTTAATACAGGAATTGTAAGATAGGAAGAAAGTAAAATATTATTATAGTATCTCCATTTATGAAGAAATAGGAGGAAGGGCTCAATGACAAAAGTAATAAAATTATATAGTGTTTCACACACACATTGCCTCATTTGAGCCTCACAAGAACCTTGTAAGGTAGGTAATAAAAGTATTATTAGGCCCATTTTGCAGATGAGGTAACAGAAGCTGGAGAGGTTGAAACAATCTGCCCCAAGGTCACATAGCTAATGAGCATCAGAACTGGGATTTGAATCCAAGTCTTCCAACCCCAGGTCCAGTGCTTTTTTCACTACAGAAAGTCCAGTGCTTAGCATAGTGCCTAGCACAGAGTAGGTGCTTAATAAATGTTTAATGACTAAATGACTGAAAGGTGACAACAGACTTTAAATAAGAATCTAGCTCCCTTATGTCATGGCTGAATTTGCTCTTTATTTCAAAGCCCATGCTCACAATGCTCAAGGGGGGTGGTTTTTAAGTTGTAATGCCCCACCCCCAAGCCCCAAGAAAGGATCATATCAAACAAAATGCAACAGGTTAAACAGTCATTGGGCTTACTAGGCACAGTGATGGTTCTAACCAGACCTCATGAGAACTAGACAAAATCAATTTGGTTTATGGACCACAAGAAGCCTAGCTTGGTAGGCACTGTTTAACGATGCTAAGGGAGTCTCAGACTGAGCCTGACTTGTCAAAAACAACCCAGACTCCCAAAGGTTTGCCAGCAGGTTCCCCCTGGTGCTGCTATTTTAATAACAGAGGAAGCACATGTTTGAAACAATTGTGACAGTCAGCTAGTGCCTCAGTCCCATCCTTGGATTCCTCCAGACTTCCCTGCCCTCTGGCAAAGGAGCAGACAAGTATGAGGTGTGCCTCAATGATCCAAACATCTATTTGCCACTCCCACTTCTACCTTCATTTAGAGTTAGTGAGTCAGTGAGGTCAAGTGGACGGATGCATTTGCTTTTGTTATGTTGCACAGGTATGCAAATAGCTAGTTCAGGAGGTATCAGCCCTTATGAAAGGCCGCCCTGAAATCCCATACAGTCAGTCAGCTCATCGTTAGCTGTAACTAATCCTCTCCTAAGCTGCCTCTCAGTCTCAACCTGCGGCTGAGCAGCTTCCAAAGCAGTGACTGAGCCTTTCCTGACCGTCGGAACCTTCATTACTTCAGAGCACACATTCCTGACCAGGTCTTTCAATCCAAACCCCAATGACTGGTACCAGAAGGGTAAACATATTAGCCCCAATAGAAGCAAAACAAAAACTGGTTCTTCTGCTCTCCCACTCTCGAAATGGCTCATAAAGTTTTAATTAAGCTTAACACAATACAGCTGAGTTATTTTTCACCTCTCAAGAAGCCTCCAGTCTATGACAAAGAGTATTAGACAGAATTGAAGAATGACTGAAATTCTTCAATATGTGAAGCCACACACAAACAATACTAATTGGAAGTCTTGGTCATGTCACTTGCAAATGATAAAATGGTAACACCACCACTCACTGGAGCATCTGAAAAACTAAGACTGGGTAAAGGTTGGTCCTTACCTTTTTCCTTGTTGCCCAGATTTTTATGTCATCTCTTCTTTAAAGAGTTCTGCTAGAATCATATATTTTGAATTGGATGGAAACTTTGAGGCCATCCATCCAGCAGTCTTAACATTTTTTGTAATGATGTACCCCTTTGGCAGTGTCAGGTGAAGCCTATGGACTCCTTAAGAGTAGTATTTTTTTTCTCTAAAGGGTATTAGTGTCCCGTTTTATTTTTTTTAATTTTTGAATTAATTTATTTATTTTTAGTTTTCAACAATCACTTCCAGCTTTTGAGTTTTAAATTTTCTCCCCCTCCCTCCCCTCCTACCTCCCCAAAACAGTATGCAATCTGGTATAGGCTTTACATATACATTCCTATTAAACATATTTTCACATTAGTCATGTTATAAAGAAGAATTAGAATCACTAGAAGGAACCACAGGAAAGAAGAAACAAAACAAAACAGAAGAAAAAAAGAGCAAATGGTATGTTTCGATCTTCATTCAAACTCCAGTTCTTTCTCTGGATATGGATAGCATTTTCCATCAAGAGACTTTTGGAGATGTCTTAGATCCTAGAGAAAGTAATCTTTTTAAATGCATAAGATAAATCCAATAGGATTACAAAGGAGACCAATATTGAAATATTTTGATAATTTTTTTTTAATTCACAGACACCAGGTTAAGAATGCCTGAGGCCAAATCACTCATTTTAGAGATAAACAAACAGAAGCCAATAAACTTGCTCAAGGTCATCCAGGAACTAAATAGCAGAGCCAAGATTTGAACAGAAGATCCCAACTCCAAATCCAATACTCATTCCAATGTACCATCGCTGTCATTGCTTTTTCATAGACAAGGATACAAGGTCCTTGAAATCATTTAACAAAGTTACACAGCAAAATAAATGGGACAATTAAGAAGAACCTTTAGATTTATACTTTCTTGAAAGACCTACTGCATTACTTATTAATGTCAAGCCAGTTTGAGATGTTTGTGCCTAAGGTCAATACACAGAAGTTCCTAAATACACACAAAGCGTTTCCACAGAACTCAATTTGAAATCAAAAGAAACCTATTTCACTTCTAAGAGGAAGCCACGGTGTGTTATGTCGTGGAAACCACACAAAGATGGAGTCAGCAAACCTGAGGTCTATTCCTGGCTCTTCTCCTTAATAGCTACATGAGTCTGAATGATTCACTTAGCTTCTCAAGGCCTTGGGTTTCTCATTTTATAAGATTATAAAGTTGGACTGGACAACCTCCAAGGTCCCTTCCAGTTCTAATTTTCTGATTCTAGGTTTTCTTATCTAGAGTAGGGCAACATTTGTTTGTTGCTTCTCACTACTGTTATTCCCATCAAAATGTGAAGGTACTGATCTAGGCCCCTTAGGTGGCACAGTACATAGAGTGCTGCATTTGGACTAAGGAAGACTTGAAATTGAATCCCACCTCAGACACTTATTAGGTGTGTGATCCTGCATGTGTCAACTTAGCTCAGTTTCCTCATCTGTAAAAGGGGAATAATAATACCACCTACCTCACAGAGTTGCTGTGAGGATCAAATAAGAGAACGTAGGTAAGGCATTTGGCAAACCTTAAAACTATTATTATGAGAAATCTGGGTGGAGCAGTGGATAGAATGCTGGCCTGGGAATAAGACCTGAGTCCATATACTGCCTCCAACACTTACCAGCAGTGTGACACTGGGTAAGTCACTCATCATCGCCTGGCTTCAGTTTCCTCATTTATAAAAAGGAGAAAATAATAGCACCTATCTCCCAGGGTTGCTATGAAGATCAAACAAGGTAACACATGGAAAGAACTCTTAAACCTTAAAGTGCTATATAAATCTAGCTGTCATTATTGCTATTGTTTCGTACTTGTTAGAAGTACCTCCAGAATATTATGATGAAATAATGATTACATCAGCCAGGTTATTTTATATATCTTACTGACTGAATTGGAAAGGCATAGCAGATAGAGGGCCAGCATTAGAATTAGAAGACCTGGATCCAAGGCCTGCCGGTGACACATACTGGCTATGTCACTGAATTTCTCAATACAACCAGGCAACTCTCTAAGATTATAAATTACAGAAGAGTTGTCCATCAACATCATTACAAAGAATCTCCATAACAGGAGTTCCTTCCATTGATGAAATCACAGGTTCAAACCCTCTTTCCCTACTTCCCTCCCTCAAAAAAAGACTGAACTAGATTTTCAGGCAATTGATTTACATATACACATAAATTTATGAATGTATATAAGTTGATTTACATACACATAAAACTTGTGAAGACAGCAAAAATAAATAAAAACTGTATCACCGCGCGATGATAGAGTCTATCCCATAATTTAGACATCAGCATGGTTCATTCACACAACTAATATATCTATGAGAATATAGGTAGTTCCTATTACCCATCCACTAG
Organism: Vombatus ursinus; assembly: GCF_900497805.2. Taxonomy (NCBI): domain Eukaryota; kingdom Metazoa; phylum Chordata; class Mammalia; order Diprotodontia; family Vombatidae; genus Vombatus; species Vombatus ursinus. The sequence continues at coordinate 27,027,808 of NW_020954576.1, forward strand.
TAGTCTCTGTTACACCATGACTGGACTGAATTAATTTGAATTAAATTGTTTGCAGAATTGCCTTCAGTCTTTCGGACTCAGATTTTGAAGCCAACATTCGTTTCAGAGAAAACCTGGCTGAATCAGCTACATCTAAACGTGAGACCTCATGCAACTATCACTCAGGACAATATATTTTTTAAAAAATTTTCTCCTGTAGTCAGGAGGACCTGAGTTCAACTTCAGCCTCAGACCAAACACTTGATACTCACTAGCTGTGAGACCCTGGACAAGTCACTTAACCTCAACTGCCTAAAAAAAAAAAAATTTTTTTTCAAATATAATTTTTTTTTATACTTCAATAATTTTTCTGCGTGTTATTCCTCACCTTTCATCACCCTTCCTGATAACAAAGAACAACAGTACAACAAACCGTGGTTGAGCAACTCTCTGTTGTATTTGGCATCTCCAATAATCTCACCTCTGGATTCAGTATTGGTCATGGGATTTATCCTGTGTTCAGTTGCCCTTTGGGTTGTTTTTATTTACATTATTGTAATTCTTATGTATCTTGTTCTGGGACTACTTACTTCACTCTGCATCACTTCATACAAGTTTCTCTGAGTTTCTCATATCTCTAATTTCTTTTGAGGATACTATTCACTCAGGATGGTTCTTAATGCATAATTCTTAGATGGTAATATGCATACCTGGGATGCCAGGACTTACTCTGGCCAAAAATTCAATGGACGTCAGGACCAGCATCTTTTTCTATGGAAAGAAGGGAATAATGAATAAATAACTGTTTATTGGGCAAGTGACAGGAACAGGGAAATTAGATTTTCTCCAGTTAAATGTTAAAATGAGGAACATTTTAAATAAAATGTATTTTATGAAAAAGCTATGTAAAAAAGCAGAAAAGCCAAAAAAATATTGAGACCAGTCAGGTTTGTCACACTAGAGGTAAATTCACTGGCCAGCTTCCTGCAGGCAAGGTTTCAAGGGGAAAAGGAGAATGATAAAGGGTCCACATTCCTCCAGCACTGCACCATTGTGCAGCAATGCTAATCAACATGCTTTCTCCCTCTGCTCTTGGTTTACCAGTAAAACTAAGAAATCTTTGACCACAAAGCTTTGTATAGGCCCCTAAATTCAGACGATTCAGGGACCATTTTTTTCTTTGTGTTATTATAACTTATGACCAAAGTGTGTCCTTGAGTGGTCCTCAAGCCCTAGGTTGGAGAAGTAGAGCATTCATTGCGCTTGTGCTCTGGCAGAGTATGAATCTGTTTGCCTAAAGGATAACGGTTAAAGGTCATTTGATTTTTTGGATTCTTCCCTAAATGGCAGTTTAATTGCCCTATCATAAGTATAGATGCATCTGCTTATTAAGTAAAGGTTACAGAAAGCCATCTTGATACAAATACCAAATCTATATGTTGGTGATTTATCTTTGCTATACAGTTATATACATTAATATATCAACATACTACCATTCCATAAATACATATTGATATGGCACAACAGAAGCATAGATATTTGTATAAATGTAGTGGAATGTGCTCCACTCTGTTGAAAATTGAAGGCAGGATATATCAGTAAGTTAGTAAACCCCTATAACATAAACACTAAATTATTATTTTTGTCATTATTACCTTCACATAGGGGTAGTAAAACATAATAGAGTGGGTAGGCTTAGAGTCAGGGAGGTTTGGATTCAAATTCTGCTCCTGACAAAGTGACTCTAGATGAGTTAATCTCCATGTCCCTCAAGCAAAAACCTAGGATTTATCAATTAAGTCAGTGCACTAATGCAAGGTATGCCCATATCAGGAGTTGTCCATGCTAACAAATGCATATATTTTTCATATATTCTCATATTCTACACCTTACCATTCTCAAGTTATCCTCCTGTATCTTAACCTCTCCGAGCCAAAATCTGTGAAAAAGCTGTTTGCACTCAATGCCTTCCCTAACTCTCCTTTCATTTACTCCTTAATTAACTCTTTGTCATCTAGCTTCTAACCTCTTCATTCAACTGAAGCTACTGTCTCCAAAGTTACCAATGATCTCTTGGTTGCCAAGTCTAATACTCTTCTCAGCCCTGACTCTTATGTTATTGTTCAGTTGTTTTCAGTTGTGATCAACTCTTTGTGCCCCTATTTCCTGGCAAAGATGCTGGGGTGGTTTGCCATTTACTTCTACAGCTCATTTTACAGATGAGGAAACTGAAGCAAATAGGGTTAAGTGACTTACCCAGGGTCACACAGCTAGTAAGTGTCTGAGGCTGGATTTAAACTCAGGCCTTACTGACTCCAGTCCTGGCATTCTATCCACTGTACCACCTAGCTATCCCAATTCCTCTTGACCTATCTGCTACATTTGATGATGTTAACCAACTTCTCATCCTGCATACTCTCTCCTCTGCGTTATCATGGCACTGTGCTCTCTTGGTTCTCGTCCTACTTGTCTGACCTCTCTTCAGTCTTCTATGCTAACTCATCATCATATCACATCCTCTAACCTTGTGCCCCAAAGTTCTATCCTAGGTCTTCTCTTCTCTCTCAACACCCTACTTATCCCTCATAATCCCTGACCCCTCCCAGGAAAAGCTCATCACCAGGAAATTCATCATCTCAGAGATTTCATCAGTTTTGGTACTCATACCTCACAGGGCTGGAGAGCAGAACAAAACTCTCTTCACAAAGTCTCTATTTAAATAAAGGGCTCAAGAAGCCCATCCAACTCTTCATTTCCACCAGCCGCACAGCTTGGTTTCAGCCATACTAACATCATGCCTTTGTGCTGGGAACATTGTTTTGCCCCACCCCTAACCCTTTACAGCTTCTTTTTGTGTATTGTCTTATGCACTCACTCATCTGTTTACTCTCCTTAAGAGCAGGGATTGTCATTTAATTGTATCCCCAGTGCTTAGCACTGTGCCGGGCACATAGTAGGTGATGAATAAACGTGTATTGTATTGTATTTCATGTTGTATTGCATTGCATTGTGTCTTAGTATACTCTCTTAGTAGCCCCATCAGTTCCCATGGGTTGGGAGTTCTCAGATGATTGAGAAATAGAGAGAAAGACACAGATAAAACAGAGAGACAGAGAGAGAAGAGAAAGATCTGTATATAAACACACACATATTTATGTGGTGCCAGCTATAGATATTTATGTATATAGGTCTAATTGATGATTGGAAATTTCAAACTGATTATCCCAGAAACATCAGACTCAGCATATTCCAGGCTGAACTCATTAGCTTTCCCCTTAAACCTTCTCCTCTTTCAAATTTCCTTCCTTTTGTCCAAGTCACTACCATCCTTCCAGTGTCTCAGGATTACTCTGCATAATCAGTGGCCAAATCTTGTCATTTCCTTCTTCACCACATCTTTTGCATCAGACCTCCTGTCTGCACTCAACCAGCTTCCACCTTAGTTCAGGCTCTCATCACCTCTCACCTATACTATTGCAGCAGCCTCCTAATGGGTCTCCTTGTCCCAAGTCTCAATACTGCAATAGAGCCTCTATACTACTGACAAAGTAATTTTCCATACATTTCGGGTGACCAGCAAATAAGGGCATAGTCCTTAAAGCATGCACACTCTCCTCTGCCAGCTGCCAATCCATGCGGAGGCTTGAACCTATTTCATGAAATGCATCACAGAAGGGGTCCTCTGACTCCTTGACTCTGATTCTCATCAGCTTACTTTGTGGTGATGAAAAGCCTTTCAAATGGTTTCTGAACTCAAACTCAGTGTGCATGCATAAAGTTCAAACAGTTGAAATCATTCTCTCTTCCCTGGAAGAGATACATGGCACTCCATCTCTGACCTTTACAATGATCATCCTTTTTGCCTAGAATACATTCTCTCCTCACTGCATAGAGTCCTTTTCCTTTGTTGTTGTTGTTGTTTGTCCTTAGTTCTCAAAGAAGACTATGACATCAGGAAGGTGATGCCATGACTTGCAAATGAATTGGATTTAAGTGAGAGAGGGCTGTGCAAAGTCACCAGCCTCACTTTTTCCTCCAGAGCCATCTGGGTTCAGTGGCAAGATACAGATCAGGATGACTGGAGATGGCTTGGGATGCAGTGGGAGACCTTGGCCTTTCTAAGCTAAGGTTTTTCCCAATTCTCTTTGACTAAGGCAACACCCATTCAGTGATTAAGGCTAGGTAAGAAATGAGCCAAAGAATGGCCTTTTTTACCTAATAAAAAAAAAAAACCCTCAGGGTTTCTGACCAAAACAGAAACAATAATATTTACATTCACTCTGAGCCATCAGAGCCCAAACAATGACCATTAAGTGGAGCTTGGGCTGGTACCTATTGTTGGTCAATCAATGACAGCCAGAGTGAATTGGGTTTAAGGAATGGTCTTTAAGAAAGAAATCTAGTCTGTAAACCCCAAAATATCTTGTGAGGTTTTAGCCATCAAAATTTACATTCCTTTGGGCAGAGCACCCTCAGGTAAGGGTATGATACCCTATGTGGACAGAGGGAGAGGAGGAAAGGAAGGGAAGAAGGAGGGAGCTGCATTGCCCAACTGGAACTGGTTAGTTGGGTTCCCAATGGGCAGCTTGGATTACTCACAGGTTGTCGTTTGTCCTTTGTTCTTAAAGAAGACCAGGATATCAGGAAGGTGATTCCAAGACTTGCAAATGAATTGGATTTAATTGAGGGAGGGCTGTGCAAAGCCACCTGCATTACTTTCTCCTCTCCCTTTTCTTTCAAGCACCGTCTTTTGTGTAAAGTCTTTCCTAATTCCCTCAACTACTAGTGACCTCCCTCCTGAGCTACCTTGTACTTAACTACTTTGCGCATATTAGTTATCTAGTCACTTTCTATTTAGGCTGTATTATTTCTATATCTGCTTGTTATCTCCCCATTTAGAATATAAGTTCCCTTCCAGAAAGGACTGTTTCATTCTTTGTACTTGCATCCCTGGCACAGAGTAGGCATTTTAAAAAATACTTGTTGACTGATTTATATTATTATAATGAAATGTTAAAAATGTTAAAAAAAAAAAAAAAAGATCCAGGGGAAGATCTCCAGTGCAAAGAGTAGTTTATGGAGGGTTTACAGAAACACATGGACAAGAACCACCCAGGGTTAAGGAGGTGAAAATCAAAAACAAGATTGGCTCTGGAGTCAGAGGACCTGGGTTCAAATTCTACCTCCAATACTTCCCATGGGATGTGATGTTGGGCAAATCACTTAACCTTTCTCAGCCTCGACTTCCTCATCAGCTTATATGGTCTCTGAGGTCCCTTAGAGATTTCAGCCAATGAACCTGAATATAGGGAGTTACAATCTGGCCTGAAGATGGCAGCTCCCAAACTGGTTTGATAGATATATTAGCATGTTAAAGTATTATCATCTTCTTTATTATGTTCATCCACCACCAAGATTTGCTAGGTTTCTATCAGCTTTCAAAGTTGCCTTCTGTATTATTATTGACTCTGGTTGACTTTTAATATGTAATAATAATGTTAGAATTTAGAATGACAGTCTACACATGAGTGGAAAACACCAGCTAATTTGCATGTATGCAAATATATAATCAAGTTGCAGTAAAAGCCTTTCCAGGTTGGAAGGACTTGCCAGAATTCACATTTGGTAAGTATCACATCTCTATCATATTAAGGCATTAGAGTAGAATTCTGGTTGGGGGTCAGCTGCCTTATTAAACTTTTTAGGCCTTTCACCAAAAGGTTTAATCAATTAAAAAACAGTTTATTTAATGACTTTGAACAGATATAACCTTTAAATCCTCAAATTAGAAAGGACCATAAAAAGCCATCAAATCCATCCCCCTGCCATAATGATAATATGTAGCATCTGCATAACACTTTTAATGTTTACAAAATGTTTTACTCATATTATCTCATGTGATCTTCACAACTCTGGAAAGTGGGTTCTTTTATTATCCCCATTTTACAGATGAAGAAACTGAGGCTGAGAGAGGTTAAATAACTTGTCCAAGATCATAGAGCTGCTGAGTGTCTGGAGGTGGTTTTGAAATCAGGCTTTCCTGACTCCCAAGGCTCTATCTACCACACCATAAGCAGACCTGCACTCTAAATTATCCCATGTGGGAATCTAAATTCTGTTTTGCACACCTGCCTGAGTATAAAGTTATAATATGTTTATTCATTAGTGAATAACCTAATGAAACAACTGAAAGGGGATTATTAACTAAAGGTCCTAGGAAGACCCTTAGTTAATACACAACAGTATAAATGTAAAGAGCTGCCTTGACTGTAGATTTTATGTTAGGGTGAGCAAGTATTTGTGCCAAGAAAAAGATGAGGCCTTTGAGAATTATTTTCTGCATTACTTGGCATATATGCCCATGTGGGCACTTCAGGTTATCTGGATGTACGTTTTGGACCAGGGTTCTTAACTATTTTTGTGTCAGGGGCCTCTTCAACAGTCTGGTGAAACCTATGAACCCCTTCCCAGAATATCTTTGCATAAAATAAAATACATAGGATTAAAAAGGAAACCAATTATATTAAAATGCAGCTACTTATTTTTTTAAACAAGTTCAGGGACCCTAGGTGAAGAATCCCTGTTCTAGGAGAGCTGCAGACTCCTAACAAGAGTTTCCATAACCTACCTGGACATCGGTTCCAGATACTGAGCTGAAGCTATCTAGCTCTATCTCTGTTAGATATCTATAGCAGTGGCTTCCTTTGCCAGCTGACTTGGCTAGGGCTGCTAATGGAGTTTAGATAATCAAGTGAGGAGGCCTATGTAAGTCAAGTCTGTTTGTTTCTTATCCTAGGATCCTCTACTCTATTACAGGTCCACACAATTTAGTAATCCTCACCACAATAATGGAAGTGGTTAACAAGAAAAAATGACGAATAGCTTTGGTGAGACAAATACCATTTCTATTTTCTTCAACCCTTCCCCCAACCTCCTTTGCCAGGGCAATTTAGAGAGTAAGAATAAATAGTGTTCCACCAAAAAGAGTTCTTTCTTACTTCAGTGCTGAGCTCTGAGGCCATAGGTGACTTAGCAGGCAGAGCTGACCTCAGGGGAGAGAAGGAAAGTTTGGGGTTTTGTTGTTCCTGTGGTTTAATATCTCACAGCCTCTCTCACTACAAACCTGATCAGACTCTCAGCATCTTCATCCTATCCCTGTGTTGCTCAATGACAACCATCTTAGTTCTCCTTCCAAGGTAGTTTTTAACCATCCTAGTCCCTGAATCAGAGGACCTGGGTTCAAATTCCAGCTCTGCTACCTTGTACATACTTATGTGAACTCTGCCATGTCACTTAACCATCCTACGCCATGGTTGCAATTCAATTAGCATTTATTAAGTGCCTAGTACATGCTAGGCACTATGCTAGAGAGTGGGAATACAAAGCCAGGCACAAAAACCGTTTTCTCATTCCTATTAGGAAGGGATTGGGCTAGATCACAAAATCCCAGGGTTGGAATGAACCTCACAAGCCAATGAGATCTGAACAAGCATTCATTCCCTTGATAACATCATAAGTATTCATGCAGCCTCTACCTAGAGCCATGCAGTGAAGGGGATCTACCTCCTTTTGGATAGTTCTAATTACCAAGAAATGCCTCCCTACACGGAACCCAAATTGGGCCCTCAACATTCCTCTATCACCCATCCATCAACACTACCACTGATTTACTCCTAGGTGTGTCCTCTGAGGCCAAGAAACACAAGTCCATTAGATTGTGGGTGCAAACTTGTGGTAATTCCCAGGTCCTGTATCACTCAGTGTCTACCTCATAGGATCTAGCCTTCTTCACTGAGAATATGGAGCCATCCAACAAAAAATCCTTCAATTCTTCCCCCACATTCTTCAAAATTTCTTCACATAGCCAGCATTCTTTCTTCTTTTCTTTGTCTCTAAGAGAAAGAGGCATCCCTATTTCTATTGAAAGTTAGCTCCTCTATGTTCCCTCTTCGATCTTAGCTCCTCTGTGCTTCTCCAAGACTTTGGTGCAACAATGATCCCTCCTCTTATCAATCATCAATCTCTTTCTCTCCACTGGCTCCTCACCATCATCTGCCTACAAATATGCTCAGGTCTCCTCAATCTTAAAAAAAAAAAAAACAAAAAAAAAAAACCAAAGGCCAGTTTTCTGGGGGTTGAGCCAAGATGGTGGAGTAGAAAAAGTACTCAGTCAAGCTCTCTCAACATTCCCCTCCAAACAACTTTAAAATAACACCTCAAATCAAATTCTGGAGCGGCAAAGCCTACCAAAGGTCAGAATAAGATATCATTCCAGCCCAAGACAACTTAGGGGGTTTGAAAGAGAGATCTGTGACATGGGGGGCGGAGGCTGACCCAGACTCTAGGCGGATGAAATACCAGTAGTGGTACTAGGTTGTGGTAAGAGAAGCAGCAACAGCTTTGGAAGCTCTCAAGCCAGAGACAATAAGAGGAGGTGGCAACCTGTCAGAAAAAGATTACCAGGGAGCCCTGTGCTAGCGTAGAACATAAGAACAGATGTTGTTGGGCAACTTCACTACCTATATCCACTTCTAGATCGTAGTTCAAGGGCTAAAAAAAGCACTTTCAGTCAAGAAAGAGCAAAAACCCTAAGGGGAAATATAAATTTTGTCACAAGGGATCAGGGATCTTGAGGAGCAGTATCACTTCTGGGCCCAAAGGATCTGGAACCCTGAAGAACAGTATCATTTCCAGAAAAAGGATCAGGGATCCTTCCTGGAAAAAGACCAGAGTGCTGACTGGGAGGGCAGTGACCACACCCTCTCCCCAGATTATATCGCCTTGGAAGTACCAATAACTTCCAGACCCCCAGAACTAGTTCTGAAGATAGCAGTGGTAAAAAGCCTGAAGCTTGAGACAATGCCAGTCCCACCACCCACACCAAAAATAGAGTCCGACTTTAATATAAAATTCAAAATCAAGAAATAGGGTGGGAAAATGAGCAAAAAAAAAACAAAAACAAAAACAAAGAATCTGACCATAAAAAGCTACTCTAATGACAAGAAAGATCAAGACACAAACTTAGAAGATAACAATGAAGCCAAGATAGTTACAAGCAAAGCTAAAAAATGTGAACTGGATACAAGTCCAACAAGATTTCCTGGAAGAGCTAAAAAAGAATTTTCAAAATTAAGTAACAGTGGTGCAGGAAAAATTAGGTAAAGAAATGAAAGTAAAGGACAAAAATTATGGAAAGACAATTGTTAAAAGAGGCAAAAAAAAATACTGAAGAGAATAACATCTTAAAAAAAAGAAATGACCAAATGGAAAAAGAAGCACAAAAATTCACTGAAGAAAATCATTCCGTAAAAATTGGAATTGGGTAAGTGGAAGCTAATAATTCCATGAGATATCAAGAAACAATAAAACAAAGTCAAAAGAATGAAAAAATTGGAGAAAATGTTAAATATCATTTTAAAAAACCGACTTGGAAAACAGATCAAGGAGAGATAATTTAAGAATTATTAGACTAGAAAGTCATGATCAAAGAAAGAGCCTAGCCATTATAGTTCAAGAAATTGTCAAGGAAAACTGCCCCGATATCCTAGAACCAGGAGGTAAAATAGAAATTGAAAGAATCTACCAATCACTATCTGAAAGAGATCCCCAAATAAAAACTCCCAAGAACATTATAGCCAAATTCCAGAGTTCCCAAGTCAAAGAGAAAATACTTCAAGCAGTCAGAAATAAATCATTCAAGTACTATGGAGCCACAGATAGGATCACACAAAATTTAGGTTTCATTACAAAGTGTTCCTTAAAGAAATAAAGGACAGCTTAAAAAGCTGGATGAATATTCAGTGCTCTTGGTTAGGCTGTGTCAATATAATAAAAACGACAATATACCAAAGTTAATTTATACATTTAATACTATACTAACCAAATTACCAAGGGGATACTTTATAGAAGTTGATAAAATAATAACAAAAGTCATTTGGAAAAACAAAAGATTTACAATATCAAAGGAAATGATGGAAAAAAACAAGAATGAAGGGGAAATGGCACTTTCAGACCTCAAATTAAATGATAAAAAAGTCATCAAAACCAACTGGTTTTAATTACAAAATAGGCTAGAATAGTCTGTAATAGACTAAACAAGAAAGAACCAGAAACAGCAGAACTCAATAACCCAGTATTTGATAAAAGTGGAAAACATAAATTACCTAGGAAAAAGCTCCTTATTTAATTAAAACTTCAAGGAAAACTGGAAAGCAGTGTGGCAGAAATTAGGCTTTGACCAACATCTTATACCTTCCATAATGTATTCTAAGTGGATACACAATTTTAATATTAAAGATAATAGTATAAAAAAAATTAGATGAGAAGCAATGATATACCTCTCATAGCTATGAGTAAGAGATGTGTTCTTAACCAAACAAAAGATAGAGGCAATTACAAAAGATAAATAGATGACTTTGATTACATTAAACTGAAAATATTCTGTACAGAGAAAATTAATGTGCATAGGATAAGAAGGGAAGTGGTTGAATGGGGAAAAATCTTTGTATCAAATTTCTCTTATAAGGGTTTGGTATCCAAGAAACATAAACAACAAATAAATAAATAAACAAATGAATGAATGAATATCTAATAGCCATTCCTCAATAAATAAGTGGTCAAAGAATAGGAACAAACTGTTCTCAAAAGAACTGCAAAGTATTCATAATCACATGAAAAAATGCTCTAAAAAAAAAACAAACAAAAACCACGCTCTAAATCACAACTAATAAGAGAAATCAAATCAAAAAAACCCTGAAGTTTCCCCTCACACCCTGCAAACTGAGAAAGAGGACCAAAAATGGCAACAGTCAATGTTGGAGGGGTTGTAAAATAATAAAGACACCAATGCATTGTTGCTGGAGCTACAAAATGGTACAATCATTTCAGAAAGCAATTTGGAATTATGTAAATAAAGTGACAAAATTTCAATACCCTTTGGACCAGAAACTACATTACTGGGTTTATAATCCAAGGAAATCGTTGATAAGAATTCTAGTGCCTTCCCTCTGTTAATTATTTTCTATTTATCCAGTAGAAAGCTTGCTTTATATGTATTTGTTTGAATGGTATCTCCTCCATTAGATTGTGAGCTCCTTGAGGGCAGAGACTATCTTTTGCCTCTTTTTGTATCCTGAGCACTTACTACAGTTCCTGACACATATTAGGCACTTAATATTTAATTGATTCACTTAATAACATCAATTGATTGATAAGAAAGTCCCCAAATACACCAAAATATTCATAGTAGTATTTTTTGGGATAGCAAACATTAGAAACAAAGTGCATGCCATCAATTAGGGAAAGGCTAACCAAATTGTGATACTATGCTGTAAGAAATGATGTACGTGATGAATACAGAGAAGCATGGAACCATTAATATGAACTGATGCAGAATGAAGTAAGCAGTCAAGAAAACAATATACACAGTAATTTCAACTGCATAAATGGAAAGAGCAACCACACACCAGAAAATCTAAAGTGACTATAACAAAATTATAATGGTCAATTATGGGAAGACACCCCCCACACACACCCATCCTTTTGTGAAGGGGGGACGGTCCACAGGTATTAGCATTGCATATGTTTTTGAACTTTTTCAATATATTGATCAGTTATGTTGATTTTTTTCTTCTTAAAAATACTATTAGTTATATATTAGTTATAAAAAATACTATTAGTTATATATACTATAAAAATATATTAGTTATACATATAGAGAAGGGATACTGGGACTAGCTATGATGATATAAGAAAAAGAAGACATCAATAAAATTTTATTTTAAGAAAAAGAAGCAAAAAAAATTTTTATTCTAGTTCTTTCTGTACTAAAGGGACAACTATACAACTATGTTTAACCCAGAGGCAATATGTACTTAAAAGTGATACTACATAGAGATGATAAAGATCAGATTAGACCAATATCTTATTGTTTCTTTGCAAACTGGAGTGTGTATATGTATTTTTTTTTTAAACCAGACCCATGATTTCTTTTTTGTTTTTTGTTTTTTTTTTTTGTTTTAGGCAATTGGGGTTAAGTGACTTGCCCAGGGTCACACAGCTAGTAAGTGTCAAGTATTTGGTCTGAGGGTGGATTTGAACTCAGGTCCTCCTGACTTCAGGGCCGGTGCTCTATCCACTGAGCCACCTAGCTGCCCCAAGACCCATGATTTCATGCAGAGAACTTGCTATTAGTTAATAATCATTTATGAACCATTTACTATGTGCCAGGCCCTGTGCTATGTGCTAGGGATATAAAGAAGACAAAAACAGTTTCTGTCACAACGACCTCACATTCTAACAGAGGAGACAATACATAAACATCTACATATATACAAGCTACATGCAGGGTAGATAGAAGGTCATCTCAAAGGGGAAAACACTAGCAGCTGATGGGACCAAAAAAGGCCTCCTGCAGAATTTAGAATTTGAACTCAGTCTCCAAGAGGGTCAGGGAAGTTAAGAAGAGAGTAGCAAATAGGCTAGTATAGCTGGATCATGTTATTCATGGAAGGGAGTAAAAGTAAAACAAGGCTGGAAGGGTAGGAAGGGGCTAGATTATGAATAGCTTTAAATGCCAGCCAGAGGACTTTATATTTGATCCTAAAGGAGAATTTATTGAATAAGTAGATGACATGATCAGACTTAGGCTTTAGAAAAATCACTTTGGCAGCTAAGTGGAGTATGGATTAGACTGAGGAGAAATATGAGGCAGGGAGATCAATTAGAAGGCTCTTGCAATAACTCAGGTGAGAGGTGATGAGAACCACTGAACTACAGTGGTAACTGTGTGAGCGGAGAAAAGGGAAAGTGTATGAGAAATATTGTGAATACAGAAATGATAAGATTTCCAAACAGGCTGAATATGTGGAGTGAGTGAAAAGAGGTAAGGATGATACCCTGGGTTGCAATCCTTGGTTACTAGGAGGATAGTGGTGCCCTTGACAGTAAAGGAAAGTGGGTGAAGAAGAGGGTTTTAGGGGAAAAAAATAATAATTTCTATTTCCGACACATTGAGTTCCAGACGTCCACAGGACATCCAGTTTGAGATGTCCAAAAGACAAGTTGGTGATGTAGAACTCTAGCTCAGGAGAGGGACTAAGCCTGCATATATAGATCTGGGAATAATTTACTTAGAGATAATAACTGAACCATGGGAGCTGATGAGGTCATCAAGTGGGATAGTATAGATCAAAAAGGAAAGAGACTAGAAGAGAATCTTGGGGTCACTCACTGTTCAGGAAACTCCATCCATCCATGACTGATACCTGGTCTGCAACTTAACATCATACCTTTGTGTACTTGTATCCCCAAAGCCTAGCCCAGAGTATCGTACATATAGTAGGCACTTACTAAATGCTTGTTGATGGTTAAATTGATTGTTTCACTCTATTAGCATAATTTTTTAAAGTTAAAGGAATAGTATATTCCTGGAGGTGAAACCAACTTGGGCAAGGAGGAGGATTCTGGGAGAAAATGAAAGGACATGGGTATAATATGCAAAGACAACCTTTTCAACAAAATACTAACTCTTAAAAGATGTGAGTTTTTTTAAAGTACTACTTCCAATTATTTGAAAACTAGAATGATATCTAAAGTAGCCTTCAGATTCTAAATCTTACTATTCTGTCCCATAAAACTTACCCATCCCATGTTCTATTGTTCTGTTTTCCAAAATTTGCTAACTAACATGGCAAATGAATCCCAAGACTCATTTCTAGGCCCTCTTCTCTTCTCCCTCTATACTGTCTCACTTGATGATCTCAGCAGCTCCCATGGTTTCAATTATCATCTCTATGCAGATGATTCCCAGATCTGGATATCTTTTTATTAGGTGCTAAGGACTTAATAATATGTCAACCTTTCCCAAGAGAAATATTTATATTTTAACTTGGGCCTTCTACAGACAATGGCAAATCAGGCTGATGGTGAGAGTTTCAGGCATTATGGCTGTCCCTTAGGGCCTAGTGGAAAGCAAGTGGGCTTTTTGGAATCTTTAAAAACTTTGCAAGGGGGCATCACCTGCCCTTTCACCGATAGGGTTTGCTCCAGGGCCATGATGACACTACACAGGCATGGGTACTGTTAAAACCCCCTGGACCTCAGATAATATTTGTAAAGGGCTTAGCACACTGCCAAGCTCATTGTCTGTGTTTAATAAATTCTTGTTCCCCTCACCCCTTCTCCTCCCTAGCTATTTACTAGGTATGAAGGATGAAACCAAGCAGTTGTCTTTGGGTCAAGAAATGTCCACTATTAATCTGGCCTTTCCCAAACAATAACTTGACTTTTAGCCTTTTTAGGTTGCCACTCAACTCTGTTCTTATGTGGAAGGAAGGAAAGGAAGAAGCCAAGGAAAAAGACATGGAAGGCCACCATGTGCCTTGGTTCCCCTATCACTGGCTGGTTGAGCTGCCAATCACCATCAGATCAGCCAATGTCAATATGACAATTAATGAGAATTATCACTAGCAGGTCCAATGACTGACAGATGACTCCACCAATTAAATTCATGGGGGGTGGGGGGAGGGAAACACAGACATAACAGAGACAGACTGAGATATTAACAGAGACCAAGAGAGAGTTGGAGTGAGACACCTAGAGACATTGAGACTGATACAGAGATGAAGGCAGAGCAAAAGATCAATAGACAGTGCTCTCCTGCCCCTAAATTTTAATGTGATTTAATATAATAGAACCATAGAATGTCTGAGTTAGAAGGACCCTAAGATGTTGTCCAGTGAAGTCCAATCCTCTCATTTTACAGATGAGAAAACTGAGGCCCAGAGAGGTCATAGGATCATAGATTCAGAGCTAGGAGACCCTTAAAGATCATCAAGGAATCTAATTACATTTTACAGATAAAGAAAAAGACATATTCAAATTCACCTAGTGAATTTGTCCTCTCAAAGTTAGTGGGATCTCAGTAGGAGAAAATCCCTTCATCTAGCCATGACTGGCTAGATGCAATGCCATTTACCAGTCTTCAGAGATGAAGGACCAAGCCATCACACACATAACAGGGCAAAGTTCAATAACCCACTGATAGGGCAAACTACAGTTTTCCTGCATTAACACTTAGTTAATTTAATGCAGTAGTGTTTTGTCTCCAGTATCTATAAGTCTGTGAAAACCCTACTGTGTACGATTGATATTGCAAGTAAGGTGATAAAAGTAGAAATAATAATAATAGCTGACATTTATATACCACTTTATAAAAGCTGAATAGTAGATGTGAAACCAAGAATAAGTAAGACAGACCAGAAGGGACTGCTGTCTGGATTCTACAGAAGGGCACCCATTGCTATTAATTAAGGTTTACAGAGTACTTTATAGACATCATCTCATTTGATCCCTACAACATCTTTGTGAGGTAGGTGCTATTACTATCCTCATTTTGCAGATGAAATTGAAGCTCAGAGAGGTTCTCTCGCCTATGGCCACATAGCTAGTAACTGCCTGAGGCCGAATTCAAACTCAGATCTTCATCCAAATGCAGCAGTATTTCTGCTAGAAATAGGAAGAAAAGGGTTAGTGATTAAAATCCAGGGTTTCCAACTAAAGGTCCTAGGATTCAGGACTCTGCCTATATAGCACACATTTTCCATACA
Organism: Vombatus ursinus; assembly: GCF_900497805.2. NCBI lineage: Eukaryota > Metazoa > Chordata > Mammalia > Diprotodontia > Vombatidae > Vombatus > Vombatus ursinus. The sequence goes on from NW_020954576.1 coordinate 27,043,395, forward strand.
ACATTTGTTTTACAACCAATAAGATGAAGAAATAAAGAGCAAGGAAGCATATTATCTATATACCTATCTACCTATCTATATCTATTTCTATCTCAATACATCTATATCTACATCTATCTATATCTACCATATCTACATCTATTCATATCTATCCATCTATTTCCATCTATCTTTCTATCTCTGATGAAATGTCTTTTTCCTTGGCTTCTTCCTTTCCCTTCTTCCACATAAGAACAGAGTTGAGTGGTCATATTCTCTATGTAGTAAGAGTAGACATTAGTCATTTTCAGAAGATCATAGAAGAAAGTTGCTTTTATCTCAGAACACAAAAGTTTATCAGACTGCAGTCAACAAGCACGTCTTAGAAAGTTTTTCAAATACTAATCAGTAGAGACTTAGTATACTTGAATTGTATAGTAATGAAGAGCTACAATTTTTTTCTTAGTGAAAACTATTCAAATCTGCCTCATATTATTTCCTAAAAGTTTATCTTATTGTAATTTATCATTGCCATATGCACACATAGTATTATTTAACAGTAAGCTCAACTTGGATTTTTAAAAAACCAGTTAATTGAAAAACATCCACAATCTTTTTAACATATTTGTCTTTATTGAAAAGAAACTACCATTGGCTTTAGGATTCTAAACTGAAAGAAGTCTGTTAATTAACAATCAAATACATACACAGAGATATTTTACTAAAAAATATGATTTAATTTTAAATGGGTATTTAACTTGGTACTTAGTGGTGTTTCTGCCATTAATCGTTACTTATTATTACTACAACACCATAGGGATATACAGCTCTTTATGAAAGTTGAGCAGCAGATGTGAAATCAAGAATATGTAAGACAGCCCAGAAGGGCCTGCTGTCTAGATTCTACATAGGGGCTCCCAGTGCTATTAATTATTTATCCACTCTTGAATGTTAATAAATAGGAATGTCATTTTACCCTTTATCCCCTTGATGAATTTAAACAAATGAGAGCTAGAGGAAAGGGTGGCCAAATAGATCATATTAGGGGTGTGGATGAAGAAGTAAACAAAAGTTAAAAAGAAAATTTAATACATTTAATTTCAGCCAAGTACCAATAATATTTCTCTATTTTTATTAAAATCAAGTCCACATGAGCAGTGCAAACTGTAATAATTTCAATGTGGTTTTTAGTGTGTTTATTTTCTAAATGAGAATAGGGATAAGACTTGGACCTATGATTTCACTGGTATAGTGAAATCCTTGGTGAAGAAATGCCATCTGTCTATGCAGATCCGCAACTCTGAAATTCATAATCTTAGAACAGGGATTCTTAACCTTTTTTGTGTGTCAGAGACCCCTCTAACCATTTGGTGAAGCCTATACATACCTTCTCAGAATCATATTTTTAAAATGCATGAAATTAAATACAAACTATTACAAAGAAAACCAATTAGATTGAAATAAAGATGTAATTTTTCCCATCCAAGTTCAAGGACCCCCTGAAATCTATCTAATCCTTCACTGGTTTTATTTTCAAGAAGACATGGGTTCAAATCACATGTCAGGCACTAGTTGCGTGATCCTGAGCTAGTCCACTTAACTTCTCTCAGCCTCAGTTTGCTCATCTGTAAAATGGAGATAATAATGTTTAAGGGTGGTTTTGAGGATCAGATGAGATAACAAATGTAAAGTATGTTACAAAGCTTAAAGCACTGTATAAGAGATTGCCATTACTATTATACGGAAATGGGCTCATTAAAATTAACTGATGATTTCATAAGGCATTACATTTCATAGGATCATAGACCTCGAGCTACATGGGATCTCACAGATCAGCTACACAAATATCCAAATAAATACTGTAGACTCAAGTGATATCTCAGCCCCTGTTTAGCTTGTGACTTATACGTCCCATTAAACATCCATTGTCTTACTTATTTTAAACCGGGAAGTTTTTTTATGTCTTACATCCATGTCATGGATATTCATTCATTCCACATCCATTTAAATACATTAAAATACAAACTATAGGTAAGACATTATCTCTGCCCTTAAAAAGACTGCAGTGAAGCAGAAGACGAGAAACACAGGTCCTCGGCATCTGAAACAGGAATAAAACCTCCAAATATCCCATTGTTGTTACAGCCCCACAAAGCAGGTGATCAATAAAGATCCATTTATTAATTCAAAAGGGTCAAGACTCACTGCTCAAATACTCCCCATGGATCATCAATTTAGATCTTCCTTCTAAGGACGTAGGTCATAATCTATCCATTCCTGCCCATCCTATGAGACTTGCCCATGTCAGGTCCAGAATGCTGGAGGCCTTTCTTGATGTCTCCTAACAACCTGAGTTTATCAGTAGAGCTCTCAGGATATCCATCTCTCATCTCTCACCATCACCACCTGACTAGCCCATCTTTTCTTTCCATCATACATTTCCCTGGTGACATCTTTCATTCCTGTTCTTCAAGGTTACTCACGGGTTACATGCTACAGCCTATCCATACCCACCATGATTTATAAAGTATACATACAAGTTTAAATTTAAAAATATGTATTTCTGAAAGGCTATTTGGATCTTTATTCTTAAATCTGCTCATAGTAACCCCACTTCTGGAACTGTAAGAAATATACTATCTGTAACATGAGGAAGAAACCATCTTTACATTCAGGTTTGGAGGTGTCAACTCAGGAAGCAGCTTCCAGGGACAAAGCAGATATTACTCTGTTTTCAGGCACCTAGATGTCAGAGCACATAGAGCACTGGATTTATAGTCAGGAAGACAGGGTTCAAATTCTGTCACAGATACTAGCTGTGATCCCGGGCCAGTCCTCTTAACGAAAGACCAACATAAGAGATGTTAAAAAGCATTTTAACATTTCACAGGATCATAAGTCTAGAGATAGAAGGGACCTTACAGGCCATCTCGTCCAACCCCATCATTTTACAGATAAGGAAACTGAGGCTGGGGTTGATTCCCTAAGGCAGATGGTGTTTAAATACCAAATGAGTGATACAGATAATGAACGCTACCAATGAGAGGGAGAGATCATTGTGATTTGTTGTGTCCAAGGAAAGCAAAATGAATGATGTTGAAACTAAGCGGGTCTGGAAGGACAGGTAAGAATTGAACTGGTAGAAAGGAAGGAGTAGGTTATTACAAGTAGCTGTGCACAAGCAAAGCTACAGAGGTAAGAAAAAGCATGGCAAATTTGGGACTCCAAAATAGAGTAATGAGTGGTAGGGTCAGAAAGGTAGGTTAGTTAGAACATTGCAGATGGTTAGACTAAGAAGTCTGAAACTGATCCGTATATCATGGGGAGTTATTGAAGGTCTTTGAGTGGCATGCAAAATAGCATGAAAAAAAAACCTTGCTTTTGGAAGACGTATGGAAGTGATATGAGTCAGAAGATGTGGCCCTATATACTATAAATACTCCATATTGCCTAGAAAATAGATGTTTTTATGGAACCAGTGGTTTCAAAGGGAAAAGTCAGGTTTGTGTATGCAGTTCTGGTAAGAACAGTGTTATGGACAGAAGCAGCAGGAAAGCTGGAAAGCATTTACTGTGTTTTACTCAAGGGGGCTTCAGGTATTAATACTTGATATATAATGGACTTGAGTCCAGCGTTTTTCCCTTTCATCTTTCTACTTTTACTAATGAAGTGTGAGACATTTTTAGCTATCTTTGAGTACCTGTGTACTTTATGAGACTTACAGACATTAATCAGAAGTTTATCCTGAGTGCAGCATCAGGCCTATTAAGTTATTGCAAAGTACTTCGCAAACATTAAGCCCTACATAAACCATAATAACAATGGTACTACTAATAATAAGGTTGACTGAAGGCAATAATATGCTAACAAGAATCTTTGAAGGTGTTTACTATCTAGTAATTCAGGCTCTGCTGGATATAGTGACCATGCCCTTAGACCTTAGACAGAACCTAGGGCCTATTTCAACTAAATAAAAACAGCTCATAGGAGCCATCTTACAATCACAGCTGGCACTTGAAAGCATACAAAGATGATTAAAAAATATTTATCACTGAAAATGTAACAGTATCTCTCAATTTTTATTCCTCCCATTCTCCTAAATTACTCTTAATGAGAACTCAATGAAGCTCAAATTTAAATTAATTTTAATACAAAAATCATTTCATTATATATTTTAAATCCCTTTAATCCTCAAAGTTATTTACAAACTACTAATATAACTTTAACCAACCTACTTTTTTTGTAAATTTCATATGATAACTAAATATTGGTACGCATGTGATATGTCACCTTGTAACTTATATGAAGAACAAGAGGTATCCTAGTACAATTGAAAGAGCGCTTACTCTGGAGTGGAGGGATTTGGGTTTAAATCCGGGCTCTGCTATTAACTACTTGTGTGATACTGGGCAAGTAACTGAAACTCTCTGAATTCAATTTTCCCATCTGTAAAATGAAGAGTTTGAACTAAAATCAGAGGTGGCTCCCTTTCGGCCTGTGGGCTTTAAAAGGACAGCAAAATTCCCTGCCAGAACCAGACTGAAGTGTAATTGGGAAATGTTTAACAAAATAAATAAAAATGCAATACAGCATTTTTGTTGTTGTTCAATTGTGTCTGAGTCTTCGTGACCCCTTGGACCATAGCATGCCAACACTGTCTATGGGATTTTCTCAGCAAAGATACTGGAGTGGTTTGCTATTTCCTTCTCCAGTAGATTAAGGCAAACAGAAGTTAAGTGACTTGCCCAGTGACACAGCTAGTAAGTGTCTGAGGCCAGATTTGAACTTAGCTTTTCCTCACTCTAGGCCTAGTACACTATCTTCTGAGCCATCTAGCTGCCTAAAATACAACATAGGTTATGCAAATTTGTGGTTTTCTAAGTCAATATACAGCCCCAGTTTCTATTTGAGTTTGATTTACCACTAAATTAGATGATGGCTTCTAAGATTTCTTCCAGCTCTAAAATCTATGATCCTATGAATGAATAGCTATGATCTATGCAATTGTATAATGTAATTAGATAATCAAGATTCAACCCAATAATGGTGAATTACAATGAATATTGCCAATAATTTTGACAAGAGGGGACATAAATCATTTCACCATCTACACATATGACAGAAAGGGAAATGGGCTGCTCATGTAGAGAGAGTAAGGACAACAGACACTCTAAGGGCTATTGCTCATTCATTCAGCAAGCATTTATCTTAAGCACCTACTATGTGCCAAGCATTGTGCTACACATTGGGAATAAAAAGACAGGAGCTAAAAAGTTTCTGCTCTTGCAGATCTTCCATACTATTGGGGGGAAACAATATGAAAACAGAAGTTAATACAAAATATAGACAAGATAAGCTCCCAGAGAGGAGGGTGCTAGCAATTGCGGAAAATCAAGACAAGCTTTGTGTAGATAGTAGCACATAAACTGGACCTTGAAAGAAGTTAAGGATTCTAAAAGGAGGTAGTGAAGAGGAAGTGCATTCCAAACACGGACAACAGCCTGTTCAAAAGCACAGAGATGGAAGATGGAATGTAGAATACAGGAAACAGCAAGTAGACCAGTTTGGCTGGAATGTACAGCTCATGAAAGAGAATAATAATCTTGGAAAGGTAGGCTGGAGACACATTGTGAAGGTCTTTAAATGCCATGTTGGTAACTTAGAGGAATTAAAAAAACCAGAGGAAGACTCCATGGTATTGAGTTTAAGGAACGACATGGACCAGGATGACATGTAATAAGGTTGCCATCTGTACACTGGAAAGGATGTCCAAACAGATGAGATCACAGATCCATTTAAGTATGAATAAGCTACATTGACTGACATAGTAACATCACGCTTAATTTTAGCGTTTCAAGCCTGGAGCTGTCCCTTCCAGCCGTAAATCCTATGAAATCATGATTGTTCCAATCTTTGCTTTGAGCTTCACCCTCTCCCAATTGCTGGGACTGGAAAGACAATGACTCAGGAAGGAGGCTGGTAAAAAAAAAAAAAAACTAATAAACAAGGTGCTCTCCCTGGTGCTAATAGAGACCTGTAGCTCATGTAATTAACATGCATTCCAACCATTACAAAAAAAAAAGTTTTCCACATAACCAGAAAATATGGTGAATAAAATTTTCTGAACCAAAAAATCAAAACACATGATCTGACCAAAGATATTTCTTTTGCAAAATCTTGTTTAGAGTACACTAATAAGAATAATTCAGATACAATGTCAAAGTTTACAAAGGGTTTTCTTCACAACAACAATCACTTGGGTAGTATAAATATTATTATCTCCTTTTTTATAGATGAAAAAACTGAGACGAAAAGTGTCTTGCCCAGGATCACAGAACTAGTGTCAAAGACTGGCTTTGGACCAAGGTCTTTTGATTACAAGGTCAACACGCTTTCACTGCCTCTTCACATAGTTTTCTTGAAGCTGATACTATCCTAGAAAAATAGGTACACACACAGTCACTAAACACCAAATAACATATGTTACAGTTTAAGGCTGCCCTTGAGGTTCCTTTAAACCTGATTTTCCATGTTTGAGGTAAGGATCAAAATATGATGTGCTTTGGAGCTGCCCATCTCTAGGAATGGCCTACCTATGCTTGGTTCCATCACCACCACTAGTAGGTATTGTTCTAGGCCCTCCTCTGCCCAAAGACAGCCTTGGACCATCGAAGGAAAGGCCATGCATACAGCAAAATAAAGCACTTTGCATGGTGTAAACTCAAGACTTTCAATGACAAAGCGGGGTCTTAGTGTTGGCAACCACTACCTGGCCTGACAGGGCCTATGCACTGCCCCCTCCCCCATCACCTGTGCTACCAAGAACAGAAAAGTCAACCCCCCCACACAAACACACATTAGCCAGAATTTCTCCTGCCTCTCCATCTCCATCTCATCTCCAGTGAGATGTTTGCAGTGTCATCCCTATCCTACATGTTCTAGGTCACCCTGGTGTGTATACACATACACACACACACACACATAGAGCCATTAGTCATCTGCACACACAGTCACAGGGAGAAAGGGGAGAAACTTGGCCCTCGGACCCTGCCAGCCAGCCAATGCCGGGGGGCTGCTCGGGCCTGCCCTCCCTCCCAACTCTCCAGGAGCCTGCCCCCTGGCGCACGTGCTGGGTGACAGGCCCCCCTATAGGTTCCATACCTGCCACCGGAAGTGAGTGAGGAGGGCAGTATAGGCATTTCCTGTGACGCGAGCGCCTGGACTCCATTAGGCAGCAGCTGGGGGAAGAATCAACACACCAGGGAGCGGAGCGGGCCCGAAGACAGAGGCGGCAGCTGCCTCCGCTGCTGCCGCCGCCGGGGCTCAGCACAGCGGCGGGCTCCCCCCTCCCTAGCAGCGGCCGCCGCCGCCCCAGCGGCGCCCCCCCCCTACGGGAGCGACCCCCGGGCCCGGCACCCCAGCTGCCTCCGGGAGGGGGGGGACAGGGCCCAGATCCTTCTCCTCTTCCTCACCCCCCCTTCCTACCCCCCCTCCCCGCTTCCCTGTCCCCTCTTCCCTCCCCCCCTCACCCCGGCCCTCTCCCCGTCCCCCTCCTCCCCTCCTCCGCCTCGCCCCACCGGCTTCCCACCACGGCCTCTCTCGGCGAGGAAACTCTGGCCTCCGCTTCCTCCTCCTCCGACTCGGACACCGGCGGAGCCTCCCCGCCCCCGCGGAAGAAACCCCGAGCCTCGGCGGCGGAGGGAGCAGGAGAGCCCGGGGCTTCGACAGGCAGAGCAGGCCTCTCCCCCCCGTCCTCGTCGTCGTCGTCGTCCTCGTCCTCCTCCACCTCCTCCTCCTCCTCCTCCTCTTCCTCCTCCTCCTCCTCCTCCTCCGTGGTGGTAGTGGTGGGACTCCCCGCGGCTGCTGCCCCTCCTGCCGCCGCTGCCGCCCCCCACCGCAGTAGCGGCCACAGCCTGGTCAGCGGCAGCATCATGCAGGCCAACGGGGCAGGAGGAGGAGGAGGAGGAGGAGGCGGCGGCGGCGGCGGAGGAGGTGGCGGCGGTGGTGGGGGCCAGGGACAGACCCAGGAGCTCGCCTGCCTCTCGGCCCAGAACGGGGAGTCGTCCCCCTCGTCGACTTCGTCCGGGGGGGATCTGGCCCACGCCAATGGGCTCCTGCCCTCTGCCCCCTCCGCCGCCAGCAACAATAGCAACAGCCTGAATGTCAATAACGGGGTCCCCGGCGGGGCGGCCTCCGCCTCGTCCGCTGTCGCCGCGGCCACCTCGGCCACCACGGCTGCGTCTTCCTCGGCTGTGGCCGCCTCGGAGCTGGGCAGTAGCCTGAAAAAGAAGAAGAGACTCTCCCAGTCAGATGAGGATGTGATTAGGTTAATAGGACAGCACTTGCATGGCTTAGGGCTCAAGTAAGTATTTGTTGAAGAGAGCTGGTGATTCAGGGGCGGGGGGCGGGGGGCGCGGGGCGCAGGGGAAGGCTGGAGAGAAGAGACCTAGAAGGGGTGAGACTGACGGACGGCCCCGGGATGGAGTTCTGCCTAGGGAGACTCCGGGTGAGACAGACAGACTCCGGGAGGAGGAGACAATCAGACGGAGAGACTGAAAGACTAGCAAATTACGACTCGCAGAGCCAGGCCTTGAATTCCTCCCAGCTTTCCCCCTCCCCCACCACCACCCCCACCACCACCACAAACTACCCCCATTGGAACTTAATTATCCGTCGGTAAAGACAGATGTATAAAAATGCTGGGGGAAGGGGAGGAGTGGACCAGATCTGGTGGAAATAATGAATCTTGGAGGACTTGGCCTTCGGAGTATATTTTAGACTTCTGTGTTGTGAACCCAGGGAGAAGCTTCTCCCATAGAGGACGAGACCAGAGCATGGTTACCAACCAGAGAAGCTGGACACCCACAAGTGTTTGGGTTATTGAGGGGACGGGAGGGGGTGGGTTAGGAGGGTGTACAGCTGGTGGTTGTGGTCAATTGGAAAGAAGAGTTGCTGAGGAAATCAAACAGGAATAATGGCGCAGAGGAGACATGTTTGTGTCATTTGTGAAGCTTTGTGTGTTAAGGACACAGGCCACAAACTACTGTCAAATCCTGATTATTATCAGTAAGATAGATACGTGTTTGGGAAGGGATATCTGATCTGACCACTTGTTTTCTAGTCTAGGTGGCTTGATGCACCCCAGAGAGAGGGTGAAGGGGTCTAACCTTGTCCACAAACTGCTATCAGTTTGTTTACACATCAATAAAGGAAAAGCCCACGGAGCGGGGGAAGGGATCTTCTAGAGACTGAAAGCTATTGAGAATGGTGGAGGAGGTGGAAGGGGCAGGACCTAAAGGAGACTCACACACACACACACAAAAAAAAGAAAAAACCACCTCCAGCAGTCAAAGTTTCCTGGCTGCGAAGCTTAGATTAAAATAAGCCTTTGGGCTTGCCACTGTGTAGTTTTTGATTTATAGATTTGTTTGAGGAAGAAATAAGAACTTCTAAAAAGTGACATAAGTGCATCGACACAAGCCATACTTAGAGGTCTGATGTATTTTGCTTAAAGATTAACAGAAGTGGGAAAAAATCCACTAAAACAAGAAAATGTTAAACTGGTAAATTAGGACTTTTGAAATAACAAAACAAGACTGAAGGAACAAGCCACATATAAGAAGCCAAACAGCCATATTTATCTCCTCTTCCCCTAGCTCCCAAAAGGAACTGTTTGCCATGAGAGAAGATTTCACAGACTATGATAAAGATGGATTTCGTATTAAATGAGCTTAGTAAATGTAATGTATTACTGAAATCAGGCAAGCTGACAGCAGAGGGAGAAAATAACTCGTGACTGTTTGGAGCCTACAGCATAGTAAATTTGCTATTTTTAGTTAGAAAGGTGGGGGATGATTTTGTTTTGCTTTTTAAAAATTTTTTAATAAATTGACCTCATAAAGTGTTGATGCAGACACAAAGCTTGAATGTGTTTGGGAGAATTTTAATACTAGACATTACTGAGAGCAATTTGTGTAGTACAGTAATTTTATTTAAAATAGTGACAATATAGCTAGGTGGTTTCCTACTTTTCCCGATGGCCACTTGATTGCAACAAATGTTATATTTTAAAACTTTTATTTTCTCAAAGTATTCATATTTTAAGTGGCAAAACTGAGGGAAATAAACTTATTTTGAAACTGTGTACAAGTTTTTTAACCTTTTGCCCCAATGTGGATGTAGGAGATTGCTCCAGTGTGTGTAGCTCAGCAAATTTGAGCTTGTAAGGATTTTTTTTTTGTCACTTTATAATTAAAAAATATAAAATAAAATAAAATTAGTTCTTTTGGGGAAAAAATTCACACTGTTGCATAGGTATTGGTGTATTTGGAAAAGTAAAACCCTGAAGTTGGTCAGGTCTTTTTACACTGTATCTCTCCTGCAGCCAGACAGTTGATCTCCTCATGCAAGAGTCAGGATGTCGTTTAGAACATCCTTCTGCTACCAAATTCCGAAATCATGTCATGGAAGGAGACTGGGATAAGGTAAAGTAGGGCATATGGAACTGTATAACTGCTGTTAAAGTTATACATCTGATGTGCATATCATAACACTTTTGTTTTTCTCTCTTTTATATCAATTTTTGCAGGCAGAAAACGACCTGAATGAACTTAAGTCTTTAGTGCATTCTCCTCATGCTATTGTGGTAAGAGGCGCACTTGAAATCTCTCAAACGTTGTTGGGAATAATTGTGGTAAATACACTTTTGTTCTTAGTTCTGCATTTATGCTAATTTTAGTAAGCAGAATGGTCTCAGTAATAACTTAGGGCATCTGCCACCTCTATAACATAACTTATGTAATTTTTGTCTTTGTATCTAGAGCGCCTAGAACAGTGCCTGACACAGGCACTTAAGTGTCCATTAGATCATCAAGTATAGCCCCCTCATTTTGCAGATGCCTAGAAAGATTGATTTGCCTGGAACTATATTGTGTGTATTAAAGTTATAGGATAGTCAGTCTTCATTGTGCTATAAAATCTGAACTTTTTTAAAAAAATGCTTATCTCGAAAATATCTTTGAATTAATCTTTTTGCTCTACATATAAAAATTATGCCAAAGTTGTCAAATTTTCAGCATTTATGCTAAGAAATTTTAAATCACTGTCATGTGTTTAGATATTCAAAGTCAGGGAAGATATGCAAATTTTTATTTTAATGTTTAAAGGCTTAATATTGAATATATTTTGGGAGTGAAGAAGGAAGGATATTACATGTGTATGTGGCTTCTTTGAGGAAAGAAAAGCAGACATAGGATAGATTGGATAAAGAAGTTTTGTCCTTTTTTTTTAAGCTTTTTATTTTAAAGAAAAGTCATGTGTGTTAATTCAAACCAATCATTGGGTTATGATCACCCAGTTCCATTCAAGTAATCTAGTTGTGTGAATTTACAGTGTAAAAGTTTGAAATTTGTATGAGAGTTGTCTGGTGATTTTTGTGCAGATATGAATATTAATGCTGTGTTCACTGGTCCTTTCTGACATAAGATCAAATTGGGAGTTGGACCATTTTCAGAAATTATCATATATTTTAATATCTATTATAATAATCAGGCATTAATTCTTAAGTAGGTGTTTGAGGAAGGGGAAAAATAGTTTTTTGAAGTGCCTGTGATTGTAAACTTCAAAGAAGAATCAGCTGGTGGCTGCTTGCTTTAGACTTCTGGCTGATTCATTTGTTGTCAAAAAGCAGTTTCCTGTCCAGTGGGGGAGGGGATGGAAAAAGAACAGGAAGTAGGGAAAACAGCTGTTTGTTAAACATTAGTAAGTGAAGATTATATTATTTTTATTTAAATTGGGTCAATTTTATAACTTCTTTGGCCTATTAACCTGCTAGATTTGTTGGGTTTTGAATTTAAGTAAATGTAATCATGTAATATGAGAGAAGCTATATTAGAAAATGGTTCTGAGATTAGTGGTTTAAAGATATTTATAAAAAATATTTCCTATTTGTAAATTTTTCAAATATGAAGAGACTAGCATTGAAGAAAATGTAAGGTTTCATATCTTAAAATCTTAAAACAAATTATGATTGCTTCCAAAATTTGGTATTTAGGACTGCAAAGTCACTAAGTAAATGTATTTAATAATAACAATTTGCAAATTGAATTGTTAAATCAAAGATAAGCCTATTAAGGCAACTTGTTGACAGAAAAAGAGGACTTGATTCTTTAACATTCAGTAAGTAGAATTATGGATTGTTAGTCTAGAATATATATATAATCAGTTACTTAATCCCACAATGGAAAGATAAAAATGTTAATATGATTTCCATCATATTTATAATGATACCTTGGAATTCAGCTTGATATTTCAAGTCTTTTAAAATGGAAATTGTGGATTGTGAGAGCAGTTTTGTGATTTTTGGCCTAACTTAAGCAAAAAGTGATTATAAGCTTTAAATGTAGATTTTTTTAAAATATATTATTCCTGACAACCTTATATATCCAATTAAAACAATTTTAGTCACAACATTTGGTTTTTATTCTCTCAGACCTGATTGAATAGCATTATAGTTTGGCTTCAGATATGTCTAGGCTTGTTTGAGAGTTTTGTGTGAGCAGATTTGAAGGTAGTTAACTAAGAGGACTTTTATCAAATTAAAAAGTTCAGCTCTTAAATTTAAACATTAAATACTGCCTTAGGGACCATGCTTTTACACATAGATACTTAACATTTGTCTTGAATTCTATATAAAAATTCTGCAGCAGTTCAGCTTCACTGTTAAGTTATATAGAAGAGACTGCTTCAGAACATGAGGCGTTGTAGTTAACTTGTGTTTGGTGTGAGGTGGAAAGAAAGCATCTGCTTATTTATCCTAGCTTTGCCTGTTACTTGGTATCTTGTACTACCTCCCCCAATGCCAAATACCTCAGTCCTATATCTCATCTTTAATAAAACATGCCCACAAGAAACTAATCAGACTGATTAAATCCATTTTACCATCTCCAGTGTTGTGTGTCAGATGTAGCTACAGCATTAGAACTACATTAGTATAACAGAGAATTAAGCTTTTTTAGTATAACTGTAGGCATTAATAAATTTTTCACTGAGTACTTAAGTTCTGCTTTTGAAATCTGCTTTGTGAGTTGTTACTGCCACAATCAACTTTTAGAGTTTTTATTTTTCTTTACATCCCTTTCCATTCCATTAAGGTATTACCATTTCATTAAGGTATTACCACTGAGATGACTACCTGTCATTTCCTTATATTGGTGGTTGTTTTACTTGTTAGGGATTGTATACTATTTGAATTTTTTAGTAAGTTATAATAGAAATATACTGTAATATGTTGAGGAAATTATCTAAATAATATTGAGGGCACAAAAGTAATGCAAATAATTTTTTCTACAAAATTTAAAGTGTTACATTTAAAATTTTTCTTTTAAAAATATGTATTAAACAGCTTGAAGAGCTGTTTTGTAATACTAGATTTCCTACTGGTTTGATTAATCAGATATCAGTAGAACAAAGGTAGACTTTGCTGGATTGAAGTGGTATACCACATTCTTCCTTCCACAAATAGCATCAGAAGTGTGATCTGATCAGTCTGATCAGAAATTGGAAAGATAAATAAAAGGAATACAGCTATACTACCTTAGCTCTGGGAAAAATTGATACCGTGGATAAGGCCTTTACCCACTTAGTGAGCTTCAATTTGACGTATTCAGAATCCACTAATCAACATTATTTTAAAAGCCACCCTGGGGAAGAGTTTAGGATAGGGACTGAACCTTTGGCTTCATTGGTATAGGAAACTCCCTCTACTAATGCACAGAGGAACCTTCTCTGCAACTCAGAATCTTAGGCATTTGCCTAGAGCATTGGGACATTAAGTGACTAGTCAGAGATAGGACTTGGATCCAGGGGGTCCTGGTTTCAAGGCCTGCTCAATATCTGCTATGTTATCAAATGGAATACTACATCACTGGGCTTGAGTTTTACACTTGAGCCATTTTAAATGTGTGCTTAAAATGTGCCAGTGGTATAATTCTTGAGATTATAGTATTAGTTCTCCTTTATATTCTCCCTTTCCCAACTGCCCAGCTCTATGTAAATGCTTTTATTGTACATTTTTTAGAAATTATATTTTTGATTCAAGTAAACAAGTTTTACAAAGAAAGCATGTTCCTAAACAGATGTCTTAATGTGTTTGACCAATAGCACATTACCAGAGTTTCTGTGTCCAAAATGATGCTTTAGTATCTGTTTCAGGATTCTCTTTGCACTAACTGTGGACAAAGTGACTCATAGAGACAGATCTTCTTGACCTGCTTTTATATCTTCCCCACGTTATCTATAGAAAAATATTGACATAGCCTCACTTGAAGTTTTACTTACTTTTTTCCTGCTCCACTTCTGTCACTTGAAAATTGAGTTGCAATTATATCAGCATCTCTGTGGAGAAAAATGGGGGGAAATGTCTAATGTTTGGGGTAGATTAAAACTGTCACTTAAAAGATTTGTGAGGGAGGAACCCTAATATGAATGCTAGAAAAATGAAATATGCCTGTTTATCAGAAATTCTTATGAGCCAAGAAAGCTGAATGAAGAATTTAACACAATGTTGGCAAGTTAGGCGTGAAATTGAAATGAAAAATCTGAAAACAAGTATGTCTCCAACAGTAGGTATTCTTCAAATAGTAAAAGGAGTTTGTCATACCAACTGAACTTTTAACAATGTGTTGATAAATGGAATTACAAATTTCTCCATTGAGTTATGAGAATCAAATAAGATATATATAAGTGCTTTGCAAACATTAAAAGTGTTTATAAATGATAGCTATTTTAAAAATAAAGCTTTGTTCAGAAGATAGTTGTAAGAAATAACTCCCTTTTATGTTAAACCCCTCAGTTTTATATGCTGTTTTTGCCTGTGAAAAGCAATTTATTAATAGTTCAGCAGTACTAAAGTTGTTTAACATTTAAAGCTTAACTTCAGATTGTATGTACAACAGTGTACTTTAGTAATTTAATCTATACCTTTAAAGTATATTCAATAAGCCGGCCTAGCTTTTGTTTACATACCGAATAGAATTTGGTAAGTGTAATAGTTCTAGAGTTACAAAAATTTTCATGTGGTTGTCATTTTCTGATTTTTTTTCAAAGACTTACCATAATTAAACTATGTATATTTATCACACTATTTTGATAGCAGTGTAGTTTTGTATTTTTAGTAATAAGCATTTACCAAAAGAGAAAATAGCTATCATGGGGCAACTAAGTGGCGCAGTGGGTAGAGCACCAGCACTGAAGTCAAGAGGACCTGAGTTCAAATTTAGCCTCAGACCAAACACTTGACACTTACTAGCTGTGTGTCCCTGGGCAAGTCACTTAACCCCAATTGCCTTAAAAAAAATAGCTATCATGTCCTTTAAGATTTTTATGTTAATATTTTTAAGTGGATTTTAGTTCATTGGAGTCACTAAATGTCAGTAACATTTTCTGCCTACTTTCAAAAAGTAGCATTACATAATTAAAGGTTTCATTCAATTGATAGTTCTTAAAGTTGAATTTAGGGTTTAAAATACTAAATTTTATGTTAGTAGAAGTGTTTTCATGCCTTCTCAATTTTGCCAAAAAGATTTGGGGGGGGGGTTATTAGTAGCTAATAAGCTAAAAGTGAAACTTATGATAAAGTAAACAATATTGAGAAAAAATTCAAAACCTAAATGCAAATTTGTGAAAATATGACTTCATAGTACAAATAGTTTATCCTTCTTTAAAAAAAAAAACACCTTGAGTTTTTGTAGGGGTTTTTTGTTGGGTTTTTTTCTGTTTGTTTTTGTTTTTGTTTTTTTGCTTTCCTCCAGAATATTTTCAGTGTTAGAGGGAACAGCAGTCAAGATTCCAGTCTTCATTACAAAGTTGTAAGGGACCTCAAGGTTTATCTTTTCTGCTCAGTTCAGAAACCCTTTCTACAACAGCTGAAAGAAGGTCATACATCCACTATTTAAACACTTTCACTAACAAGAAGCTCTCACTTCAGCTACTGTTCTAGGGCTGTAATTCCTAGGAAATGGTTTCTTAGGTTAAGCCAAAAGTCTCACTTTTTTCTGTTAGTCCTAGTTCTCTCCTCGAACCACAAATGTATACCCTCTTTTTTTTTTTTTTTTTTTTTTTTTAAGGCAATTGGGGTTAAGTGACTTGCCCAGGGTCGCACAGCCAGTAAGTGTCAAGTGTCTGGTCTGAGGCCGGATTTGAATTCAGGTCCTCCTGACTTCAGGGCCAGTGCTCTATCCACAGTGCCACCTCACTGGCCCTACACCCTCTTTCTTACAGCCCTTCAAATGATTGGAGATGGTTACCATGTTTTTCTTTAGTCTTATCTAATATAAAAAAACCCATTTCCGAACATTAATGTAATTAGAGAAACTCCTAAACATAAAAAGTTAAATTGTTTTTTTCCTTAGAAGTAAACAGCCTGAAATAAGATATTCGTTTGATTTGGGGGAAGGAAGGTGGTTACTGAGCTTAAAAATCAGTCTTAATTTTAATGGAAGTTCTAAGGTCATATATTCCAAATTATTGCCTCTACAACATCCACAAGTCATCCAGGTCCTCCTTTAAGACTCCTGAGGCAATCTAGTATAGTTGTAATTTTTAGGTAGTTTTATGTTATGTGTAGCTGAAATCTTTTTGAGTCTTGGAAGTAACATTTAAAAGTTCTTTTATTGAAGTGTGGGATTGAATAAAATATCCATTAGCCTTGACCTGGAAAGGCATCTGTTTTCTAGGTTTCATAAGTAGGTAAGCTGCTTCAACAAAGGATAGAAGTAACTGGGAGATTTTAATGAACCAAGACCTTTTTTTAAAAATCATGAAACTTTTATGTAAAGTTTTATTTTCAAAGGGCATAGTAGAATGGTTTCTACTGTTCTGTTTAGGCACAAACATTGTCTGAAACTTCCATCAACCCTTTTCCCTGACTGCTGCTTTCTGTCATGTCAGAGGATGAAGTTTTTGCTGCTGCAGCAGAAGTACCTGGAATACCTGGAGGATGGCAAGGTCCTGGAGGCTCTTCAAGTTCTACGCTGCGAATTGACGCCCTTGAAATACAATACAGAACGAATTCATGTCCTCAGTGGGTAAGAATGTCTAGTTCATGAGCTCTGTTTTGGGGGAGTCTTACGATACAAGATTATAGTTATATACTTTCTCTGAGTGCTTGGAGTATTTGGAAATTCTAAGATAATTTTATGGAATTTTCTCCCTGTGATAGGAAGTTGTTTCTTGTCTTTGCCTTTGTGTAGACCATTGCCTTCATCTGAGGAAGCATTTCATGTTAGGATAAAGTTTTGTTAAATGGGTGAGAGAAGATTGCCTACAGAAAATCATTTCATATTCTTTTGTAAATCCTGTGATATGGCATAATTTGACCAATTCTCGTTTTTTATCATTAGAGTACACAACCACAAACTTGCCAAAGTTCATAGAAATACAAAGTTTCTCATCTTAGAGCAAAGCAAATTCTACTGGACTTGTTAATGCTATGGTTAGTTCCCTTAAGTCAGAAGACCTCTACAAGATGTCATATTTACAACTCAGCATTCGTGAATTTTAAAAAAATTCTGTATTGCAAGTTTTCTAATTTAATTGTGCTTACAATTGTTTAGAACTAAAGGAACTTTATAGATCGTCTAATTTAATTTTTTAGCATTTTGAGAAAACTAAAGCTTAATGAGATTAAATAACTTGGCAAAGGTTATTTATAGGTAGCAAGTCTTAAATTAGAACCCAGCTTTACTGACTCTGGCCATCTTTCATTTTATTTTATTTTATTTTTTTTTTGGTGAGGCAATCAGGGTTAAGTGACTTGCCCAGGGTCACACAGCTAGTAAGTGTCAAGTGTCTGAGGCTGCATTTGAACCCAGGTCTTCCTAACTCCAAGGCCGGAGCTTTGTCCACTGTGCCACCTAGCTGCCCCTAGAGTTTTAATTTATTTAGTTAGTTAGTTTTCCTGACCATCTTTCATGTAGTATTTCCCCATAAATAGACATTGACTTAAATACTGCGATGTTCAAATTCAGTCATTTTTCAGTCATGTCTTGACTCTTCATGACCCCATTTGGGATTTTCTTGGGAAGGGTACTGGAGTGGTTAGTCATTTCCTTCTCCATCTCATTTTACAGATGAAGGACTGAGGCAAACAGGATTAAGTAACTTGTCCAGGGTCACACAGCTAGTAAGTGTCTAAGGCCAAATTTGAACTCGGATCCTCCTGACTTTAGGGCCAGCACTCTTATCACACTGTGCCACCTAGCTGCCCCAGTGAATACGGAAAACTGAATGTTTATTTACCAAATATAACAGACTTAGAAAGAACTTTTGAAATAAGAAAATTGTGAACCGTTTTCTCAAAAAGTATTAATAAGTAAATCATTTAAAATCAAATAGCAGCCATAAAACCACATTTTGTAATTTGCTTCCTTCTGTTTTTTGAAAATAAACCCAGTTATTTAGTTCCTTTTTTTCTAGTAGTTTGAGTCTATCTATTTGAGATACTACTTGGAAAATGTGTTATTCACTGATCATAAGCACTGAAGGTATCTTAACCTATATCTTACTAATGAGGAATGCCTAAATATTCAAACTCTAAGTGAAAGATAAGCCTTTTTAAAAATTGAAGTACTTTACAAACACAAACTTAATTGTAACTTACAAGAAAAGCGGCTGGTATTTTTTTAATTAAAAAAAATTTTTTTTTTATTCTGAACTTGGCAAAAATCAAATAAAATAAGCATTTCCATATACATTGTAGAACAGTAGAGTGTTGTATATGAAACTTGGAACCTCTATTGTGTAGAACTTGCTTTTTAAAAACATATAATAAATTCAACATATAACTTTCAAATCTATCCTTTTTGTCTGTGATTTCTGGCTTACTTTCTGAAGGGAGAGGAGGATTTACCTCTACCTTCCCTCATGTTTGAAAAAGAAAAGAAAAGCTCCTTGTAACACACACACACACGCGCGCACACACACACACATATGGAGTGTGTGTGTGTGTGTGTGTGTGTGTGTGTGTGTGTGTGTGTGTGTATGTGGTTAAGCAAAACAGATTGCCACATTGGCTCTGTCCAAAAATGCACATCTCATTTGATATCTTGCTTTCTCACCTCTTTGTCAGCAGGTGGGTGACAATCTTTATCATTGATGCTCTGAAATAGTAGTTTGTTATTACATTGATTTTAGATCTTAAATCTTTCAGTTTCTCTTTATATTGTTATTTTATCAATTGTTGTAGTTCTTCTTACTTCATTCTACATCTGTTCATGTTTCTTCCTAGGATTCTCTGGAACCATTTTCATGTCATCATTTCTTGTGGAATGATAATATTCCATTGCATTCATACTATTTATTTCCATTATTAGATTAGTAGAATGCCATTCCTTGAGAGCAGAGACTTTTTCACTTTGAGTATTCCTTGCATCAAGCAATGCCTTGATTAAAGCAAGTGCTTAATAAATTCTTATTGGACTAAATGATTTTATCTAAGCAGGACAACTTAGTTGTATTGTTATAGGTTAGACCTCACACTGTTGTTACCCAGTAATTTGTTTATATTTATCACTTCTAACTGTAGTAATTTAGATCTGGAAGATGTTGTTGTAGGTGAATTCTCATTTAATAAGCATTTCTGGAAATCAAAGGATTTTTAAGTTTAGTTTTAGACTTCAAATCTTCCCTTTAATTCTTACCCATTTATTATCATGGTACTTGCTTATTGTTCTTGATCTGCCTTCAAACAAGTCCAAGTCTCCCCCATCCTTTTACAAAAAAAAAAAAAACAAACCTTCACTTGATCCTATTATCCTTTATGTCTCCTTTTCTCAGCCTAACTCTTGAAAAAGTTGTCTTCTCTCACTACCTCTATTGACTTTCCTCTTTTCTAGCTTTTATCCTCATTACTAAACTGAAAATCTCCTCTTCGAAGTTATCAGTGATCTCATAATTGCCAAATATGATGGTCTTTTTCCTCATTCCTTGTTCTTCCTGAGCTGTCTACTGCATTTGACACTTGACCACTGTCTTCTGCATAGTCTCTCTTGTGACACTACTATCTCCAGGTCTTCTACCTCTCTAGCTTCTCTGTTTCTTTTACTGGTTCTTCATCTATGTTACACACTACACACCCTCTTCACCCCCCATCCCCACTGACACTTGCTGTTGGTCTTTATTTTTGTGTGTGTGTGTGTGTGTGTATACTATTAGTAATCTCATCAACTCCCATGGAGATTAACTGTCATCTTTATGTAGATGGCATCTATATTTACATATCTAGTGCAGCACATTCCCTCTCTTGAGTTTGGATCACCAGTATTGCCTATTAGACAATTCAAACTGAATTTCCTGATGATGTCTTAAATTCAACATGTCTAAAATTGAGCTCACAGTCTATCCCCCTAAATTCTGCCTTTTCCAAGCTTTCCTATTTTTATCAAAGACACTGTCATTCTTCCAATATCTTTAACCCTTCAGTCTTTCATCCCACATATCCAATTAGTTGTCAGATATTACTGTTTCTGCCTTCACAACATCACTTATATCCAACCTCTTCACACAGCTACCACCATAGAGCGCCTCATCATCTCCTGCCTAGATGATTTTATTGGCCTTCCCATTGGTCTCTTTGCCTCAAGTCTTTCACCACTACATCCAACATATTACCAAAATAGTTTTTCTTTAACATAGATTTGACCAACTCCATTGGTTTCCTGTTGCATCTAGAATGAAACATAAAACTTTTGTTTAGTTCTGAAAGCTCCTCAAACTCTGACCCCAACCCTTCTTTCCAGCCTCATTGAACATTATTCTCCTTCTTGCCTTCTGTAATTGAGCCAAAGTGACCCTCCCTCTGTTCTTCAATCACAATACTCTATCCTGTCTCCATGCCTTTGACCTAGCTGTCCTCCAAGCCTAGAATCCACTTTCCTTACCTCTACCTCGTAGGATACTTGTTTTCCTTTAAGATGCACCATATCCTACCTGAAGCCTTTCATGATCTCCCCAGCTGGTGGTGTCATCTCTCCTAAACTACCTTGAAGAATTTAACTACTCATATATTTGTATTTATTTCATTTTTATGTACGTTTTATATCTACTTGTTATTTCCCCCATTAAAATATGACCTCATTATGTGTTGGGATTATTTCTCTCTGTGCTTGTACCCCCATCCCCAGTCTAGCACAGTGCCTGACATGTAGTAGGCACTTAATAAATTGTAAACAGAGTCCCCATAGTAGCAGAATGCTTCATATGACCTAATGTTGTCTAGATCTCCTTTTTTTTCTATTTAACTTCCATCACTTGAAAGTCATTTCTACAGTATAGAACACCAAGAACCAGGTCAGGGGCACAGTTAAAATCAAAAGGCCTTGATTTGTTTCCCTAGAACTTTACTATGTGTCCATCAGTTTATCTAGTGAGTAATGAAGCAGTCCCTGAGCTTTGTTCCTGGAAGCCTTGAGTTGAGCCCCTGCAACCCTTTAGTTGTGTGAAGGGTTCACACAAAGCTCATATTAAGATGGACAGCAAACCTGTGAATTTGGTGTGGTACAAGTTTTTATCCCCATTTTACGGATTAGAAAACATGATGCTCTGAGAGGTTGTGACTTGCTGAATCTTGGTTACCTAAGTCTAAGCTAATGTCTTATTCACTGTACCACATTACCTAGTCAATCAAGCCTTTGCTTAAAGGTTGAATACTTTGTAATACCCTCTTGGAGAGATTTTCTGGTTTTGTGTTTTCAGCACGTGTGTTTTAATGGTTCAAAATTATATGCCAAGATACCAAGGTCATATATTAATGGATTGTGACGTAGCTAGTCATTTTCTCCTCTTTCTGTTTCTGAGATAAAGTTGGTTGCATAGGTGCTATATTTTTATTATTTTTAATCCCAAAAAGAAATTGGTGTTAGCTACTTCTACTGTCTCATTTATAGGTATCTGATGTGTAGCCATGCAGAAGACTTACGTGCAAAAGCAGAATGGGAAGGCAAAGGAACAGCTTCTCGATCTAAACTTTTGGATAAACTCCAGAGTAAGATTTTTTTTTTTAGTATCTGATAGCAACATCTATTTCCTAAAACTAAAATTGACTTGGACTCTTTAGTAAGGTTTTTGATTGGTAAAACTTAAAATGGCTTACCACTGAGGGGATGAGGGAGGGCTTGTTTAATAGGTAGACTCCTTAGGCCACATCAGTTTAACATGCTTATTCCTAAAGTACAGGGATAAAATAGCAAAGTTACATCTCCCTCCCCACCTTTAGGCAAATGCTTATTTGGGGGGGGGGGGGGCGGTATTTCAAAAAATGTAAAATCATTACTAGGAATAAATGGGCCCAATAGGATGCTTCATTCTTACAAATTTAACTTTTTTGTAAAAAGCTTTTTTCTTGCCATTTCCAGGCAAATCAAGGGTTCCCACAGCCTTTTTTTGTGAAGTTGGGAGGTCTAGGTACCAAGAATGTTTCTTGAAGTCCATGAGACCAGCAGAGTTGGGAAGGTGTAGGACGTTTAAGGGTAGGAGTAGAATTAGCAGCAGTGTCAGAGGTTGTGGGAGCAGTGGTATTTTATATTAGGATAGGTTTTATACACAATATCTGGGATAGTTGTAGTTTGTTGGGACCTGGAATTTCATCCTTTTGAGTCAGTCCTTGCTGGGTATCTCAGTGGAGATGCTTCCCAAACTTTTGAGAATAGCCATTATCCCTTATTTACTATTTATTTATTAGCTAATTTTTTTTTTAAGAAAACCTAAAGAAATGTGAACTTTCTTTCCAAATGAATTCTAGTGTCCTTACAATTGTAGACAAAATTTGATAGGTAGTCATGAAAACAAAATGTTTATACTCAAAAGTTCTGGGTGGCTTGACATAAATACCATAATTTTGATAATGATTAACTGAGGATGAAAAGTCAGAAGATATTGAGCAAGTCTCTTTAAAAAAAAAAAAAAAAAACAGAAAAAGATATTTCCTGATCCCTCCCGTAGTTGCTAATGGCTCCCCCCTTATATTGCTTTATTTTGTATTATAGAGGCCATATTATTTACATTGTCTCCCCTGTTAGAACATAAACGCCTTGAAAAAAGGAGTTGTTTTCAATTGTCTTCCCAGCCCTTAGCTCTTAAGAAATGCTTGTTGACTGACTGACTGAAAATAAACTCTTGTTTGTTTTATTAAGCTTATTTGCCACCATCAGTGATGCTTCCCCCAAGGCGTTTACAGACTTTGCTACGTCAAGCTGTGGAGCTACAGAGGGATCGGTGCCTATATCACAATACCAAACTTGATAATAATCTAGATTCTGTGTCGCTGCTTATAGATCATGTTTGTAGTAGGTAAGAGGAAAACCATTTCTACTACTCCAAGATTTGATTTAAAATCTTTTTTATAAGTAATCCCATTTTCCTTTTTAATACTGTTAGAAACATGTGAACTGGAGTTCCTTGAAGCTAGAAATTCTTAACTGAATTACTGTTTATTCTAACATACAAAAAAATTAGAATGACTATTTTAAAATGTTCTCTGTGTCCCTCACCCCCACCCCCCAGGTTTGACTATTAGTTTGATTACTGTCCACAGTTAACTATAAAGTCACAATCTCAGCGTAGCAATTAGCATTATGTTGCTTCCTGTATTATTTTGAGGAATATTTTGCTATCAGCTATGTGTGCAAATAATTTAACTTAGAAGAATGTAAAATTGTCCTTCAGTCTGGGATTCTTTTAATTATTAGTGAAGCAGGAGCATATTTCATGACCTCTAAAGTTAAAGTGTCATTAGAGTAGTTGAGATACTGAAAAACAAATTGTGAAATCTTTTAAACCCCAGGAAGGAAATAATTTGGGTCTAGTGGACGAAGGGGAACAGCTGCAGTACACATAGTCCATTTCTTTTGCCAAAGATGATCAAAGATATGATGAAAGTAGCTTAAACAGGAAGGACAGAAGTAATAAGGTTAAGTGTGAGGGCCATAGACTTTTTGTAAATGAGGAACCTACATAAGCTACTGAAAAAATGATGCAGGCAAGCATTGTGATTTAAAAAAAACACAATTTTTACTTATTTTGTAATAAACATCTCTACATGGGTACTTAGCTTTAGATTTTTTTTTAATCTAAGCATTTTATTATTTCACAGGAAAAAGTCATTGAGCATTCTAGAGAAATGTGACTAAGAGTTTTTCAACTTCCCCCCACCCCACCCCCAATCCCAATGTAATTGTTTGAGCATAATTTGGGGGCAGTTTTTAATCATGCTATTTATTTGGCAATACATACTCTTCTTTGAGTTTTTTAAATTGTGAAGATTCATGATTATTTCACATAGGGTATTGGATAAAACCTGTATAGTTTTAGTCCTTGACGCCTTTGGGAACTTTGAGAATAATACAGACTACAGCTAGAGCAGTTAGAATGCCAAAAATCTTAACTTGACTACTGGTTCCTAAATTTATTGTTGGAACATATGAGATGATAGTTTTTTGGAGATTAGGTAAATCAAAAAGTGTGGTATAATGTTGATAGTATACTTAAGATAAGTATGAGCAGACAATTCTGTATCTATCCCTGTTTTATAAGGTAAATCTGCATAAAATTGACCTATATTTTCCTGAATTTTTTAGCTGCTTTTCTAGGTACCTATGAAAAGCTAGAATTTCATAAGCCTATAGGGAAGCCCTTTGAAGGTTTACATAGGAAAAGTGTAATATGGTTCCTGCCTCACAGAAATGGCTAACAGAAGAGGAGAGTCTTTTCTATGAAGCTATGAAAATTCATTATTAAAACCTGTAGAGGTAAAAGGGGAGGATTGGGCTTCTCAAGTTGGTAATTCTTACCATTTTACCTGCTGTGCCACCCACCTACCCCAAGAGTCAAAACATTTCAAACTCAAGGTTTATATTCTTTTCAGATCAACCCACTCTATCTTAATATTGTTGAGTTGAAAGCTGTAATTCTGAAATTTTATGCCTTTTAAATTTGATACATTGAAGTAATCTTGATTCTATTGTTTTTTAAGAGAATGTCATGCCTATAATGTCAGGGTTATTTCTATGATCATAACAACTTGTATTTTTCTTTTGAATTTTGCCCTAATACTTATTGGACTGTCAGCTATATCAGAGTACTACTACACAGAATTAAGTATGATTATGTCATACTGGTCAGTAAAGGCCTTGGATTGAGCCCATCAGACTAAATCACTTCCAGTCCTTAGGAGGATGGTCAGGGGGAAAGGGAGGCTGTCTTCACATTTCCTGACCCATCTAATAGAGGACTTAAAAGGACACCGTTGAGGTATTAAAAATTTTTTAATCCAATTTAACTCAATTTCAAAAATTAGATCTTAAAATTGGAATCTGTTTTCAGTTTAATTCAGGAAACATTTGCTGAGCACCTTTGTGCAAGGCACTGTGCTCTAGGTAACATGGCAGATACCAAGATAAGATATGGTCTCTTCCTCAAAGAGCTTATGATTTAGTGAGCTCCCTTTCTGTAGATAGGATTGCATATGAACTAATGACATTGGATGTGCTTTTTCCTACTCATAGAAACATTGAAGATGTTTTTGAGTTGGAAGCATAAATAGGTTAAATTTTTGACCAGTTAGCCTTGACGGTGTTTCTTTAAGTTGGCAGGTTTTTTTTAACCACCATCCAATGGAAATAAATTTTCCTGTATATAGTTTTATGAATATTAAATTTATGATTTATACTTTGTAAAGTATCACATTATAGAAATGTATTGCTTAAAATTTATCAAGTGAATTATTTCATATTGGTGGTACTGATACATTTAAAGATAAATGTATAAGCTTGTTTTAGTGGGTATTCAGGTGATATTTCATAATCTCTTCTTGATTAGAGAAATAGTTTAAGTAATATTTAAGATAATGACTCTTGAACAACACTTCAACACTTCAGTGACAGGGATTCTAATATAAATGGATGACTACATGACCAACTGGTTTGTGCCCTGTAATTTTATGAATCAGTCCTATAATAAAGGTATTCTGCCACTCTCCTTTTAAATACATCCTTGTATTAATTATTGACTCTTTATTATTGTGAATCAGTCATTATATGCCTTAGGAACATGTATATTGTGCATTACTAGATGTCAGTGTTGTGACTATTGTGGCTCTAAAATTAGGAAAGAAAATTTCAATTCTGAAATTTCAAGTAACTTCTCTAGATAAAAATTTTCAGTGTGGTTTGAGGAGTAACATTGAAGTAGGTATGACAGTAGTCAACATTTTTGTACTTATAAATTGTACTGGTTAATATAGAGAACTTTTATTTTTAAAAATTCACTTAGTTGTGCAAACGTTTAAATCTTCAAATATCTCCTTTTCTAGAGTGAGTTACAGTTTATGCAAATAGTAAAAATAGAAATGTTGATTCTATTTATTTTATATAATTTATGGACTGGTAAAAATAATTATAAAAATTATTTCCTGACAAATTTTTTAAACACTTTTTTAAATTGAGGCAGATTTACAAATCATCTAAATCATGGCAGAGATTACTAATGTAGAAGTAATCACAAAAATATGAAAAGTACATGGTGCAACAGCTGAGAATTTGGCTATACAAAGGAGCCTTCCTAAATTAAAGAACATTTACCCAGGCTAATTTTCTAGATTCCTTGGTAGTCAAAACTTAACCAGAGAAAGAATGACTTTTCTTTGAGATTCTTCCTTTATGTATTTAGGATTAGCTGATGTTTTGTAATCACTTCAACAAGGTTCACATAGTACTGGGAATATTTAACAGGGTAGATATTAAGTTTGCAATGTTAGTTGAAGTTAATTACTACTTTTCTCTTTGACTGTGCTAAAAAATTTGGATGCTTAGAAGGGTAAGGGCTAGGGGGTTGGATTGGATGGATATGTTTTGTTTTTAGTCCCAGATAGTTTCATATTTGTATTTAACCAGCTCATTGCTGTTCAGTACCACCTCAAAAAGTTACTATGCCACTCAGTCTTTATTTCCAATTGACATAAAGGCCCTAATAACTAACTGCTAGTATGAATTGATCTTAACCAAACCAAAACAGATTCTGAGTAGATACATAAAAATTTTTGTAAAACTTTGAAATCTTTTTTAAAAGAAAATAAGTAAAATTTAGGCTATTAATTTTTTCCCAAATATATGTTTATAATATATTGTTTTAAATTTACTCAGCATGCAATTAAGAGCTTTCTTCCTTAGCTAAAAGGAAAGACATCTACATAACTTTAAAAACATGTAAAATTATTACAAGAAACTTTATTATAGTTTTTTTCTGATCGTGTATTTTTAAGAATTCTCAGTTTATTTTTTGGGTTTTTTGGTTTTATTTTTAGGAAACAGTTCCCATGTTATACACAACAGATACTTACAGAACACTGTAATGAAGTGTGGTTCTGTAAGTTCTCTAACGATGGCACTAAACTAGCAACAGGATCAAAGGATACAACTGTTATTATATGGCAAGTTGATCCGGTAAGTATTTTCATATGAATAGTTATAAGTTATGCTCCAGCAGCATTGTTTTATATTATGACTTCTTGTTTTACTTCTCTAAGACATTGCCTCTTTTCACCACCTTTTTTGTTTGTTAATATTTTTAGATTAAAGGTCAGTTGCTTCTACCATCTAAATCCAGTGTCCTATCATTGTATGACAAGCTGGTAGAAAGTCCTTTATGTCATCAACTTTCTGCTTCCCACTCCTTGCCTTTGTGGAATATGTGGTGCCAATTATATGTCATGAAATGGCTAGGCAAAACCAATTCATATTTCATTTGAGTTATCTTTGCTTTCTATAGATTCAAATTGTTTTTTCTCTTATCACCAGCGAACTTTCTGGAGATTTCTACTCAGATACGCTGTTTTATCATTTTAAACTTGACTTTTCTACTTTTAATGAAGGAAATGCAGACAATTAACATTTATAGTAGAACTAGTACCTATTGAAATATATAGATAAACAAGTTGGGGGGAAGGGAGTATGTAAGTAATTGATTTTCTCTTCAAGTTGGCAGCAGGATACCTGGTTACATGAGATCTTTTGAGAGAGAATAAGACAAACATCTGTAGAGACTTTTAATTTAGGAATTATCAACCTCTATAGTCATGGTGGATGAATTCACTGAGTGGATTTAAGAGAGAATAGTGAGCCTAGGATAGAGAATTTGAGGACATTGGTTTTGAAAGGATGAGGAATAAAGGAGCCAATGAAAAGACTTCAAAAAAGGAACCAATGAAAAGACTCCAAAGAGAGTATCAGGATCTGATACTCATAAAAGGAAGTATCTAGGAAAAGGGAGTTTCTAGGGTAGAATGATCTGGAAACTTAAAAAATAATAGGGATAGGAAGGAAAAAAACTCTTAGATCTGGCAAAAAGTATTTCATTGGTTAACTTTATAGAAGTGAAGTGAGAACAGAAATGAAGTCAAGAATGACTACGTCAGGAATAACTAAATAAAGCCAATCTTGATTAAGAGGTCAAGTATAAAATTTGGTAAGAAGTAACAGGTCATAGTATAGATTTAGAGCAGCTTAGAAAGGTATCAATAGCATGTTTGATTTTAACTATAATTAGAAGAAAGAAATAGGGCAGTAGTTGTTAAAGTATGTGGGGAAACCCAGATGACTTGAGAACTGAAGCAGAATATGTGTGATTGAATATGATAGAGGTAGCTGGGACCCTTTGGTGATGGTGAAAAGTTAGAGAAACAGGTGAGTGTGCATGTGGAAGGAAGGGCTCATGAGTAGTGTGCAAGAAGGGGCCTTAAAGCAGGCGAGAGGGACAAATTAGTATCTGGGGGGTTGATACCAAATGCCTGGGGAGCAGATAGGAAATGTGAGTCAAAGGATTGTTATTATTTTTCCCTTGAATCAGTAGGAGGTGAGTGTTGGTTGCATGGAGAAATAGAAAGTGAATGAAATTGCTGCAGAGGAGAATGTAGTTTCAAAGGGAAATTCATATCTGGAACTGGTTGATGTTCATCCCAATCTTAATAGTGTAGCATTAGAATAGATTATGATGTGTTATCATGTCTGCTTAGCAATGTGCTCTAAGGCAAAGGTGTCAAACATGTAACCTACAACACTCCTGAGTGTGGTATGATCAGATAAAAATGTAGTTGGGAAATACTTAACAAAGTAAATAAATGATCCAATAAAACATAGGTGATATTAATAGTTTTTTTTTCTAAATCAGGGATCCTTATGTACAGTTGAGTTGCCCCTACTTCTGTTTGAACTGACACCTACTGTAAGAGACTGTTAGGATTTTGATATTTAAATTAATTGATGATAAGAGGATTAGAAATTTTTTCCATATGTTTCATGGAAATTTGTTGTTATCTGATTTGATCTCTGATATTCCTTCTATTCTTGACATCTGTAATGAGTAAAAAGAAAGGAAGGGTAGAAAGACCTAACTATATAAGTTAAGATTACAGTTCTAATATTACTATTGCCTTTCCTTAATTTTCTCATTGAAATCCTTAATTTCCTTAAAGTTCTCACCCCTGTTACCACATCAGTCTTACCCCAAAAGACCTAGCACTAGTTAGATGCCTCCAAATGGAGTGAAAAGTTTTGTATCACAGCTCTGCCATTTGATCTCTCTGTGAACTTGAACAGTTACTGCTCAGAGCCTCAGTTTCCTCATCTTTTAAATGGGTATAATAGTATTTGAACAACCTACTTCACAGAGTTATTGTGGGAAAAGGTAGTACGTAATCAAGAACTATCATTATGAAGAGGTCCTGGAATTATAATGTGGGCTCACTACCTAATGCCATATTGGTGCTTTTCCTCAAAATTGTCATTTATAGCATTATATTGTAACTTGCCAGTTTAAAAGAGATACCAGTGTCCTGCACTAAGCATTTTTAATGGAGTTTAATAAGTTGAAGATACAGGGGTAATCTTAAATGTGGGATTTTGTGTACATATCTATAATGTAGTTATGAAATGGTAGTGCTGCTGAAAGATCTCAAGAATTAGCTGTGGAATGAGGCATGTTATTAGACAAGGCCAGCATGTTGCTTAACTATACTTGTTACACAAGAGTGTTCTATTGGAGGTAGGGAAGGTATTGGAAAGTGAAGTGTTGTTTTTGCTTTTGTTTTTTAAAAAGTCAATGAAACAATTGGAGAGATTTTCCTTGTGCTTATTAAACTATACAGATTACCTTGCTTTGTTGAGAATGCTTTGCTCATCTAACAGGTCCCTTAGAAAAAGGGGAAAAGTGTAGGAGAGGTTTTTGCTTTCTTAATCATTTATTCTGTTAATATTTAGTCTTAGAAATAGTAGAGGATATTTGGCTAGTTCAGTCAGCCAGTGAAAAGATTTTACAAGACTTACAGAAGAACAAAAGATAGTGAGCACGAATCACTTATCCTCGGACTTGAAGTTACCTTTCTCATTCAGATTCAAGAACTTCTATAGAACTTATTTGAAAGATTTTTTTCCATGAATATGAGTTTGAGAAAAAATACTGTCTTTGTTAAAGCTACAATTGTTGTTTGTTGTTCAGTCATTTCAGTTTTGTTTGACTCTTAGTGACCCCATTTGGGGTTTTCTTGGTGAAGATCCTGGAGTGGTTTGCCATTTCCTTTTCTGGCTCATTTTGCAGATGAGGAATCTGAGACAAACAGGGTTAAGTGACTTGCCCAGGGTCACACAGGTAGAAGAAATCTGAGGCTGGAATTGAGTTCTGGTCTTTCTGACTTCAGGCCCAGGGCTCTATCCACTGTGCCACCTAGATGCCTTTGGGCCATAAACATTTGGGTTAAATTTACTTTAAATGTAAATATTTGAAAGTGTTCAGTGTGTTAACTTGCTGCTTTTCTTCATTATTCTATGGATTTTTTTTTCAGAACCTCTGAAAATATTAAGATTAGTATGTAACCTAACTAAACTTTCTTGCACTGCTGTTGAATTCTCCCAGCTGAACCAGAAATAGAGGCAGATAATAAATGTCTAGGTTTACAAGTGTCTGAGGATCTCTTGGAAAGGAAAAAGAGTTCTCAAAGTGTTTCCACTATTTTAAACATGGCAGATGAAGTTCTGGGATAACCAGACGGGGGTTGAAATGCCACTATTTAGCAACATTTGCTCATAAGCTCCTTGAGCCTGTACTTAATAGGTCTAAAATTTAGCCTACATTTGTGAAATTTGGAGGTTTGTTGCTATGGAAATAGTATATCATATTTCTGTTCATACACTTGAACATTTCTATTCAAGCACTATTCTTAAAACTGTTAGTATCCATCATTGATGGTAGTGTGGAGATGTGGTCTTCTATTGATTAATAATACTGGTCTATTGAAAATGCTAATTTATTGGTTCTTGCAATACAAGAACCTTTGCCTGATTTTTTTGGTTGTTTTGTTTTGTTTTTTGCTTTTTGGTGAGGCAGTTGGGGTTAAGTGACTTGCCCAGGGTCACACAGCTAGTAAGTGTCAAGTGTCTGAGGCTGGATTTGAACTCAGGTCCTCCTAACTCTAAGGCCAGAGCTCTGTCCACTGCACCACCTAGCTGTCCCTGGTATAAGTTTTTTTAAAAAGCAGAATGAAATGGGGAAAACAGCAGCAAGTCATGTTATAAGGTGTAATACCTTTTCTAACAAAATCGATTCATTCATGTTCAGTTAAATGGCTTTGGGCCATTATTGAATGCAAACATATCATTGCTTAATTAAGGCCACTGAATGTCAATAGTCTTTCTTTCATAGTACAAGTAGAATTGTGAATAATTTAAAATTTTAGCATGGTGCTCGGCTTAATTTTTGGCTGACCAATTTCTAAATTTAATATTCTGAAACATATAGGTATATTTAAAATATTTATTTCACAGTATTGTTTGGAGTATCAAGTGAAATTGTTGTAAAGCACTTTATAAATATTATAACTAATTTTCATGTGTATGTTAGTCATGCAAATAAACATGTTTCTGCTACTAGAGGAAGTAAATGAGCTTTAAGAAAATTGGATACTGAGGTTTAAAATGTTAAGCCCCTTGTCTTTCCATTTTTTTGATATGGTTTCATAATTTTTTTAAGTGAGTAATTAGATGTATTTTTTGTTAATAAGATAACCAGTGTGATTCTAGTCTTATAATACAGAGAGGAACTGGAAGGTTGGCATTAATGAATGTGGGTGAGGTAAACATGTGGACTAAAGGGAAGAAAATCTGGGTCTAATGATTTTTTTCAGGCTGCCATAGAAGACTAATGTTCTTTAAAGATTTTGTCTTAAATACAGAACTAACTCTAGCTATATTGCATAATATAAAGTAAAATGTTTGGGTTTTTTAGGATGTTGAGCTTGAGGGCTCTATGAGATGTCCTAAAAGTGGCCTTCTCAGCATTCAAAATCCACTTAAGTGGTTAGGTGTAAAGTACAGATATAAAGTACTAGCTCTGAGTTAAACCTAATGAGATTTTGAATGTGACATACCCTGGAATTATCATTTTAATTTTGACCTTAAATGAATATTCTCAAAGTTGAGGAGTGTCCTCTATTCCAGTGGTCTCTAAACTTTTTGTGATCATGCCTGGAATTCTTTCCTCATCCCTACCTCCTACTTTCCCTGCCTTCCTTCAAGTCTCAGCTAAAGTCTCCTACCTTCTGCAAGAATCCTTCCCAATCCTAGTTGGTGCTAGTGCTTCTCTCCCTTTGATTATCTCCACTTTATCCTGATGTTTGTACATCATTGTTTGCATGTTGTCTGCCCCGTTACACTGTAGGCTTCTTAAGAGCAACAGGAGCTGTCTTTTGCCTTTCTTTGTGTCTCCAGCACTTAGCACAATGCCAGGTAGTCAAAGATAAATTTTGGGGCATTCATCTCTTCCCAATTATATGTACATTTACTTATTTTACTTACACCAAAATTTAAATGATGAAACTATATGAGCGTAGAGTTCATAGGGAGCCACTAGAATTTGAGTAGGGGAATGACAGGTCACATGTGTGCTTTAGGAAAATCTCTGCCAGATTGATTGGAGAAGTAAAAGACCTGAAGTAGGAAAACCAATTAGGAAGCCACTAGAGTATTTCAAAAGAGATGGTGAAGTTCTAAACCATGATGGTTTTGTGAGTAGAGAACAGCAGATTGATGTAAGAAATATGAAGGGAGAAATGACAAGATTTGGCAATTGATCTGTATGTGAGGTGAGGTAGAATGAAGAATCAAAAAAATGACACTAAGGTTGCAAAACTGGGTGGATGGTGGTATTCTTGACAGTAAAGGAGAAGTGTGGAAAGAGAGTGGATTTGGAATGAAAAATAATGTAAAGAAATTTCTGATGCAGATCACAATTCATCTGTACTTGCTTATCCTGTGAGACTCACTCTATCCCATCTAGACAATGGGGTCGTGGCTCACTGCCTTCAGAGCACAGAGCCAGAGGGTGAGGGAGGACTTTTCCCAAGAGTATGTGTATATTATTTCTTTGGATATCCATATTACTGTGGATGTCCAGTAGTTAAGTTATGACTGCCCTGAAGGGCCAACCCTAGCTCAGAGGTGGGAGAAGTTGGCATGGATAAAGGAAAGGTTGAAAAGAGCAGTATTAGAGGATGAGGGTAGGTTTGGGTCTGTTAGAGACAAGGCATAACAAGAAGAGTAGAATGAGACCTGTCACACACCCTTGGAGATCCCTGATGAAATGCCCAGCCCATCTCCTTACCTAGAGACAGTAGGTAAATGGAGTATAAATGGAGACTTTTTTAGACATGGTCAGTGTAGGAATTAATCTTTTTTTTTTCTTTTTCTCTTTTGATGAGGCCGTGGGGTTAAGTGACTTGCCCAGGTTCACACAGCTAGTGAGTGTTATGTGTCTGAGGCTGGATTTGAACTTGGGTCCTCCTGACTCCAAGGCTGGTGTTCTATCCACTGTGCCACCTAGCTGCCCCCAGAAATCAATCTTTTTTTTGACTATGCATATTTGTTACAAGAGTTTTTTCTTCTCTTTTTGAATGATAGGGGTAAATAGGAAGAAGAGAAAATAGATTTTTATTCATTAAAATAAATGTGAAAGAAAAGAAAAAGAAGCATTGTGCTTAAGCTGTAGCTTGAAAAGAAAAGCCAAGCAGATTTGTCCCAAAGAGTACTAATCAAGTATTTTAGCAGCAGTTTAATAAAGTGACAAACCAAAAGAAAAACCAAAACCATATTGGTTCGAAATATTTGTCAGTTTGTTTTTTTTCCTTTCTCAGGATACACACCAGCTAAAATTGCTTAAAACATTAGAAGGGCATGCTTATGGTGTTTCTTATATTGCTTGGAGTCCAGATGACAACTATCTTGTAGCTTGTGGCCCAGATGACTGCTCTGAGCTCTGGCTCTGGAATGTACAAGTAAGCAACAACTCTGTTCTTTGTATTCATTACAGATGTACTCAATTTGATGACTAAAGTCAGGGTGAATTTATTGTGATAAACTTAATCCATTTATTAAAAAAACCTCTTTTAAAATTTATTTTTAGTATTCATTTAAAAAATATTTTTATTTCCAGATTTTTTTCTTCCTCCTGCCCTTCCCCCACCCGTTTGAGGACACAAGCAACATGATCTCAATTATACATGTCATGCAAAACATATTCATATTAGCCATGTTGCTTTAAAAAAAATCAAAAACAAAACAAAGCCACCAAGAGGCATAAAGTGAAAAAAAGTATACTTCAGTCTGCACACAGTTCATCAGATTTAGCATTTTTCATCCTGAGTCCTTTGGAATTGTTAGGGATCATTGTATCAATCAGAGTAGCTAAGTAAAAAGAAACTTTCAAATAGCTCTACTTTTAATTTTCTGTTATGGGATTTACAAGTCTACACTGTGGTGCTGTGAAAGCAAATGAAAACCAGTCTAGTAAACATTTTTCAGGAGTCTTTTTTTAGCTTATGCTTTGTCACAAAAGGATGGATTTTATAACAGTCTAAGGATATTGGAATTACCTTTGTCATTGTGGATATGTGTAGTAAATTTGGCATTAATCTTAATTTTCTACGTAATACTCTAACTTTTCTGGCTACCTTTTAATAGTATATTCAGATTTAACTTGGTAATGCCAGATATTCTTTTTCCCAGATGCCATGCACAGCTTCACCAGAGTTCAAGTTCTGGAATTTACTTCTCACCCTAAATAAGACATTTACTTTTGTTTTGGCCTTGGAAGTAAGCCTCAGTTGTTTGGAACTATTTCATTTCTTTATCAAGCTGCAAAAAAAGTTTATTGTTAGCTGGCTTGTGAGGCAATGCTATTTTTTTGCAATGCTATTTTTTTTAACTCTAAAGAAAGCATAAGAATAGTTCAGGTTGTCTCTGAGGTTGAGATAAAACCTAGATGGATAGGCTTGAGTCCAACATATTTATAAATATTTTCATTGTTGCTTCATTGAACAGCTATTGGAAAGGAGGATTTAAAGAACTTAGCAGAATGAAGACCATAAAAGCAAGTATACTAGAAAATAGCTGAGGCTGAAATGCCGTAATTGCAATTCTGATTCTATTATTAATTCTCCATTAAGACTTCCAATGTGACACAGAAAGGGCAGTGTGTATACTTTAATACTGAAATTGTGGGTTTTTTTGTTTTCTAACTTAAAAATCTCAAGTTTTCATTTGGACCAGTGTCCATTCAGTCAAGTATGTCTTGACATCCTGTCTACTTTTACTGTGTATCACTTTAATTTGCTTCAGAAACTCCTTCAAAAGAAAATAGTTTTTAATCAGCTTATCTAGAAAATATCTTGTTCTTCAAACCATTCCAGGATGTGATTTATTGCTTTCAGTCCTCTGTATGTTCTTTATAAAGAGAGGGAGAGGAGGAGAGAACAAACCTTACCCACCTTTATGGTGGGTCAGCATTCTACATTCAGATATCTTAGGTTATTTTTTAAGTAGGGGTAGTGGCCTTGGGCTATTCTTATGCTGTTATTCTGAAAAAATTGCACACCCATTTCATTGTAAACTAGTAAATTATCAGATGATAATTTCATTTTGGGAGGGGATATTATCACATGAAATCTTTATTTAGTATTACTGTTAAAATGATGTATTTCTCTAAGTAAGTATATAGCACTGTTCTCATAGACCTCCATAGTTAGCATTAATTCACGCTTTTTTTTTTAAACACATTTTCCCTGAAGTAGTGGTAAGGAAGGATAGGTCTTATCCATTTTTTTTTTTTTTTTTTTTTTTTTTTTTTTTGTAGACAGGGGAGCTGAGGACGAAGATGAGCCAGTCTCATGAAGACAGTTTAACAAGTGTGGCTTGGAATCCAGATGGGAAACGCTTTGTAACTGGAGGGCAGCGTGGACAGTTCTACCAGTGTGTAAGTGCTACAGTGTTCCCTTCAAGAATCACATTTCTGTGAATGAAGTTCTTAATTTGTGTTTACTCAGAAAAAATGGAATCTACTTTATTACCAGCTATTGACTTAACTTAAGACTCGGTGTCCTATTTTACTAGATCAAAATATTTGCCAGAATAAGAGAACTTTTTAAAAAACGCTTTAATGTGCTCACAAAAATAAAGTGACTAAAAATAGACCAGGTCAGTATTTCACTGTTTTCCTTGTCCATACCAAGCCGCCTTCTTTTGAGTTTAGTAAGGTATTTGATAAAATATGGGAAATATATTTTATTCTTTATGGTTACTAGATTTATTGCTAAATTGTGTTGGAGTCAAAGGATTGCATTTCATTTTAAGCCTACCAAATTTGGTCTGATTTAATGTGAATTCTTCTTAGATAAATCTTATTTAGCAGTAAAGTGATTCAAATTTTAAGTAAAAGTAGGATTAGTTTTACAAAAAGTTTTTAGAATCTTAGTCTGACGTACTTGGAAAATAATACTGGATAACATTAAAAATGCTATGGAAAAAGTCAGGACTCTAAAAGTACCTGGCATAACAATTGTGAGGAAATTTGTGTTCTTTGTACTTCATTGTTTTTGGCACATGCAAGGTACACAATAAACACTTTTTGTATTGGTTGATTATTAAGAAACTTAAAAGGTTTCACTACAGCATAGGTCAATTAAATTGGAGGTTATCTGTAGTTGAAGAACCCCTTTCAAAAACATTTTCTGTGGATCCATGACGAGTATTTATCTTGGAAATTTATATCTCTTAACTTCACACATTTAGTGAACTGTTTGTGAAACTAGTACAGAGTTGATCTTGGCCTCACTAGTAAGTGAAAGTTTGTTAAAGGGTAAACCTTAAACTGTGAGGGAGAACTATGTATCCTTTTGCTAATATTTCTGCATCTGTAGTCTCTCTACAAGAAAACTCAAATGCCTATAAGGGGTTCATGAGCCTACTTAAAACAGATTCTGTTTAATGCCATAATTCCTGATAAATTTTCAGTGAAACACATTTCCAAAAATCCCATTTTGGTCAGCTTCAGAAAACCAATGTCCAGGTGTCAGAATAGTTTCTCTTTGCTGGTAATTCTTTCAGTACATAACCCCTTGCCTAAAGCTTGGAGAACTTCATCACTGAAATTTTTGTCTTGGTTATATTTATTTTCATAGGACTGTTTAGATTCCTATGATTGAGTAGGAATACTTGGAAATAACAAGGTTGAAATTAACATCAAGTGGGGGAAATATTTTTAAAAGATATTACTAAGAAAAACATATACTTTTGTTTTGGAAAATTGTTATGGTTTTCTCTGACCACTCTTGTCAATTATAATTCTCTCCTGATTAGGATTTAGATGGTAATCTCCTTGACTCCTGGGAAGGGGTAAGAGTGCAATGCCTTTGGTGCTTAAGTGATGGGAAGACTGTTTTGGCATCAGACACACACCAGCGAATTCGGGGATACAACTTTGAGGACCTTACAGATAGAAACATGTAACTATTGTTTTTTGTTTTTGTTTTTTATTAAATAACAGATGTTAAGCATTTTTAAAAATGCATTGGAACAAATGGTTAAATGGCATCTAATCGCCTTTGATTCAGATTAATTTTTCGCAGTCAAGTATAAAGATCATGTTAATTACAGAAAAAATTGTGTCATTTTTACCAAAAATCTGGGGGGTTTCCCATTTTTGGAAATTTTAAATATGTTCTAATCTTTACCACACTGACTAGCATTTTTTCTGTGTGTTCTTATAACAGAGTACAAGAAGATCACCCTATTATGTCTTTTACTATTTCAAAAAATGGCCGATTAGCTTTGTTAAATGTAGCAACTCAGGTAAGTTTATAATAATTTTCCAATATGTTTTCTTCAAATGAATACCAATTGTGATTTTATTATTTATATGCAAGTGAATAGAAATAGGTCTATCCAATATTAAATTGATGTATCTATGACACTTAAAATAACATTGAATTTTATCGAAAGATAACTACTTCACTTGTTCATAACAAATAGAAAATAAAAATAACTTAGGGGGGAAAAGAATGTTGTTCCTTTAAGGTAAAATAAACTCCTATGATTTCTTTTGCTTATAGGGAGTTCATTTATGGGACTTACAAGACAGAGTTTTAGTGAGAAAGTATCAAGGTGTTACACAAGGATTTTACACAATTCACTCATGTTTTGGAGGCCATAATGAAGACTTCATCGCTAGTGGCAGTGAAGGTAATAGTAGTTGAATGTGTGATTGTAATTAAGTGCCATTTTTAATGTACTTAGACAGATTGAAGATCCATAATTATTTAGAATATGTGTAGATGAAAGAAAATGTAGTAAAAGGGTTGGAGAGCCATCCTGAGAGCCAGGGAGGACCTGGCTTCAAGACTGGCTTCTGATATATCCTGGCTGGCTTTCTAACCCTGGGGACATCACTTAGCCTCTCAATCCTCTGAGCAATGGCTCCAAGACTGACCCTTAAGTCAAAAAATGTCCTGACCTATGTTGGTAAGAGGGAGCTTCCTCTTCAGATGTTCCTTTTACTCATGAAATCACAGATCTGGTTCCTATCCATTATTTTTTTTTATGTATAGGGGGGTTTTATTCACTATTAGCAGTTGTCACTCAAAGACTTAAAGCTCTCCTGATGCTAAATTCCTAGCATTTAATCTTGGCTGTGTGTGTTAGGTAGGAGGAGGGAAGGTAGGGTTCTTGGGTCCATGCATCAGATTGATTAAATCATTGTTTTTTCATAGTTTTAACAGTCAGGGCATTTAATTAGATTGATTCTTCTTTAGAAGTAGGTTGAGGTTTAAAAATTCATTATTAGTTATGGTTAACTTGGGTGGGCTCAACTGAACACAGCTATGATTTTTAAAAGTCAACTGTTGAAGGTCCTATCAGTCATAGCAGCACGTGTCTTTTTTGTTTTAAATCAGTAATAATCTAGATAATATAATTTTTCTGCCACTTAGCATTTTAGGCAAGCTGATTATAATTATGCCTACACTCTTTTGATTAGGTTTTCTCCTTTGCCAATTAGGAATGTTTTGGTCACTTTGTGTTCAGTGTTTCAGCTATAGTATCAGAGTATCAGAATGCTGATACACATCGATCAAGCATTTGTTGAGTACCAGACATTAATAAATGTCAGTGCTAGGTGTTGTGCTAAATGCTTGTGATACAAAACAAAAATGCCTTTTTATCAGGAAGAAGCAACATTAGCTATATTGGTAACTATATAAATAGAAGTTGATTTCAGGGGGAGGCACTAGTAGCTGGAAGGATCAGGAGAGGATTTATGAAGGAGATGGCACTTAAACTCAGATTTGAAAGAAACCAGGGAGTCTGATAGTTGGAGGCAAGGAGGTAGTGCCCCCCAGACATAGAGAAGCACAAAGCTGGGAGAGTGAAGTGTTGTATGTGTGGGAACAACAAATAGGTCATTTGGGTTGAAAGGTAGAGGGAATGAAGGAGAAATGTGTCATTGACCTATAGGCTGGAGCCAAGTTGTGAAAAACTGTAAAAATGCCAAAAGTTGTTAGTATTTGAATCTGCAAGCAATAGGGAGCCACTGGAGATTCTTGAGCAGGAAACTGACATTGTCATATCTATACCTTAATTATGTGACTTTAATATCAGTGTGGAGGATAGATGGGAAAGGGCCCCAGTTGGGAGGCTGACATCTAGTTCAGCAAACTGCCAGCTACCTGGCTTTTGAATGGCCTACAAGCTAGAATCATTTTCACCCCCTTTAAATAAGATTTATATTTTTAAATGCTCTTTTGTCCTTCAGGCTATAGTTTGCCAACCCTAGTCTAGTTAGCACTTCTTAAAGGTTTCTGACTGTGCAACAACCAAAAATTAATTAAAAATAAAATGCAAAAATGAATCTGAGGTGTTCTGGCAGCATCAAGCAACTTCACTTGGTTGTGAACACAAAGCGTGCATGCCCTCGGGCCACGCAGTGTCCAATTAAGGCTGCTGAAATACGAAAAGAGGAGGGGAAAAGTTTTAAGAAGCCCTAGTCTAGTTGAGAAGTAAGGAAGGTCTGGCCTAGAAAAGAGCAGCATGAAAGTGGCTGTGGTGGCACCAGGAGGAGAAGAGTCAGGGGTGAATCTGTAAGGTTATTATCCAAGGCGACAGTGAATGATGGGGTCTTCACTAGTCTGAAAGGAGGGCCAGGTTTAGGGGAAGATAATGTGTTTGAGATGCTGGTGAAATTCCCCTCCTGCACATAATAGTCACCTCACCTTCCTGGACCTGAGTTTCATTTGTAAAATGGGTATAACATCTTGAATATTTATTTAATGATCAAAAGTGAAGGTATATAAACCACATCAGCAATTCTTAGGTGTTGTGCTAAACTGTTATTTTATAATCATATATTATTACTGTATTTGTTATACAGCAAAGATAGTTATAATGACAAAATCTGGGGATCTATGTAGATCTTAGCGTCACTATGAATTAAAATGTAAAATAGATTCAGTAAATCTCCCGAGCTGATAGAAATAAAAGCCCTAAAAACTACAGAAGATAAATTATGATAACCACCAAAGTCTTATATAAATTAAATTTTAAAGGCCCAGCCACAAGTATTTTCCCCTTGTTTCTTGCTCAGTTGTTACAGCTAAAGCATTCAAGCATTAATTATTGTAGCTGATTTAAATTTGTAACCCTCAGGTTGGTAGAATGCTGCTGGAAACTAAATTGTTTATAGACAAATTGAGGTGAATTATATTTACTGAACAACTTTTACAGCAACATTCTTGCCCTAATTTTAAAAAAAAAAACCTCGTAGAACAAAATGGGTCATGGTATCACAAATACTATCACATTTTGTTTTAGAGCCAGAAAGAAACTTAGTGATTATATGATCCGACCCATTCATTTTACGCACGAAACTAGGACCCAGAGAGATGAAGCGGCTTGCCCAGGGTCACGTAACTAATCTCACGTTGGTAGATTTGGGGCTAGAATTCTCGTCATGCTTGTCGCCTTATTATCCTAGCTTCATTAAAATGTTTTTCATTAAGGTGTATGCATGGGACAGAAATGAAATTGAAAATGATAGCTTTAGATTTTGGCATAAGGTGAAGTCCAACCATTCATTCCTTCAACAGATATTTAAGGCCTACTATGTGCTAGAAACTATCCCCTACCTGATAGAATTTATCTAGTAGAAAAGACAAAACATACCCAAGTAACGATAATGCAAATTTAAAATATGAAAGCACAATGAGACCAGTACAGAAGGGAGAGAGACCTTCAAGCTAGAGGAATGAAAAAAGGCTTCATGGATCTGGAAAAATATGTAGCACAAATGGATTTGGGGAAAATACTGGTGTTTTCCAAGAAGAAAAGCCGGTCTGAGTAAAGGCAGCAGCAGCAGCAGCGGTGAAAATGCAAGTGTTCAGGAAGTAGAGAGCGGAGGGAAGAGCAGGCTGGGGCCGAGTCTTGGGCTTGGGCCGCCGGCAGAGAAGTTGAGACTTTCTTTCATGAGTGATGGAGAAGCACTAAGGATTTTTGTTTTAAGCATTGGCAAGATCAGAGCTCCGCTCTGAAAATTCATCCGACTTGACCAAATTTATAAAAGAGAGCCTAAAGGCAGAGAGATTAGTAAGGAAGTTTTTGTAATAGTGTAACCGAGAAGGCCAGAACTAGGTTGGTAGAGTGGAGAGAACATATTGGATTCAACTTAGTGAGTAGATATTGAAATAATGGGACTTGGCGTCTTGTTGAATTGGGGACTGAAAGACAAGTAAAAATTGATAGGTTTTAAATCTGGATTACTAGAAAACTAATGGAACCACTGTCAGAAGTAAGAAAAGTCAGGAGGAAGAACAGATTTTGGAGGGAAGATAAATTCATTTGGGGGCATGTTAAATTTGTTGGAATAAACAGGTGGAAGTATCTTTTTTTAATATTTTTTCTAATTACATGTAAAGATAGTATTCAACATTCATTTTTATAAGATTGTGAGTTCCAAAATTTTCTCCCCCCTTTTTTTCCCTCCTTGGTCTCCAAGACAGCAAGCATTCTGATATAGGTTATACATATGCAATCATGGAAACATATTTCCACAACAATAAGGAAAAGCCACCAAAAAAAAAAAAAACCAAGGTGAAAATAATATGCTTCAATCTGTATTCAGATGCCATCAATCAGTTCTCTCTCTGGAGGCGGGATAACATTTTCCATCACAAGTCTTTTGGAATTGTCTTGGATCATTGTATTGCTGAGAAGAGCTAAGTCTATCAAAGTTGGTCATTGCACAATGTTCTCCTGGTTCTGTTCACTTCGCTCAGCATCAATTCATGTCAGTCTTTCCAGGTTTTTCTGAAGTCTGCCTGCTCATCATTTCTTATAGCACAGTAGTATTCCATTACATTCATATACCACAACTTATTCAGCCATTCCCCAATTGATGGGAATTTCCTCAATTTCCAATTCTTTACTCAAGTGGTAATATCTGGCAAGTAGTTAAAAATCCTAGCTTGAGAGATAAGTTGAAGTTAGAAATTTAGATTTAAGAGTCTTCTGAATAAAGGAGACAGTTGAAGCCAGGAGAGTGGACCGGCATGAGAAACAAAAGAGACAATCCAGAAAAAGGAGGATTTGGAGAGTATTATGGGGCCTAAGGAAAAAAAGAGTTTTTCAAGAATAAAGGAAGGATGTGGTCAGTTCACTTCTACAAATTTTAAATGACAACTGTGTGCAAAGCCCTGTGCTAAACAGTGGACATGTCCTCAAACAGTTTTAAAAGATCAGTTACTGAGAAGTGTCCACTAGGTTTGGCAATTAGGACCCAGTCATTAGTGACCTTTGAGAGTGCAGTTTCAGTAAAGTGGAAGGGTAGATAGAATGAATCCAGATTGTAAGAGGTGGAGGAACAAATAAATTGATGGAGAGGAAATAGAGACAATATTTGAGAGAAGAGATAAGATAGATCACGTAGCCGGGTTGATTTGGGGTACAGAAGTACAGCTGGGGAGACCTGAATATGTTTGTAGACAAAAGGGATGAGACCAGTAAAAAACAGAAAATGAAAAAAAGGAAAAATTACTTCTTGAAGGAGGTGGGACAGGGTTATTAGCCTTTGAATTGAAGAGAGAAAAGAAGACAGGAGCACAAATCTGAATACTTTTCGGGTTTGTTTTTTTTTTATCAATATCTGTCATTTATTGCTGTAGACTTCTTTTGGGTAAGTAATCTCCTTCTACCAATGCAGATCTTCAGCTAGTCTGCAACTTAGTCTCACAGCACTGCTTTAGATTCAGAGGTATACAATAGCTTTCAAAAGCCACTATGTCTTGTAACCTTTTTATCTTTCTAATTCTGTGACTTCATTGCTTCCTCATTGTTCTGGTCAATCATATTTTCTGTTGAATCATTCCTCCTCATGTGTGAAATCCAAATTTCTTTACCCTCTGAAACTCATTTCCTTGTCTAACATTATTAGGCACTCTAATCTTGTGAGACCAGAACATTATCATACCTCTCTACTTTGTAATTAGCAAACAAAATTCCCTCTGGACCTCTTTTCCAGTTGGAGAAATTGGCATCATAATTGTTAACTTTCTTTAATCCAGCCAAAGATTTTAAATTTGTAGACATATATTGTCTGTGGTTTACTTTGAGGCAATCACATTTCGGTGTACAAGATGGATCAGAGAGAATAGAACTTGCTGGGAAAAGACATACCGCATTAAAGCAAACAAAGATACAGAAGGGAAAAAGATTCAAAGAAAAGTGAAGAACTTTAAAAAAAAAGTTTTGTGTCTTAATATGGAAAGCAGTGGGGTGATAGAAGGTAGAGGTTGGGGGACGAGTGTGGTACTTTGGTTGTAATATAATATTTTACTTTGACAGCACATAATCTGTTAAAATAAACAAAACCATTCTTATAAATAGCTCTTATTTTGGGGAGTGTGAATTGAATATGAAATTCAGATTTTTTTAATGTAACTTTCAGCTAAATGTTTATTAAAAACAATGGAATC
Organism: Vombatus ursinus; assembly: GCF_900497805.2. Lineage (NCBI taxonomy): Eukaryota > Metazoa > Chordata > Mammalia > Diprotodontia > Vombatidae > Vombatus > Vombatus ursinus. The sequence goes on from NW_020954576.1 coordinate 27,087,757, forward strand.
TTTTAAAATCATTCAAAATCTTTATCTACATATGTCTTTTTTTTAAGTACCAGACTATGTTCTGAAACCACCAGGTCATTTTATAGTAAATCAAACCCCCTGAGTTCCGTGATATCAAAGCATGAATACTTCAAACTGGATATCTATAACAAGATAGCTTCCTTTTTCATTTGATTGGGTGGTCAAATAGTAAAGAGAATTGCTTAGTTCAAATCTCCCAAAAAATTAAGTGGTTTTCTCTTTTCAAAATTATATCTGATGAAGTGGTAAGAAAGGTTTATCATGCAGACACATTGCTAATTTAGGAAAAGAAATCCTATTCTTACATCTGGGTAAAGATATTAACAGATTAAATAGGAAGTCACCAGGGTCAAATGTGAATAGTGAATGAGTCCACTACATTTTAAGAATGTAAAAGGATCTTGAGACCAAAGTTAGAGAACCCACTATCAACAGTGATTGTTTGAAGTCTTTTCCTCTTTACTCAAACCTCTCATACTACTTTTCCTGCCCCATTTTTGTCTTTGCAGAGGACGGACTTCACCTCGTACTTAACTGTAGAGGTTATTTGCTGTTGCTTTGAGCTGCCTCTTCTGATATCTCCAAACCTTTGGACATCATCACATACACCCACCCCCAACCCCATGCCTTTCTTTCTTTGATCCATTCTCTAATGAAATATCCATTTCTCCTTACCCAGAGCCAACCCATCCCATCTTCTTGTGTTTTTGTTCCCATCTCTTCTAGCAACTAGTCCTAACAACCTGACCGTCTCTGTCACTAATTTTCAACTCCTACCTACTACCTACTGGCTCAATCTTACTATTGTTCTCTACAGAGATTCTAAGAAAACTTTACTGTTTGCTCAAGCCGTCATTTTATATCTCTTTCCTTTCTTTTTTTTTGTATTTCTTTCCTTTCACAACCAAAACAAATAGAAAAACCCATTCTTGCACACTGCTTTCCATATCTTCCCTAACTTCTGAACTCCCTGCATTCTAACTTCATCGTTTAACTCAAACTATCTCTCGAAGGTTATCACTTATATTGACATATCTAATGGCCTTTTATCAGCCCTAAAATTTCTTGACCTCTTTGTCGATTCTGACATAGTCAACTACCCCTCCACCTGGTTTTGTTCTTCTTCCTCATTTACGTGACACTGCCCTCTCTTTGTTCGCCTGCTGCCTGTCTGATTGCACCAGTACTCTCTCAGCATCCTTATCTACGGCTTAACTCCCACCTCTACCCCCTAGGCCAGGGGTAGGGAACCTGTGTCCTAAAGGCCACTTGTCCTTTTTGACTGAGTCAAAAAAGTTTTACAAAACACATCCTTTTATTAAGGGGATTTGTTCTGTGAAGTTTGGGTTCAGTCAAAGGGGCACACCTTGGCAGGTTCCCCCACCCCTGCCCCTAGGCTCTTTTCTCCCTACTTTTCTGGGTGATTTCATCAGCTTCTTTGGACATGGGTTTCAACTGTCTCTTTTGCAGATAACTATGAAGCAAGTCTCTCCAGAGTTCCAGGCATGCATCACCAACTTCCTAATGGGCATTTCCAGTTGGATGTGCCATGGGTATCTCCAACTCAATATATCCAAATCAGAACTCCTCTCTTCCTAACTTTGCTAATTCTGTTGAGCATTCATTCTACCGTCATTCCAGTCACTTCAGTTTGCAATTAATTGAGTCATCCATACCTCTCCATTCTTCCCCACCCTCTATGCTCAAGTGCCAAGCCTTGTTGATCTACCACCACAACATCTCTTATCCATATCCATCCCCTTCTTTATACTCGCGACTGCTGTCCAAGTTCAGGCCTTTACCACCTCTGATCAGGACTATTATAATAGCCACCTAATTGGTCTCCTGGCTTTCAATCTCATCTTCCTATTCATACCTCACATAACTGACAAAGTGATATTCATAAAGCTCCAGTCTAACAATGTTACCCTGGTCATTAATGTCTGTTGGCTCCCTATTGCCTCTAGGGATAAGTACTCCTTCCTCTTTAGCATTTTAAGCTCTTCACAGTCTGGCTTCATCCTTTCCATACTTATTGAACATTACGCTCTTTCATTCACTCTATATTCCAGGCAAACTGTCTTAAATACCATTCCCTGGACACTGCATCCAGTCTCCTATCTTTGTATAGACTGCGTCGCTGGGATGCACTAAGAATCCCATCGTCCTTTCCTCTCCACATCTACCTGTTAGGATCCCTACCTTCCCTCAATACTTTATTTTAATCACCTCCTCTTTAACCCAGTTGCTAGTGCCTTCTCCAAAGTTATTTTTATTTACTTTGCATTTATTTACATATCTCTTCATGTTACTTTCCTTGCAATAGAATTTAAGTTCTTTGATGATGTAGATTCGTTTGTGTTTGTTTCTGTTCACAATGCCTGTCTAAGCACTTTATAAATGCTTGAATGAATGAATGGATGCTTGACTCACAAGCTTATTGCGTGGGAAACATTTTGTAAATTGGAAAGTGCTGTACAAATGTAAATTATTACCACTCAGTTTTCATAAAAATAAATCAATTGGTCCATTGCTCAAATGTGGCATCTGCATATGAGTCATAACTATAAAATAATGTGGCTGCACAGTGCCTGGCACGCAGTAGGTGCTTAATGTTTATTGACTAACTGTTGACTGGCTAGATCGTTGACAAATATACTGAACTCTTAATGCAGATGAATGTGTCTCCTTCATAGTGGTTACTTTCAAAGGCTATGTACTCCAGCAATATTGCTATTGCTCAAAATATTTTGCAAATGCTTTTTAAACTCCTTTCGGACTATTGTCTTCAATTAGTGAGCAGTCAACTTTTAAACTTTTGGAAACAGAGCCCCTCTTCACGATTTTCAACCCCCACAGCTAAAAAGCATTTGATTCTCCACTGCCTTCAGCAATAGCAGATCTTCATGCTTTGAAGATGCATTAGATTTTAAGTTAATTCATTTATCACCGAGTCAATGAAGTGAGTGATCAAAGTAGGTGTTAATATTTTAAATAAAAAACTAAGTGCAGCTATAATGTAAAAGGGTGGATTTTTCTTGCGTGACTTATGGACTTGAGAAGGAGATGTGGAATAAAAAGATTTGGATTGAAGTTGTTTTTTTAACCTTCCTTGTTAGGTGGGAATAATAATCTATTACCAGTATGCCCAGCATGATTATAAGGGGACACAATGAATGGTTTGCAGCACACTGTATAAATGAGGTGACATTTGGGTTATTTGGTACTATAATCTGAGTTTGGGGCTCTTATTTAGTATTTTAGAAATCATTTTATTTACTTTTATAGTTGTGATACAGCTGTGGTAAAAAATGAAATTTTCTTCTTCCTCCCAGAGAGGGTGGGGCTTGATAAAATTGTGGGAGAAATGTTGGTAGATGTGTGTTTTGAGAAGACAAATAAATGGGGGAAAGTAGTTAACTTGCAAAGTGAATTCCTTTATATGAATTGAAATGGAAGAAGAGAAAATATAAAGTAAGACAGCACTTTGAACTGGATGTAGATACAAAGGAAACTTAAAACTGAAATGTGACTAGTGAGAAAGACAAGGTTCATTTGGGTGTATGTTTTAAAATCAGTCACATTACTTCATGATCACAAGTCACAAATGTATACTGTGGAAACAGGTACGTGACCAATAACTGTATAAATAGACAAAACTCATTGTTACCTGCTTAGGTTCAAAGAACTTAAAATGTTATTCATGAAATAGTTATCTTAATGTTAGCATAATAATATGATGGATGAAAATCTCTTTCAAATCATTATGGATGTGGTACCTACACAAGTCTTCCTCTGTTGCCTCCTTTTGAGATAGAGGGAAACTTAAGTTCTCAAAGCTAAGCCAAAGCGTAAGATCTAATATGTTCTACCAAGGTATAAGGGTCCAGTGAGTGTATATCCACCTGGAGATGATGTTTTGGCCCATAGCAATTCTCAGAAACTGTTCTGAATCAGGGACACAGCAATAAAGTCACAGATCCTTGAAGTGTTGTTTGTTTCATCACATCACTTTTATAAGAAAGATGATGAAAACCGAACAAAGAAATATGGTGGTGTTGAATATTTGCTTAAGAGAATTTTTCACAAACTCTGTGTTCTTTTATTGTCGAGCTATGTTATTAGTCAGTAGCTGTATGTATTATTGTTAGGCCTACAGGATAATTTGAAAATGTCAAATGGTAGTATGTCTCTTTTATGCAAATGTCTCTTTTTTTTTTTCTTTTTCTCTGAATTGCTGTTTTATTCAGATCATAAAGTATACATCTGGCACAAACGTAGTGAACTGCCAATTGCAGAGCTAACAGGACACACACGCACAGTTAACTGTGTGAGCTGGAACCCACAGATTCCATCCATGATGGCCAGTGCTTCAGATGATGGCACTGTTAGAATATGGGGACCAGCACCTTTTGTAGACAACCAGGATATTGAAGGTAACGCCATTTACAACGTTCTTAGGTTTTTTTCTTCGATGAAAGCTGGATTTTGCATATTGGTTACAATAATCAATGATAATTTTGAAGTATATGTATGTGGCATGTGTATTGGGGGTGAGAAATTTATCCTTTGAGTACTGTACACTGGTCTTGCATAGATATTCTTTTAAACATTGTTGTCACTTAATTTCGTAGTTACAACCTTTTTATGGTTCTTATGAGTAGAACTGGAAAGAATTCCCTCAGCCTCATGTAATTATATACCAAATTCTACTATATTAGAAAATCTTTTTGCCATGGATGCTACCTAAATTTTATTTATTCAGCAAACATTTATTAAATACTCACAGAGTGTAAGGCACTGTACTCATTACTGAAGGACACAAAAAAATTACATTGTCCAAGTTAACGTAATGACTTTACTAAAACTAAATGATCTCTAACCAGTATACAAAATGGAGATGTCCGTCTTAGACTTTGGCTGTAGACTTTTTTTACCTAATACCTCATGTCAGTTGCATGCTAATCATATGTTATCTAAAAATGAAACCAGGGTGGTGTCTTAATGAATGAGGTTTGTTCTTCCAACGTACAGTACGAAGAAAGGGCACAGCACTATAAGAGAGTACGTGGCATGAGATGAAACAGTAAAAAGAAATTCATTAAGAAGTGGACAGTTGGGAAAGATGGTGGTCAAGACCAAGGGGGTCCCAGATGGAATAAGGTGTCCCAAACTGGCAAAGCCTGGTGGATTTTCGTAGGGTTCTTGTCTGAGTCAAGCAGGATCAAGAATTAAGGAGATGAAGAGGAGAGTCTAGTCTGGACCTGGTGTGCTGGACTATTGCTGAATAATGCTGTGGGGGAACACCTGGAGAATTTGCAGCTATTTTATACTCAAATTCTCCAGTGGTTAAAGTGTTTTTGGCTATTAAAGGTCTTACTTCAGCCATGTGACTTGGGATTTGAGCTTCGCTGGGGCTTCTTCATTTAACAGGGAATTTTTAAAGATAAAGTTTTCTCTTTAGAGCAGAGATGAAGAAGCATTAGAATGATGAGTTAAATTTTAATGTGAAAACACTGATGAACCAATGGAATGTGGTGATAAGATAACAGGAAAGTTTAACTTAGATGATTTAGTGGCAGTTTCAATATGATTGCTAGCTATAAATGTTAATTTTTTAGCTTGTTTGGAAGGAACTAAATTGATCTTGGTTATGACAGAAGCATTTTCATATAGTTTATCTTTAGCTCTTATGCAAAAAATGGCTCAAGGCAGGGAGAAGAATAGTTCTAGTTTTTTTGTTGGTTTTTTTTTTTGTTGTCGTTGTTGTTTTCTTCTACTCAGAATCTTGGTTGACAATTTCACATCTTCAGATTATCATGGGACATTCTGACTTTAACTTCTAGAAAATCCTGCCTATGAAAAGGCAGGCTCATTTTGCCATCTGTTATCGTATTGCCAATTCTGAAACCTCTAGGGTAGGTAGATGCTTTATGGATCTACTTTGTGATGATACGCAGTTTTCTAACATAATTCTCTTAGTCCTTTGGCAGCTCTTCCTTCAAAGAAATTCATGTAGGTGACAGGAGAATAGATCTTTAAGTGATTTGTTTTAGAGGTGCCACTGAGATGGTATAATCACCCAGCACGTTATCTGACTTTCATCCACGTAGTCACAAAGGAAAAATTCAATAAATTTGTTTCACATCATATAGTTGGAAGAGATTTGAGAGGTCATTATAGTTTGCCCTCTACCCACATAATCAGTTTCATCTATGTCACTAACAAGTAATCCTCCAGCATCTGATTAAAGACTTCCAGCAATGGATTTAGGAGCCAAATTAACTTTTCATCTTTCAGGGGAATAAAAACAGTGAAGAGAGAGGTGGCATTACTCTTCAGCTTCTAAGAACCTAAACTAGGATGACTGAGAAGGGTTTTTAATGGATCTTGGAAGGTCGTCTGGAGGGAGGGGGTGGAAACTGAAAGAAGGAGCTGACTACATTTGCTGAGGTGTTTCCTGAGTCATCTACAGGACAGAGAGACCTCCTTGTGGCCAACACATACACTCATACTTTAGCTGGGACTGTAGGCTGAAGTAGGCTAAAGGATAGTGATGACTGAGAAACTCAAGGAGAATTCAGGAATGTGTGCTTTAGGTTTTTGTTTTTATTTAATTTTTTGTACCATCATGATAGTAAAATACAAAAGAATGAGTAGTGAGAACAAAGTGAACTTCAGTAGTTTCCAGTAAAATTGTACACAAAATACCCGTGATGAAATTGCTAGGTGATGTAGTGCTAGAATTTATCAAGACCTGCATGTAGGATTAGCTCTAATTACACTGGTTATTATCTCAAAACTATACTTTTTTAGTATAGAAATAGCCAAAAAGAGATTCATGATCTTACATGAGATATAAAAAAGATTTTTCAAGTCCTGATTCTATGTCTTCTAGCAATACAGGTATATCTTTGTGTGCAGGTTTTTTTAATGGCTATTCAAATTACATTTGTGAACTTTTTAAAGCCAAAAAAAAAAAAAAAAAAACCTGGCAATTTAGAGAGGAATGACAGTTAAAAGATCTATAGTATTTGTCCCTTAAGTGAAATATGGTGGTATGTTGGTTTAAATCTTATTTCTGCGGTGTGAAAAAAGGTAATTGCAGGGAAATAAATGTTTAACAGCCAGCATTCAAATCGCCATCTTACCCCTCCATTTAAATATCTTAATGTACTCTCTCTCTCTCTGTCTCTATTGTGTCTATATGGCCTACTAAAATAAAACTTGGGATAGCAGTGATACAAGTAACTGTTATTATGGGAACAAATTATTTCTCTTTGGAGTTAAACCAGTGTATAAAGGCAAATGTATCAAAAAAATTTTGCCCTGAAATGAATGTTGCCAAAAATATGACTTAAATTATTTTATTAGTGATACTATAATTTGTAGTAACATGCTATTTTTAAAATTTCTAACCAACAACTTTTTTCTTTTTCTCCTCCATATACACACATTTCATCTTGTCTTCATTCAGAGGAATGCAGTAGCATGGATAGTTGATGGCGAATTCGGAGCAGACGACTTCTGTTTAACTTAAAATTAGTCGTATTTTAAATGGCTTGGGATTTGGTGCAAACAAACATGATTGATAGCTGGACAGACATGCTCGTCATGAAAAATAAAAGAACCATTTCTGAAGCCCGATCGGGGCCAAACATTTACCACCTTGCTTCATAGTAACCAGTTGAGATGAAGCACGTCGTTAGAACGTTGTTGGACACCGTGTTGAATTACCCCCCCATCGGTTGTGAAGAACTGTGCTACATTCAGGCTACCCATTGAACTCAGTATATATATTTTTTTCCTTCCTGCCTTTTTGTCTGGCGGGCTACCATTCTTGTTGCTCTTCTGTGTAATGAAGTTTAAATGCTTGTTTGGAAAACTTTATTTAACAGTTTAGAAGGCTTGATAGAAAGAGTGCTTTAGTCTGAAGAGTATACGTTGGATAGGAAAGTTATTTCCTTCTCTTGTTTCTCTAAATCTCTCCGCCTTATTTAGCTTGAGATCTTTGCAGCTTGGTTCATGGATTCTAGCCTTGCCCGTTGCGCAGTATATACTGATCCAGATGATAAACCAGTGAACTATGTCAAAAGCACTCTCAATATCACATTTGACAAAAAGTTTTGTACTTTTCACATAGCTCGTTGCCCCGTAAAGGGTTAACAGCACAATTTTTTTTAAATAAATTAAGAAGTATTTATAGGATTAAAGTGACTTCATTTGTATACATTTGGAACTTAAACCAGCTTAAAAACAGTGTCATCTGTGACATAGATATGCAGTATAACTGATGATCTTCTGGAGTACCATACAAGACATGGTCAGAAACAGTGCTCAGAAGGACTTTACAGGCAATTAAGAGTAAAATTTTTGAGGTCTTTTGTTTTTGTTCTTACAGCCATCACTCATCTTAAAAATACTGAATAAAAAATAACTTCTAGATGCACAACCAACATGATAGAATAGAACAAAGGTAAACTTAGAATTTCTCAAAAGCTTATCCAAGTTTTTCATGAAATTGAAAATAAAAAAAGATGAAAAAGAGTAGAAATGTAGAGAAATGCTACAATCTTGGCTACATTTTTTAAATCTCAAAAGTAATTTAAGAAGAGGGCCATATCCAGATTATAATGCATATTGAGTTTATAAACATCCATTTTCCCCTATATTACTTAGAAATTTTTCCTTAATGTTTTGATCTGTAGGGATTCATAGATTTAAAGAGTATCCCTTTTAAGTTGAAGTTAAAAATAATGCCATACTGGACCTCATTCTAAACTGGTGCTGTGGATAGATTTCTTTTTTCTGGTTTTTGTTTTTAAATATAAGGAATGGTTTCCTTTGTAAAAAACAAAAAAACCAAAAACAAATAAGCACTTTTATTTTGAATATTTTACACTTCTGAAAATAAGCCAAGAGCCTGATGTTCATGTTGTGCTTTTTACCCCATCATAAGTTGAATATGGCACACTTGGTCTCCCTTGAAATTCTCTTCTTTTTCAGATAAAGGACAAGATAGATAGGGTAGACCACAGGTTTTGGTTAGGGGAGAAGGTATCAGGATGAACCCAGAGTGAAAGATCATGATCAGTAGAAGTCTTGAACTGGAGTTACAGGTTCTTTTAGGACCAGTCATCTACACTATAGTTAACTACTGTGGATAGACTTTTCCAGAAACCACATGGGGAAGGAAAAGGCATGGGTGGCTTGGATATCACGGATTCTTCCATTATTTGGGGGGAGGGGGGGAAAACTCGGTTGGTGGGAGGAATAATGTGGGGGTGGGGGAGGAGAGAGAAACACAAATTGGCCTTAAAATAACAGATTCTCCCCAAAGCTTGCAGTAAGAGAGAAATTAATAGATCGTGGTCAACAGATTATTTATCAAATTGGTATATAACCTTAAAGATTTTCATAGTGTCTTTACTCTCCATTTTGCAGAGATCGCCACTTAGAGAATCAAAGAATTCCTGTCTGTTTTGATACTTCTGAGTTAGAATAAGAACTATATGTTACAGCTTATCTGGTACTTCATTTTTCTTAACTAAAATTACTTTTTACTTTAAGCTTGAATAAAAATCTATTGGTAATTGTATATAACTAAGTGGCAACTTCTCTTTACCTCAGTACAGTTCAGACCATTCATATTTTAAATGATTTGTGTATACCCTGAAGCCGTTAATACACCCTAGTCTCTGCAGTAACATCTCTAGTAAATTATGAGCTGTAGAAATTCCACAGCTGTTTACAAGTTTGGTTACAAGAGTGCTATGGGTACATTTGTAACATTGAAATTCATGCCCTTTCAAGAGGCAATCTGGATAGAACAAAAAAAATCCCTCTCTGACCAGCCCCTCCTACATAATTTGTGAATTTTCAAAGTGCACTTTTAAAGTACAGTCCAGTAAGAATGCTTCAAAAGCAGAGATGTGAGGCCCATTTTACAGGAACATAGCTCTATTCAAGTAGAGCAACACAACTAACTATGCAAAGGTTTCTATAGCAGCTAGGCGAGTTCATTTTCCAAGTGTATTGTCTTACTGACAGTTTCCTGTACTCTCTGGTACTTTGCTGTGCCAATTTATTGTTAACATCTGTTTCTTACATATTACCAGTTAGTGACTGTGATAGAAAGGTCAAATTTGTATGGGGAAGCAATCTAGGATTTTATGGTACTTAAACCCTGCCAGCAGATTAATCAATAAGTCCACAGACAGTAATTGCAAACTTCTGATAACTGCTGTAGAATTTTTAATAAGATAAAGAAGAAAAGCAACTTAAATTTCTAGCAAGCCAACCACAAGATATTAGTAAATGTGTGAAATGAAAAGTACCAATACTTTTTGCACATATGAAAATGGAGATTTTGACTGACAAAAAATCAGGTTAGTAGCAGATAATTTCCATGTGCTTAAAAATGTTTCTTGTCTGGTATTTTTAAGGGCCAGAGCAATGATGAAAGATTCTTATTCCCAAATAATTTGTCAATAGAAAATACTCAAATTTTAGGGTTATGGAGGTTCTCCCCGGGGGGGTAGAATTGGGGAAGGGGTAATGGGATATTCAGAATAAGTTTTATTTTTTATTTTAATAGTATATGATAAAAGTCACGGCAACTACATTTATGTTCTCATTGGCGAGGTAAATTCTGAGTAACACTGAATAAGGTAAGTAGTTTAAAGATGGAGCACAACTTCATTTGGGGCTATGGTCTAGCCAAAGGGAAGAGAATTTCCTAGTTATAAATACAAACGATAAACATTTGAAGGAAGCTTCAATTAAACCATTAAGCTTGAAATTAAACCATCCAATTCATTGGTATTTTTCTTACTCTGAAATAACACACGTAATGTTTAAGTGATTTGCTGTTAGGAGTGTTTTGCCTCTAGTGGCATTTCATGACATTAATAGAAAATTCTTCTTTCCCACCCCCTCCCCATCTTGAAATTTTCTTTTTTAGGATGTTGGTTCCTGCAAACCAGAACTGACCTTACCACCTCTGCCTCACAGTGGGTAAATGTATGGTACATCTTTTGATACACTGAAGGGAAAAATATCCATGTCATATCTTTCACAGCAGAAGAATGGCTGATTTTGAATGGGGAGAAAGAAGACATTTTTCTTAATATCCTTTATTGCCCCAATTCCAAAATGTATAAAATCTGCATTTGATTTATTTCAGTTTGTTTTCTACAATTTAATTTAGTAGCAAGAATCCTTTTTTTGGTTCCCCCTTCAAAAATTGAGTATCTGAGTCCATTTTAGTAACTGTGGTTTAATGGAAACTGCTACTTTAAAAGAAAAAAGCAAAATTTCATTAACACTTAGATAATTTCTAAAAATAGGATAGTAATTGAAAATTTTCAGTGGTGTTAAGCTATTGCTATAGTAGCTGCCCTCTAGTTGCTAAAATAAAAATTATAAATCCCATTTCCTACCTTCCTAGTCCAGGTAATCTGGATTCATTGAAACAAAATAGTTGAAGGAATATTTAAAAAAGTGTGTGTGTGTTGTGTGCATGTGTGTATGAAAGAAAAATAGAGAGGACTACATAAGTCATGGAACCAGCTGTTCTAGGTACTTGTCATGTTTTATTAAAAACTTTTCAAGTCTTGTGCATATGTGAAGTGCCCTCTCTGACTTTAAGGTTTGGTTAATAATACTAGTATATTTTTATAAGCTTGAAATTAAATGTGCCCCATCTTTTACTTAAACATTTTCATTATTAGGGCAAATGTGCTAGAATTGAATCTTAACATTTTTAGGCACAGATGGAAAAAACTTGTTGGCTCCTTGAAAATGTATGGGGAAAAAAAGGATCCACAAAGCATGTGTGTACTTACAAACCAAGCTGTAGAGATCAAGAAAAGAACTTTATTGTTGATCCCAAGATTTCTAAATTGTCAAGAGTTTTATGAAGTTGTGGTGGAACTAGTTAACACTTAGAGCTTTGGGTATGTAATGACTATTTGCTATGGACTGATATTAAATGTTTCAAAGGATTGCGTTCTTAAATTTTCTGGGTTTTTTTTTTGTTACTTTCCTCAGATTATATTTAGTAGTTTAAAATTTCTTTGCTATATTAAAGCATAAGAACTTTGGGTCTCTATTTATTTTCACTTGTTTTACTAATTATTTACAGGATACCCTATGTTAACTTTTTTTATTTTATAAATGTGTAGTATATTAAACATCTTTAAAAGATTTTTTTTGTTCAATTGAAACATTAACTTTTGATTTGTTTTACTAGGGTTTTTAAAAAAATAATAATTACACTTTTTCCATGTCAGTGCACAGCACTTAACAAATTGTTTGTATTCCCTTTCTTTCAATTCAATAAACAGAATGAATAACTGAATTTAGTGTGTTAATCCTCCCTGGATTTTTTCAGTATTAACACTTTTTACTTAGAAACCATTTATATATTATTAACTTCAATTGGTAGGATCTGAATTTAACATCTTCCCAATTTAGAATTCATACTCTATATGTTGTGTATAAAGAATAGGTCATGTTAATTGCACCACTTTAATGTCAGAGAACCCTTTGTTAATTGACATTGGGCACAACATGGATGCCTTTATTGGAAGGTTTAAGCAAATTTTAGGAAAGCATTTTGGCTCTGTAGCTCTCACAAACAGCAGTCCCTATTCAGGAACAAGCGGAGAAAACAACTACTTAGAAGTTCAGGATAAAACCTGTTTTATAATGTGAAATTTGTACTGCTAAAGAGTTCTTTAGAGAAAAAAATCAGTACTATGAACTTCAAAAGCACTTTGTACTGTGGCTCTAAGAAACATTCTTTGGTCTAAACTACTTCAAAAATAGGCGTTTGGATTGTCATTATCAAGAACAGTTTGTGTTTTTAAGTGTTGGTCTTTCACTTAACCCCTGCCATCCTTATAAGATAGGCCCTACTTTTCTTCTCCCTTTCACAGTCAAATTCCTAGTCAAGGTTGCCCTCATCTTCCCATCTCTTACTTTATCAGTTCCTTGCAGCCCTGCTGCTGCCACTACCACTGTCACCACTTGAGTGAAACTGCTCTCTCCCAGTTAAATTACTGACTTAAGAGACATAACTGGCTTTGTGACCCTAGGCAAGCCACTTAAACTGTGTCCTAGGCAACCCTCTGAATCTGAGTTACTGAAATAAATGTGTCAAACTTCATCAGTAAAGGGCATCTCCTCATTTGCAAGTGCCCTATGCCAATGAAATCACCTATCTAGATGCTATCCTATACATGTCTGGATATATGTATCTTCCCAGTGGAACATAACTCCCTTGAGGGCAAGAACTGTTTTATTTTTGTCTTTCCTTAACTGGTGCTAAATAGGTGTTTAATAAATGATCACAGTTCTACTTGAAAGCCTAATCTTGGTGGGAGAGGCAACCTTGTAATCTTTAAGGCTATGCCAGGAAAGTTCAAGTCTCAAGGGTTCTACCATGTGAGTACAGTCCTAGCAACAGACTATATCAAGTGCAGCAATGAAAAGTGCTGGATTTGGAATCGGAAGACCCTAGGTTCAAATTCCAGCTTGGCCACTTACTACCTGTGCCACCTTGGACAATTCACTCAACATCATTGGGCCAGTTTCCTCATGTATAAAATGTAGAGATTGAAATAGATTACCTATAATGTCCCTTCCAGCTTAAAATAAGAGCAGGAATATGGCATAGGTAATGAAGTGCTGGGTTTGGAATCAGAAGATCTGGATCGTTGTTGCCCCATCAGCAGTGATCTTATCAACTCCATTTTAGCCCCTAGCTTTTAAAAAGCTTTCTGTTTTCACCATTTGTTGGTTCATTCCAAAGTTTAACATTTCCAACATTTCTCTACAACATTTTACGTTTATTTTAAGTTACTTACCTGTGTGCCCATGTTCTCTACATGTCCTTTTAAATATAATCTGTTCTTTTGAGTTCCCTGTGCATCCACTCTGTGGTATCTTTAAGCAGCTTCTCCTTTTCTGATGAGTTAGAAGAATTACTCTTCATGCCTTTTTGCCCAACTTTCCCTGATAATTTTAGGCTTCAAGACACTACCTTTCTTTGATCTCTTTTGAAATCTCCCCCAAAATCTGAAGTGTCAGATAATCCCCTTCTATCATGAACTGTAAGTGAAATGGTAACTTCCTCCTAGGCTGGCAAGGGAACAGATTGACTTGGCTGTTTTGGATTAATCTTGGGTTTACATGTTTTTATAGATGAATGAAAAGCTTTATAATCAGAAAAGTAGGAACTTTTCCTACAAATATCTGATTGATAACATTTCTTAAGTCTGTAAAGAAGTTTGGGGTGAAGCTAGTTCAAGACTGAAAAGGAGCAAAAGATAGTATTATGTAATTTTGATGAAGTATGAATAGCCAGAAGCCCTAGTCAAGTATTTTCTTTCTAATGGTTTTAGTAATCACATACCTACCATAATTGTAATACTTTTCCTTCTACTGTTATCTTTGTGATGGAAAAGAGGTTGTGTGAAGTCCAAGGTTCTTTGCTTTTCTTAACACTGACACATCAATGCAGCTTCCAACATAACCCAGGACTTCCATCAAATCTCAGAACTATGGTGTGTTAACCAAATGCAAGTGATAATTTATGGATGAAGTCTGTTCCACTTACATCACAAGCCAAGGCTTCATGATGCTGCTACCTTATATCCACCCCTTCTCCCTTGAATTTGAGCATGGATGAGCTTGAATTTCAGGCTGCCTAAGGGAAAAATAATTGGATCTTTATTAACAGAGGCAGGTGTATGTTTGCTCTCCACATTTCCTTACTAATGCCGTACCATCCAAGGATTTTTTAAAAGGGGTCATTTAACCTAGAGAAGTGATTTATGGGGGACATTTAGCCGTTAAAAATATATCTGAAAGACTGTCCTGTGAGTGAAGAATTAGACTAGTTTTGCTTGAGTCTAGAAAGAGCTAGCAGTATGGATATGAGTTGTATAGCAGCAGAGTTGGGATTGATAAAATGAAAAAATTCTCTTGTTCTTTAGAGCTCTCTGGTCTGCCTAAGGACAAGTTCTCTATTGCTGGAGGTCTTCAATTAGTGCCTGGATGTATACTGTTTGGATACTGTGTAAAGGGATTGCTTGTTAAACCATGGGTTTAACTAGTTCATCTCCCTAACGCCTGCCTCAATCGATTGAAGAAGGGGGAGGAAATAGTACAAGGAAAATGGCATTTTTAAAAATAGTGCTGCAGCTTTTTACCCAGCAGGGAGACTACAGGATTACTACAAGGGATAAGTTGTAAGCACATAGAGTATCTACAAGGACCATGTTTCTGTCCTGCTGGTTGAGGAATTCACTACCTCTTCACAGCCCATTTTATCTCTTGCTACAACACCATTTCCCTAATTGTAGGGCTGGCCCACGTGGAGAGTTTTGAGTTCAGTGGCCAACACCGCCAAGGCTGGATCTAACATAGGCATGAGAGAGTAGCCCGTTTAATCTTTTAATGATCAGAAACCTTGAGCACATTTGGCTGCTCAGCACTGATGGCAGATGGTGATTAATATTCTTGGGGAGGCCACAACCACATTCTGTCTATGCATTCAATTGCAAAGATTCATATTGTAACCTAGATATGGCAAATAGTGCTGATATGGTTAATTCCCCTTAGCAGCTGCAACTGATTTAGAGTAATGAAATAAAATTTCTATGGTGTAGTTGTGAAAGTATTAGGGCAATGGTAAATGTAGACTAGTTATTGTTTATTTGGCTTCAGATAAACAATAATAGCTTGATTTCAAATTGATTTCAACTACAGTCATCCCCAGCTTACAATTCAGTCAGCATCTACCAAATAAATATTCCCACTCTAAAACCACTAGGATATAAGAAAGAATGAATGCAGGTTCAATGATTTTGAACCATGACAAACAAATTAAGAACTGGTGAAAGCCATTAAGACTATGTGTTTAAGGAGCTGTGGATGGAGCAACTAAATTAATCAAATGTCCTTGGCTACAATTTTTGCTCTCTTTGTGTTTGTCCTATCTTTAAACAGGTTAACACTGGTAAATGGCTTAAAAAGTTGTATAGCTTCTGTAAGAATTCTGTTAAAATGTCATTTTTTTAAAATATTCATATGAAAAAACCTTTGGTTGAAAGTCTTACAAATTTTAAAGCATATTAAATACATGAAATTGTAGAATTATAGGGAAAGAAGACAGATAATTTTCTTTTAGCCAGACTGACACTGACATGGTGAGCTCTGTCTTATTACTGTGAATTTAGGGATATTTTTTGCTAATCCAAGTAACTTTTCTCGTTATATTTATTCTTTATTTCTTTGGCTTGCAATTCTTCAATTAATAGTACCATTCCTTCAACAAATGATGATTTTCAACACAGAGAAGATCAAATGGGTGCCTTGATTACGTGTGCTAGTGGTGAGGCTGAGAACCACAAATCTACAAGAACTCAGTTCATGTTTTTTAAATACTTTATGTGGTAAAAATACAGCAAAAATAGTTTTTTGGGTTGTTTGGTTTTTTTTTTTTGTCCAAAGAGGAAAAAAATATACTGCTTAATGAACACAGTCTAGGTATGGACTAAACTCATCTCTGGCTCCTCAACTTTCACTGTAGTGTGAGTCTCCAAGTTAGGCATCTCCTTCCAGGTTCAGTCATTTATCAAAGCCAGAATCATACTGTAAAGAAAAGAGATTATTGTTAACATGTGTTTAAGGAGGACCTACAAGAGTTGTCCAACCACTTTCAACTATACAACAGAATTCCTACTTTGAATCTGTAGAGCTCAGCAGGTAATACTGTTTTGATTAGAAAAATCTGGACCTAAATAGAGCAGAACATATTGAAGTCCATACATAGTAAGTGTTTAATAAATCCTTGTTAACTGACTGACTCATTTTCATTTGAAGTTAAAGGTAAATGGTAAACTTGAGAATATAACCTAAACCAATGTGAAAAGGAAATGTGTACAGAAACTTGATTAAGATGACAAAAATCCCCTCAAAAAGTTTATATTTTATCCCTTAGTAGACTGTAAACAAATTATGTATCAAGTACCTAGAATATCATCAGGACAAAGGAAGATCTAGAGTCTAGACTCTAGAATCAGAGGTGGGGAACTTGTGGCCTTCTAGGTCTTTGGGTGCAGCCTTTTGACTGAACTTCACAAAACAGATCCCCTTCATGAAAGGATCTGTTCTGTAAAACTTGGACTCAGTCAAAAGGCTGCACTGGAGGACCTAGGGGGCCACATGTGGCCTTGAGGCCATAGGTTCCCCAACCTATGTCTAAAGGACTACAAGAAATATAAGGCAGGAAGAAGAGATTTCAATTGGGGTGCATCAGAGAAGACTTGAAGATGGTACCTGAGCCAGATTTTCAGAGAAGTAAAGGACTTAAGCAGATATGGAAGGCCTGAAACCAGTTTGTTTTCTGTTTAATTCAGACTGAGTCTGAACATATGCATGTACATTTAACTGAATAATTCAACATACATTGAAGTGCCTGCCATATATAATTCAGTGCACTGTCATAAGAGCCCCAAATGTTGGCAGGAAAAGTGCATGTAGTCTAAGATCCAAAAGGTAAACGTTTTAACAGCAGAGAAACAGGCAGAATTACCAAACTCATTGGGAACAAGTTTATTTCCATGTTTGCTGAAATGAAATTAAATGAAGCAGGTCTTCAATAGAAAATTTATTTAGTCTTCAATTTTCATTTTTGGTATTTGAAGGGTTTTTTTATATATATGTAAATGGGATAGGTGACAGATATTTTCTGTCTTAAAAAGTAAAGATATAAAAAAGACAAATTAGGTGGATGATGAAAAGTAAACCAAATAAATTCTAATTTCAACATAATCTACATCAATAAGTTACAGTATCAGTACAGTAACAGGATTTTAGAAAATGGGCACTGTAGAGCGGAACATAATGGCCATGACTTCTAAGATGTTTCATTCAAAGATCGAATTAAATGTTTAACTCCATCCGATATAAAAAAGGAAAAACATAGGAGGGCAATTTAATTTAAAAAAATAAGAAAAATTCTCCCTCCTCTTGCCTATTAAGTAAATGTCAAATAAAACAATTATATGCATAATTTTTTACTCCTTTCCATCTATACAGAGTGCTTGGCTTGGAGTCAGACCTGGGTTCTAATCTCTCCTCTAGCACTTACTTGCTCTTTGAATCCAGACAAATAACCTCTCTAAGCCTTCATTTCCTCATCTGTAAGATAACACAGGTTGTATCTTCCTCACATGCTGTGAGATTCAAATATGATACATGTAAAGACCCTGAAATGCTATTTAAATGTTAGCCATGCTTCCTCAGTGGCCCAAACAAAGGCAATTTATAAAATCTGTCATTGCTTTCTAGTAACATGACCATTAGGAATCTGCACATGGTAAAAGTTCTAAATCTTGACATATATGTCAATCTATTTCATTAACAGTGGAAGCCTTTCCACTGTTATACATCACAACTCTTTTCAATTTAAAATCCCAGAATGTTGCCTGAGGCTCAGAAGGATGAATGACTTGCCTACTCAGGTGGCATACATCAGAGGTAGAATTCAAACCCACGACTTCCTGACTTTAAATCTAGTATTCTCTAGTATTCAATCCATGCTGTTCCTAATGTATTTCCTTTGTTTACCTAAGATTTGTGAGTACCTAGAGGGAAAAAGAAACAAGCCTCCTAAGTTTTGAAACAATACCCTATCCTAATTTCCAGGTTCACAAAGAATGTTTTTCACAAGTCAAATCAAGTAGTTTACCCAAATACACACATAAGATTTTAGATTCTTTCATTCCCTTGTCCTGGAGAATAAAAGTAAAAGCACATAAAGGTAACAAGGAAGACAAAGGAAAGGATTTCATGTTTGAAATTGCGAGAAGAAATATGTAGGGTTTCTGGTGATTCCCAATTACTCTCAATCTGGAGATAACAGAAGCTGGATGAGCAGAAGTTGTCTTGGGAATGCCAAACTGACCCACTGTTGTTGGTGCCAGCGGCACTACGAATTCTGCCCAGGACACAGAATTCAGTGAGTTTGTCATGAAGTGAAAACTCATGTCTGGGATATAGATATAATGAAAATGATAACTCTGCACAACTAAAAGAAATACAAGTAATCTCTAAAGTCACCTTTGCTTTCCGTGTCAATGCAAAAATCGTCTATGCTCTAGTATGTCGAACATTAAAAATAAAATTCCCTGGTATACAGGAAAATCCCAGTGATATTAGACTTACCTATAAAGGTACATAAAGAAACAAAGCAAATGAAAACCAAGCTTGATCATGGCTTCCTTCATGTGTGACTTCAACTGCCCTCGGTTGTGTATCTCTGTAGGATCAAACACTCCCATGTTCCCACTTGGTACCATAATGAACCTGGGAGATTAAAGAATAAAAAATGTTCATACCCATTGACCAGTTGATCCAATTACTAAGAATATACTGTAAAGAGATTATTAGTAGGAAATTCAATGTATCTGAACAAAAATATTACTACTAAAACTATGTATAATAGAGGGGATCAGCAGGGAAGAAAGGAATGAAGAAACAAATTCTATGTCCAATGACTGCAGAATGGCTTTACAGAACATGGTATTTTAATATACCATAAGAAATTAAAATATGAATAACATAAAGAACCCAAATAGCAATATACCCACCGACTACAAGTCAATTAAAATAAAATACTTTAAAAACAACTTCATGAAAAATAATTATTTTGATACGCATGATCCCTCTTAAACTGAGTCTCATAAATGAGGATATTGAGTCAAATTTCAGTCTTTTAATATGATCAAAGTGTATAACTGGCTAAGCTTGTGTTCAAATTTAGTCTCAGGCAGGTTGGGATAGTGAATAAAGCACTTGGAGAGGGGAATACTTGTGTTCAAATCCCACTTCACTTTGTACCTGAATTATGCTGGGCAAATCACCTAATCTCTCTCAGCCTCTATTTCCTTATCTGTAAAATAATACCTACCTCATAGGATTGTAATGAGGATCAAATAAGAAAATATACATAAAGCATCTTACAAGCCTTAAAGCACTACATAAACACTGGCTATTATTATTATAAATACATACATATGTGTATGGATACATGCATATGTGTGTATATACAAACATACATACATACACGCACTATCCTAACATTTCTAATAAAAGTATAACTATCTTCTTTCATTGGCGCTGCTTCTTCCTGCCTCAAAATGTGAACATTCCCCAAGGTTTAGTCCTCAGACTTCTTTCTGAGGGTCTCTATAGTCCCTTCCAATTCTAAATAATGTTTTCTCATTGTCCCCATCCTTCATGTACTCCATTAGAAAAAGTAGCCTCAGCACTTTGCACAGTAATAGAATTTAATAAATTACTGAATTAAAGGGTTTATAGAAGGAGGTAATACAATAAAAGTGATTTTTTTAAAAAGATTAATAAAGTGTATAGGGTAAGTTAGAAGAAAAATACAAAAACAATGCCTGCCCTCAAAGAGCTTACACTCTATTGGGAGGAAACACATGTATACAAAAAATTCAATACAAACTATACACAGAGTAAATTCTGAGGCAAGGGAAGTAACAATTGGAGATATCAGGATAAGTTTCCTATAGGATGAGGTACTTGGGTTGAACTTTGAAAGAAGCAAGGGATTCTCAGAGGCAGAGGTGAAGAGGGTTCACTCCAGACATGAGGGACGCCTGTGTGAAGGCACAGTGACACACACACGATGTGGTATCAGGTATAGAGAATACAGGTGGGCCAATCTGGCTGGCACATAGAATGATAAAAGACAGTAACAGGGATAAGCTTTGAAAGGCAGGGCAAAGCCTCATTGTGACAGGAAGCCTAGAAAGGCTGGCTCAAGCTATGGTGAAAAGCCAATCAGAAGAGTTTATATTTTATTCTACCCAAAAGAGAGAACCTTTCCAGCTTCTTCACGTTAGCAGATTCATTGTGTAGTTATATATATCTCGGCAGTCATGTGGAGGATGAGATAGAAACAGGAGGGGCTAAAGGCCAGGAGATCAATTAGGAGGTTACTTTAATACTCCAGGCAAGAGGTGATGAGGGACTAAACTAGTGTAATTGGGACAAAAGTAGCACAAGAGAAAGGAAAATGATTTTGTTAAAAATTTTGGGAAGTAATGTATATAAGGCTTCTATAGAACTCCTTCAGTTGGAACTCTACAATGAAACTTAGTCAATTCCTAGTCATTGCCAGAGCAGAATAGCAGCTGGTAAAATGGCAGGAAAGCAAACAAGTTGATAGCCATGATAGCTCTCATCATTCCCATGCACTTGTATTATTAGCACCAAAACCTCTCCCAATCTGTATATAAGGTATAAGTGAGGAAAGATCACTCCTCACATCATTTGGAAGCCAGGTGAGCAGAAGTGGTCTTGGGAGGCATATTGTGGAGTTAAAATCAATAAGATCTGGCAACTAATTGGATATAAAGGGTGAATAAGCTATCAGTCAACTAGCATTTATGAAGCATCTACTATGTGCCAGGCATTGTGCTAAGCACTAGGGATACAAAGAAAGGCAAAAAAAAAAAATTTTTTTTTAAAACAAAAACAAACAGTCCCTGCTCACAAGGAGCTCATAGTCTAAAAACGGGAGACAGCATGTAAACAACTGTCAACAAACAAGACAGAGCCGGGGTAAGTTGGGGGTAGTCTCAAAGGGAAGAAACTAAGATTAAGAAAGCCTGAAAAAGAGTCAGAGGATAGACAGGGGTTCAAATCTTGCCTCTGAAGCTCACTATTTCTATGAGCCTGAGTAAGTCCAATGACTAACTTCGTTGGCCTGTTTCCTTATCCGTAAAATAAGCGGACTGAAATTAATAGCCTCTGAGGTCCAGCTGCAAATCTATGGTCCTATTAACTATCCCTCCCCCAAATAAGCTGTCTTCTAGTCTGCAATTTATGTTAGATATTCCTTTAGTTACAGGAGGGAACTCCCATAGGGCATTTGGAATCAGTGCCTCTCCTTCTTCCTGGGAAGAACAGCGGTCCATTGCCTAAAGCAGAAGTGTCAGGCATGAAGCCCACAACACTCCTGAGTGCAGCCCAGATCAGATTAAAATGTAATTGGGAAACATGTGGCAAAATAAATAAAAATACAATAAAACATAGATGATATTAACATTAGGTTTTCTCACTCGATATGTGGCTTTCAGAGATTTTTATGTACGGTTTAGAGACTCCCATTTTTAGTTCAGTGGCTCCTGTCTGAGTCTGACACCACTGGCCTAAAGAATTAAGGTCTAACTCCTTCACTTGGAACTCTACAACGATTCCATAACCTACCTAAGCACTTAGAAGGAAGAGTAGATAAAGCACTAGACCTGGAGTCAGGAAGATCCAAGTTCAAATTCAGCCTCAGTCAGCTACTAGGTGTGAGATGGTAGGCCAAGTCACTTAACTGCTGCCTGCCTTAGTTTCCCCATTTGAAAAATGGGAATAATAATGGTACCTACTTCCCAGAGTTGTTGTGAGGATAAAATGAGATATTTGTAAAGTGCTTTGGAAATCTTAAAGTGCTACATAAATACTACTTACTACTTTCCCGTGTTCTCTTCCATTATTCTTTATAAAAATATGATCTAGGCAAATTTCCTGCCTCTGTGTTTTGCTTATGACATGCCTAAATCCTATTTATTCTTTAAGGCCATGCTCAGGTGACATGGTGATCTCATCCTCCTCTCTTATTCCATATACTGACAATATCACTTATTTGGCAATGAGGTGTGCACTCTCTTGGGACGTCTATTTCATGCTTGTATTGTTATTTAATTTTCCATGTATTTATATCTTGTTTCAGAAATGAGGTCATTGTGGCCAGGGACCACATTTTATAACTTTTCTTGTCTCCCCCCACAGTGTTTGGCATAAAGCTTTGTCCACAGCAGATGTTTAATAAATATTTGATTGACAAACTGAGGAGGAAATTATTTTTGAATATCTAATGGACTTAAGATCCACAAATGGTTCTTCTTCTGAAGTATTCTTACAGAACCTATCCTTCAAACACACATACTTGCATTCTGTCCTTATGTAATTACAAGGAAGGAGGATCTTTGGACTTGACAGCCAAAAGCAACCAAAGGGAGTGCCTTCTTCTGTTGCAATCTAACTAAAAGTACAAAGGTGGCTACTTCAGAGCTCTTAATTTCTTCCATGTATATTTCAGTTTCCAATAAGATAAGTAAGCACTTGCACGCATTAAGCTCCTGATGGTATGGTTTGTGGTTAGTTAAGAGTATACCCAAGACCTAGAGACTAAAGATTTCAGTACCCACTGTAGCTCTTCTACAGTGTGTTATGGTCAGAACGAGACAGCACTTTAGATGTAGTGGGTTCTTGATTTATCTAGCACTGAGTTCAAGGTCAGTGGGTGGATCTAGGAGACATAAACATGCTGATTCTGCTCAAGTCTATCTGACAAAGATAAAAAGTAATTTTCTGATTTACAGATTTAATATGCCAATGAAACTACTAAGAAAACACTTTATAAAGCTTAACAAATTCATTTGCAGGAGCAAAAGGCCTAAAATCTCTAAGGAATAATGACAAAAAGTAGAAACGAAGGGGTAAGATCTAAAATATATTATAAGCAGTAACCATCAAAACATTACGGTACCAGCTAAAAAAACACAAAAGAAGATTGGTGGAACAAATTAGATAAGTAGGAATCAGAAATAACTAATTTCAATTAACCAAGAACACAAACTACCTAGGGATTAATTCCCTATTTGGCCATAAATGGGAAAACTGTTTGGCAAAAACAAAATAAAAAAAAACCCTCAAAAATATAGGTCTGTATTTATACTATATATCATAACAAATCCCAAATGGAAACCTTAAAAACATAATAAAAGGTCACATCACATACACCAAAAAAAGCGAAAAACATTATCACCAACAACTGTAGGTAGTGAGAGAATTCTTAACCAAAAAAAGGATAAAGGCAATTAAAGAATTAAAATAAATTAGACTATATAATATCAAAAAGTTTTTGAACAAACAAAATCAATGCAACAAAAATAAGAGGGGAAACCACCGCACAAGAAAAAGTCATTTCAGAAATATTCTTGTCTGATATCCAAGATGTAAATGGAATTAACATACATATGTATTATAATCAAGAGCCATTCTCCAAAGGATAAGTAGTCAAAAGTTTTTAACAAACAATTCTCAAAATAAGAATTACAAATTATTAACAACCCATGAAACAGCTCTAAGTCACTATAATTTTTTAAAATGCAAATCAAAATATCACTTGAGATTTTATCTCACCAGCAAATTCACAAAGATATCAAATGATAGGAATAATACAATGTTGGAAGGGCTGTGGGAAAACAAGCACATCAGTACTCTGCTGGGGGAGCAGTGAATTAATCCAATGATTCTAGAAAGCAAGTTGGAATTATGCTGAAAAAGTGACTCAAATGTTCAGAAACTTTTAAGTTATAGATCCCACTGCTAGATCCATGCCCCATGGAAGACAAAAATAGAATAAAAAGTCTCATTTACACCAAAATATTTGTTACATCACTCTTTGTGATAACAAAGAATCAGAAGCAAAGTAGGTGCCCACTGAATGGGAAAAAGTTAACAAACTGTGGTGCATAAATGTAATGAAATATTACTATGCTATAAGAAAGGACAAATAAGAAGAATACAGAGAAGCATGAAAATATATGAACTGATACAAAATGTAGTAAGCAGTATGAAAAAATAATATTCACAATAACTGCAACAATGTAAGTGATCAAAAAAATAAATCAAACTGATCACTATCTACTAGACATATAACAACACGCTTCACCTGAAAAACAAGATGAGAAAATGTACCTCCCTTCACCAGGGAGGTAAGTGACTAAGGGTATAAATATTGCATATATTTTCAGACTCAAATGATATGTTAGTTTTGCAGAAACTTTTTTTCCCTTTAATCTTCTTTGTTACAAGGGATGGCTCTCTGAGTGAGGGAGGAAGAAATCTGAAGATGATTTCAGAACAGAAGACATTAATTTCTGAGTGAAGAGAGTCTTAACTAAAGGAGTAACAATGTAAATGGAAAGAAAAGACCTCTTAAAATAAGAAAGCAACACTCAGTCAATTGATCATGCTAAGAAAATTTCTGTTTTACTCAAACCAGCTAGACATAAATACAAAAGAAAAGGGCTAAAAGTTTCCAAAAGCACTGAACTATTACCATTACAAATGTGATTTTAAGCACTGTTGTTATTTCAGAGTTCTTTTCAAGTTAGAAAATATTCTGTATATTCTTTGAACTATGGGGGTATTTCCAATTTGCTATATTTGAACAAAACTATATGTTTAAGTCAAGGCTTTAGTAATTGTTACAGTTATCTAATTTCCATGTTACAATATATAATATAAGGTCTGCAATAACCTATGGATCTTCTGTGGTTTGGACTAATCCATGCCTATAGATATTAAATGCAACAAAAAGTCCAACATTTTCAGTCAGTTTGAAAACTTTTTCCCTGAAAGAATTAAGTACTGAATGAAAAACATTTTTTCAAGTTTATGATAGTTAAATATTACAGACTTGAAAAAATATTTACATAATACAAATTTATGCCTTTCCCCCAGAATATAATCTTGAAAATAGCTATTTTCCCACTCCAAAGTAAACAATTCAAGTAAACAATACATATTACACAAGGAATAACGAATCCTTCTTTCATTTACTATATTATCTAATAACCCCTTATTAAGAGTAGGCCATTTTAAAAAAGTACAATAAATGTTTTGGCTAACTTTCAAATGTGGCTTAGTACACCCTCATTTTTACTACTCTAGGCCAAAAACCTGCCCTAATGAAAAAACTAAATATGCTGTACTCACCGATATATATTCCAGGTAGCAACAGGCAAGTTGAGGAGAAAAATGAACCAGTGCAATGAAATAAGCATTAATATGGTAACAATAGTGTGGCCAATCAATTCTGGGACCACCCACTGAAAAGAAAGGAAAGCACATTTTACATTTTCTTCATATTGTTTGCAGCCAAGTCTATGACTGTAAAAAACCTCCATGCTGGCACCTTGGGACTTTACCCAAGGGCAGATGCCTCATATCTGCAAGCGGCTTCACCTGCCTGTGCAACCAACTGATTGCCTATGTGGCCAGTTGAAGTTTGTCTTAAATAACATACTTAAATTTCATGTTTGATTTTATCACGCAAATTTAAAGCCCTGATTGAAAAGGGGGTGGAGGTAGGGAAGTCTAGTTTACTTTTTATTTCAATCTCTCTGCTTTAAAAAAAAAAAAACCCTAAGTCAATATGAACACAAATTAGGGCATTACAGCTGGAAAGGGACAGGAACTGAGCCTGTAATTTTAGTGGCATAAGGAGCGCCTGGTGAGGAACTTCTACCACACAGGCCAGCCAGTACCTTCTTTATAACTTCCGGTTTTTAAAGCTTTACTCAGAGTAGTGGTATCAAACTCAAATAGAACCAGGGGCCACTACCATACAAGAGGATCCCTGGGGCTGGAATGTGACATTATCTATGTTTTACTGTATTTTTATTTATTTTGCTAAATATGTCTCAATCACATTTTAATCTGTTTCTAGCCAGACTCTGGCCCCACATTTGCTGCCTCTTGCCTACAGCACTAAAAAATAACTCATCCAAGTTCACACAGTGTGGATATGTCAGAGGTGAGACTTGAACTCATGTGGTCCTGGTTCTAAGGCCAACTCTCTATCTGCTATGCCACTTGCAGCCACTAACAATTTCCATAAAACCTTTCAACCCAGAACCTCAATGTACTTTACAAATAAATCATTCTCATGGAGACCATCATTCAACTCAAGGAAGGATAAAAACCTAAACACTGAATAAAGCTTAAAGTAAATACTTGGAAGGGCAGAGAGGTAGTGGCAGAACCAGGACTTAAATTTAAGATTACATTATTACATTAACATGGCAACACAATTTTAGTTTCCTTCATTTATGACTCCATTTTTCACGCACTGACAACTATTACAGCTGGGCTCTCAGTGGGGGAAAGGAGGAGCAGAGGATGTGGGAACAGAAGGACCTAAAAAAATGTTTTGTATTAACTTATGTTTTATCATTTTTAATAATGTATTTTAATAAGCTAAACAAAATGGAATATTAAAATACTCCCAACCAGCCAGATCCTCCCACTGGGTAATTTATTCTCTAGGGACAAACCGTAAGATACTTGTTTTTTTCCACATTTTCTGAAAGTGTAGTCAAATTTTCAACTATTAATAAATGTATAATTTAATTCAGCAGTCAGCAACATTTATTTATACTAGCCTTATTTTCTTTTCTTTAAATAGCGTCACTAGACTCACAGATTAGGGGAATGCTGTTTACCTAGTCTTTAACAAAGTATTTGAATACATATTTCATGCTATTCTTGGGGAAATTATAGAGAGATATGAGTTAGGTGTCTATCTAGAAGTGGCTGAAAGGCTGGACTGAAAGGATAGTCACTAATCATTTGATATCAACTTGGAAGGAGTTCTCCAGTGGAGTTGGAAGGAATGAATGCTTGGCCAAATGCTGCTTAACATTCTTATCAATGGAAGGCATAGATAGAACCCCTACCAAATTTGCAGATGACACAAAGCTAGAACAGATAGTCACTCTGTATGACAGAGTCAGGATCAAAAAAGATCTTATCTTGTTGGTCTGAATCTAATAAAATGAAATGTAACAGGGATAAATGTAAAGTCATATACTTGGGTTTGAAAAAATTAACTTCAAAAATACAAGACAGCAGCAGTTCATCTGTAAAAGAGCTAGGAGTTTGAGTGGCTTGTAAGTACAATGAGTCAAAAGTGTGACATTCCTACAAAAACATTTAATGTGATCTTAAGCTGAATACAGAGGAGCACAGCTTCCAGAACAAGGAGGTGATAATCTATATATATTCTACCCTGGTCAGACATCTGAAACGTTGCACTCATTTCAGTTGCCAAAATTTAGGAAGGACACTTGATAGGCCAGTGAGTGTCCAAGGAAGGCAGCTACGAAGGCGGAGGACCTAAGGACCACACAGTATGAACACTGGCTGAAGAAAATGGGGATGTTTAGCCAGGACAGGAAATTCATGGGAAAGGGAGGAGCAATGTAGCTCTCTTTGTGGATTTCAAGATTTGTCATGTGGAAGACGGGTTACCCTTGTTCAGTTTGGTTTCAATGAGGAAAAGTAGGAGGAATAGGTAGAAGCTGCAAAAAGGCAAACTTAGGCTTGACAGCAGGAAGAACTGCCATGAGTTGGAGTAAATTGTTTCTAAAGTCCCTTCCAATTCTGAAGTTCTACTGTGATGTCTTGACAGAGTGCCAGAGGCACAGAACCCAATCTTAGGACGTTAGGCTGACAGTGTGAAAACAAGGTAAAGAAGGGTTGGAAAGAGCATAGGGAGGTGGTGCAGCCGCTATAAACAGCATCCCTGGGTACGGCAGAACAAGAAGGCGGCTCACCCCAAAGCCAATATCACTCCCAGCTCTGACCCTAGGGAGTGAGTGTCATCATCAGTCCCAAAAGAACTGTGGGTTTATGAGATAAGACAAATGGTCAAGACACTGGAGCTTGCTCTGGTAGGGGAACTCCAGGCAGGGAGATTTCATAAAATTCTCATTCAAAACCCAAGGACTGTCAAATCCTAACCAGCTACATCCATGCTATAATTAGCTAATACCACCTTAGAGATCTGCCAATGTTTAGGTGTCTCTAAAATGACTTAAATTAGGGGTTCTTCATCTTTTTTGTGTCAGACCTCTCTGGCAATCTTGTGAATCCTTTGGATCCCTTTCTGGAGTAATGTTTTTAATTGTACAGGATTACTAAGGAAAGCAATTTTATTAAAATACAACCATCAACGTATTTTTTAAAACAAATTCACAGACCTCTGACTTAAATGGACAACAAGGAATAACCCTCTCATTCAAAAAAACTGGTCTTTTTTTTTCAGTTTTCAAAAGAAAACCTACAAAACATCCTACATGCTAAACAAAAATAATGTGCCACTCAACTAACCAAGAAATAATTTATTTGAAAGTTAACAATTCAATAACAATATCACTACTAGGTAATTAAGATATAGTTTATTAAAAATTCAACTTTAAAAATTTCATTTTATTTCTATCATGGGCCAGAGAAATCTCAGTAGAAAAAAAAATGGAAGACACGTGTAAGTGGTTTTTAGAGTCAAATATGTACATAACACTTTTTAGGCACAAAGTGTAGGTCCATCCTTCCCATAGGTTGAACCAATGCTAATTGTTTCACTTACCTATATTCAATTTCTGCAATTCAAGTGTTTTTACCAAAATAAAGTTCTGGCTAAATTAAAGGTGATGTTGCCTCAGTTGCCTGAAGAGAATCTTTTAAACAAAAATGCCCACTATTTTGGTCTGACTATAAGCTGAATTTTTTTCTCCTAAATCTGGATTATATAACCCAAGTATGGCCTATAAGCTGCAGTGTACTGATGTTTAACAAGGAGGGGGGTAGTGGAGTATACATGATAAATCTGTAAGCTTAATCTGCATTGTTAATATTTTCCCCTTTCTCCTCACTTTCTTAAGTCTAGACAATCAACAAAACAATAAATCAAGCCCAGATTTGTATTATTTGCCTATTTCTGAGATGTAAATACTCACACTAAACATTTTTAAGATGCCTCCAGCTGGTTCAGGCTGGCTCCCCCACCACCACCACCTTTAAGTGTTATTTTTCATTTTGTGTGTGTGTGTGTGTGTGTGTGTGTGTGTGTGTGTGTGTGTGTGTGCAGTTCCTTTCAAAAAGGTATCAAAATGGTAATATGGCTAAGAAAGTGACTATCCTTTAAATTATCATCCTCACCCAGGGATGATGTGAGACTCCAAGAGTAAAGAAACACAGACTTGAGAAAGAGAACAGCTTTCCTCACGTAGGTACTTTGCCTTTGCTGTAACAGTGAGGGAAAATGAAAGGGGGAAAAAGGAGGAGCTGAAGAGACAGATTTTTTTCACGTCCAACATTCCTGAGGGCGTTTTATTACACCAAGTATTGTGAGATGTCAGAACTAATCCAATTTCTGAGATGGAAGGAAACTCTGAAGTCATCTGGTCCCCATCTAACCTCTTACCTCACACAGGAGTACCCTTGAGAAACAGTCGTCTAGCTTGTTTGAATCTTCCAGTGACAAGCACTGGCTTTGGAGTCAGAAGGCCTGAGGTTAATCCAGTCTCTGCTTCTAATTGCCTGTTAGATCTTGAGCAAGTCACTTAAGTACTCTATGCCTCAGTTCCACATCTGTAAAATGAGGGTTGAACTAAACAGCCTTTGTGATCCCTTCCAACAGCCTTTTCAGTCAGGCCATTCCATTTTTGGACAGTCTTGATTGTCAAAAAGTTCTTCTTTATACTGAAATGAAATGTGTCTCCTTGTAACTACTACCCATTGTTTTGGTTCTGCTCTCTGGAGCTACTCAAGTAAGCTCCAACCCCCCTTCCACATGACAACCCTTCAAATACTTGAAGACAGGGATACTATTCATCATTAAATCTGCTCTTCTCCAGGCTAAACAACTCCAGTTCCTTCAACCAATCCTCCTCTGACCTGGTTCCAAGTCCCTTCACCATCACAGATGATTTCCATTTTGTCCAATGTCCCTCTTAAAATGATCTGACCAACAGAGAGAAGAGTTGTACAAATATCTTCCTTATTCTGGGAAATACACTTCTAATCATAGAGCCTAATATTAGAGTTTTTTAGCAGATAAACCATACTGATGACTCTAATTGAGTTTACAGTCAACTAAAACCCCTAAATCTTTTTATATGAACTGCTGTTAAGACACATCTCTTCTATCTCATATTTATGAAGTTAACTTTTTGAATCTGAAGAACTCTGAATCTTAGAAAGACAGCCTGGTGTAGTGAAAATTGTAATGGACTGGGAGTTCGAAGACAACATCTGGGCCCTACCACTTACCTAGCTGTCTAACAGTAGACAAAGTAACAACCTCTCTGAACTTCAGTCATCTCACCTACAAAATGGAAATTATATTTATACTATCTATATTACAGGACTGTTCTGAAGAAAGTTTTTATAACTATAAAGCACTATACAAATATAATCTATTGTCATCACCATAGTTCCAATCCATGGGTCAGAAGAAAGGTACATATTGATTGGACACCCTATAGCAAATTTATATAAGGACATGGACAAGCATAGCACAGTATAGGCAGGCATGGAAAGGGTGCAACCTGCATCACTGGGGAGGTCTACAGAATCAATGAACTCAGATATCCATCTGAATATTTGAGAATAATACGAATTAAATTTCATCTTGTTAAATTTGGGCACTTTTAAAACAAGCCAGATCTACCTTTTTTTTTTTAAATTCTGTCATTTGGTGTATTTTAGCTAACCCTCCCAGCTCTGTGTCACCTGCAAATCTGTCACTGATGTCTTCATCCAAATCACCAATAAACATGTTGAAAAGGTCAGGGTTTAAGACACTGTATTTATGCAAACCAGTAGGAAGACCTCCCTCCAGTTTAACATGCATCTATTAACTAATATTCTTTAGGTACAGATTCAACCACTCTGTTAATCCACTTAACTACACTGTTGGCTAAGGTCACAAAGGGAGTGTCAGAACTCCCATTAAATTTGGGTTCTCCTGATTGCAAGTACATTGCTTCATATTTCACCTTCTAAGTTCTCACAAACCACCTGTGAATGTTTTATATTTTGCCAGGGATTAACACCAAGCTCAAGAGTCTAGTTTCTAAAGAATCTAATTCTTCCCTTTCCCCCTCCCCCACAAATCAGTACTTTTCTATTTTCGGTCTTTCAGCACATTTCACATTTTTCATAATTCTGAGCAACTCCACAATTTTATCTAGGTCTTTGTTGACATAGATCATCTAAGACAGGGGACTTCTATTGGATATTTTTATGGAGAACAGAGATTATCGTTGTTCTACTACGCTCTACAGAACTGAACCAGGACTAGAGAGTAACAAATTTTGGTTCAAGTAAGAAACAAGTTCTTTAGAATTAAGAGTTGCCCCAAAATGAGATGGGGGTATCTTTGCGGGGTGAGAGAATAGTTCTGTTTTCTCTCATAGATATGTCCAAGCGGGGGCTACAGTCAGGGAGACTGTACTATAGCACAGATTCATGCTTCAGACACGGTCTGCACTAAAAGACTTCCAAGGTTCCTTCAAACTCTAAGACTCCACGATTCTTTCAAAAGTCATTTAAAGTGGCTCAGTGTGCTTTCTAACTATCTAGTTGCTTGTCTTGAGTTTCAGTTTCCTCTTCACTAAGTTTGTCCTACTGTTATCAGTTTGAGGATCCTTTTTCTCAACTGAGAAGGCGGAAGTGGAGTAGCTGGGTATTTACTTTCCCTTCTCTTTCTCATTTGGTAGCATTATTATTATAGTATCTGCCTCAAGAAGTAGACTCAACCCTGGTATCTTCACATCAAATATACTTTTTAAAGTTCTTTATTGTCCTTGGAATATTTTTTTTTTAATTCTGAAAACTTCAGTTCATTCTGGCCCACTGCCTTCCTGATATTATTTTTAACATATTACATCCATAATTCAAGCTTCAAGAACATGTATTCTACAGTCAACTGTTCCCCTTGATTGGTACAGGAAATTGAGAGCTGACTAGATTCCTACTGACTAGAACATTAGAAAATAGGCTTTTAAAGTCTTACCTTGTTTAATTTTGAGCAACAAGACCTAGCATTGATGTAGTCACATTCTAAATCAGATAATGTGATTATCTGAAGACCAAGATAAGGAAACATTAAATTCAATCTTTAATAATACAACAGTGATTTCATGTTAAAGCCTCAGAAAATGACTAAGTATACAACTCATACTGCTCAACGATAGAATGAGGTTTGACTTGATAAAAAAAAATTTGCTATTTCTTTACTGAAAAATATTAATGTCAGATTATTAAGAGAACTTAAATTTCTCATTTATTTTACCCCATTCCCTTTTCAACCAATGACATTCATGGATAGCCTTACCAGTACTCACTATTTCTACATCTGGACCTCCCAAATGCAACATAATGTGAAAAACAGGGAGATTAAAAAGATCCAAAATGAAAGTATAAAAGTAGTAAAGTAATATCTATTTTAACAATTAAAAAGAAATGGGACAATTCAGTATATATTCCTTTCCTCCATTTCCTCAATGTCCTTGTCTCCTTATCCCCCAACATTCTGGCTTTCATGCTTACCATTCTACAGAAAAGGGTTAAGCACCATCAGCTACAAACACTCTATCAGGTGATTTTGCTGGGGAAAAGAACTGAGGGGTGGGGGGGTTGTGTTGTTCATTGTTGGAGTTTTGGGGCCGTTTTGTGTCAAAACAAAAGTTATCAATTTTAAAAGAATTTTAAAACTGCTGTAGGATAACCAAAAGGCAATATGCTCTAACAAACTGAAAATTTAATTCTGTCTATAGAATGGGGATTCTTAATCTGGGGTCTATAAACTTTTAAAAAATATTTTGCTAATGATATTTCAATACAAATTGCTTCCTTTATGATCATATGCATTTAAAAACATTGTTCTAAGAAAGGGTCCACATGTTTCAGCAGACTGCCAAAAGGATTCATGACACACAAAAGAAAGGTTAAAATTTCATGACCTAAAATCTCACACACAAAAAAGTGGCAAGGAACATTTATTTCTAAACCATTCATTCATTCATTTAACAATTACTGAACTTTATTATGTTCAAGGCACTAAGCTATAAAATGGGAAGCAGATTCTAGTTTAATTTTAATAACAAAGTAACGTGGCATTATTATGCAATACTGTTAATAAGATTGGTGTTCTGGGGCTGAGATAGTTTGTTTCTTTTCTATGTCCTGAAGTGCCTACTTAGTTCAGTCCTGAGCTTCAATAACTACTTTCTGCCTTGCATAGACACAGTATAAACATTGTAACATGAAAGAATAAATACAAAATCTCCATGACACTTGTAGCCAACTTCAAATGGGCCTGTTTTGTAAAACACTTCTGGCATGTCCAAAGACTTAAAAGAGTTCACACTTTAGGAAACCACAAAAAGTAGTTGCAAAAAGAATGGAGGCAGTTAACTAATAGTGTATTTATAGACCTAACATTTCTTCAACACTGGTTTTTCAAGAAGTTTAACATAAAACATCCAGAAAAGGATGTTATTCCAAAGCGAAGAGTTCGCCTCTAGAAAATGAACCCAGTCTTGCTTGGGGTGTGAAATGCCTGGGCTGCAACACTCTGGAGAACAAAGGAGGGGGGTGTTTAAAGGAATGACAAGAGGGCTCCCTAGCACTAGAGCAGCCGCGGGGAGGGGAGGCTGGGGTCCCAGCCAGGATCAGCCCGATGGGGTATCCAGTGCCCACGCTACCTGGCTCCACACCGCTGGATTATCCTTCCCCGCAAAAAAAAAAAAATCTCCTGGGGAAACCTAACCTTCCTCTCCGAAGAGCGCCGAGGGGACGGACCGAGGCAATGAATCATGCCCGGTTAGGCTGCACCTAGGACTCGGGCGGGGAGGGGGCCCAGCCAAAGCGGGGACCCAGGAAATCACGGGATCGGGACCGAGGTAGGGCTCCCCTCGCTCCTCCGTCAGACACACCCACCCCCGGCCCCCGGCAGCCCGCCCCGCCCTGGCCAGAGCCCGGGCCGGCCCTGTTCGCGCGCACCCCCGCTCCGGCGCGGCGGCGGGCGGGCCCCCCACCTTCCCCTGTCCGCACCCGCGCCCGCTCAGCCCCGAGGTTGGGGCTCCCCCGGCCCGGGCCCGGGCCCGCCACGCCACGCCACGCCACGGGGTGTCCGACGGAGTCCCAGCCAGGAGGGCAGACGAGAGGCAAGGATACAAAATAGACGGAAAGGAAGATGAGGGCGCAGCAATCGATGAGCGAGAAGACGAAAACCACCGCCTCCATCCTTCGGCGCCTTCGTCGCCGCCAGTTCCGCCAAACCGGCTACCGTCCGCGGAACCTCCCACCAATGGCCTCCGCCATGCCACTGCATGACGGGAGTGGTAGTCCGCCGCCTGTCAGCCCTCGCACGCCCAGGCTCCGCGGCGGCGCCTGCTGCATGCTGGGAAGTGTGGGGCTGCGGCGCTTTGGCTAGTTCCCCGCCCCCATTCAATTCCACGAGTTTTATTAAGCGCCGGTTAGCGGCAGGTCCCTGGGCTGGGCAAACACAGAGGTGCAAAACCGCAACCTCTGACCTGAGGATAATTCCTTAGGGATCGCAGCTCCGAGCAAGACTCGGCTCATATTCTAGAGGCGAACTCTTTGCCTTGGATTGCAGTAACATCCCTTTCTGGGTGGTTTATGCTCAAACTTCTTAAAAAGTCAGTTTTGAAGAAACAAGTAGGATTCTTAGTGGAAGCTTGGTGCAGTGGAATAAACGCCGGGTCTGCAGTGAGGACCTGGATTGGAATTCTGACTCTTGACTCTTGCTAGTTTTGAGACCCTGGGCAAGTTGCTTTTCTTCTCTGGGCCTCGATTTCCTCTTCTGTAAAAGAAGGGGGTTAGACTAAATGATCTCTAAGGTCAACTCCAAGCTCTGAACCGGTGACATACGTCATTAAAGAATTAGACGTGAACTCTGGCTTAAGTATCATAAAATCTCCCATTGCTAATTGCCCCATCGATTAGTCAACAAGTATATCTACTGAGTACTCACACCCTAGTGGAGTTATCCTCTACTCCACATTTTGAATCCTATTCACTTCTCCCTTAATTTTTAATTTTTTTAAATTATTAACTTTTAACTCGACAAACATGAGCATTTTAATATACAAAACAGGAAAAGCGGCAAAGATATAGTTATAAAATCTGGATCGATCTATCTATAATTGTGAATCTCTGTTACAGTTGTTGAGGATTTTGTTGGGGGTTTTTGTTTGTTTTGTTTTATGTGTAACCTTGTATTTAGACTTTACCATTGGTCCAGGGGTGGGAAACTTTCTAACTCGAGGCCACATGTGGCTCTTTAGGTACTTGGGTGCTTCGGTCTTTTGACTGAGTCCAAGTGTTACAGAACAAATCCTTTTATTAAGGGGATCTGTTCTGTGAAGTTTAGATTCGGTCAAAGGGCCTCACCTGAGCACCTAGAGAGCCACATGTGGCCTTGAGGGCACAGGTTCCCTAGCCCTGGTCCAACTCCAGGCAGAAAGCCTTCACCTTGCCCACATTCCTACAGTAGGAGGGAGCCAGGAGAGGGAGTATCTTTTATCCTTTGGCTTTTGCTTTCTACCCTGAATTATCACACCTGGTCAGAGAGCAGCACTGACACTTTCTGTTCCCTGAGAAACTTAATTTTCTCCTCTTTTGTGTTTTTAATGTTTAGTTGACACTTTCCACCCCCTCTTTTTTGCATCAGTATCACCACCCATGGGCTCCTCCCTACAATTCCCTTTCTCACAAAAAAATTAAAGCCTTCCCTTGTATTAAAGTACAGTCAAGTAAAACAAATTTCTTTGTATGCTTTCCTAGTCTACTACTTCTCTGCCAAGAAGTGGGAGGCCTTCCTCTGGAGTCATGATTGATTATTGATCAGTGTTCCTAAGTCTTTCAAAGATATTTTCCTTTAAATTATTGTAATTATGTTATAAATTATACTAGTTCTACTCATTTCACTCTATCAGTTCATGTGTCTTCCTATGTTTCTCTTAACCTGTCTATTTTATCATTTCTTATTTTACAATAATATTACATTGCAGGCAAATAGACAGATGAATAGATGGAGAGAGACAGGCTGAGGTAGAGACTGAGACATAATTTATCTCTTGGCTATGGGCCAGGCAATGTGCCAGGTGCTTGGGATACAATACAACCAAATACCCTCTGCCTCAAAGAGCTTGCATTTTAATGGAGGAAATCAATACATAAAGGAAAGATGGAAAGAATATGATGGGCATGGCAAGGAAACCTAAGGAAATTGAATGGAGTCCTGGGGCCCTGCAATTTAAGGCAAAAAAACTCACCTGTCATAGCCTGTGAGTCAGAGTAGGAGGTGGTGGAGATATTAGGGCCATGACAAGGAGACCACATATGCAGTAATTTGTTCGGCTGTTACCTAGTTGGCGGTCTCTCACTTTGTTCCCAGTTCTTTGCTACAACAAAAGATACTGTTATAAATAATATTGCACATATTGGTCCTCGTAAGAGACGGAATTTACAGAAGACTGTAAGTATGAACAAAGGGGCTCTCAGTTTCAGCTATAATGATTACTGCTTTCTGAATTCAGCCAGGAGAACTACCAATGCCTGCTAAGCCAGGATGTAACAGGGGCTTGGACTTAGAAGCAGCAAGACCTCCCTATCTGTAATAAGTTATTCTCTAGGTTGCATATTGAAGTACAATTTGAATTAAAAAGGTCTACCCTAATTGCACAGTCATGTCAGGCTTTCTCTGGCACACACACACATTGTTGTTTGCTAGAAAAAAAAAATCAAAGAAGGAAAAAGAGACTCAATATAGATGAAGGAGGGAAGTGAGATCAAATAGCCATTTTAATAGTGACTGTGCTTATAGGTAGAAAACTTTTGCATGTCTAGGTGACAATGTGGACTCTGGTGGTTGAGACCATGCCTTTACAAGGCTGAAATAGAGGGAGCTTACATCCCCATCCTAGGCAATATCGGGAAGCAATGATGCCTAATTTGTGTTGGAATAGTTGAGATTTAGCAGGAAGAGGTTCTAGTGGGGATCGTGGTTATTAAGCTTTTTCATATGAATGAGTGATTTGCCTAAGGGGTAGGATTAATCACCCCAGTTCACAGTACAAACTAGAAGATTTGAGAATGGAAAATAGAGGTCAGGCAGAGCAGAATGCAGAAAAGGATCTGTGAAATCCTATTAGAGTGTGAAATTCTTGACAGCAGGGACTGGCTTTTTGTTTTGTTTTGTTTTGTTTTTTATCTTTCTTTGTATTCCCCAGTGCTTTGCACAGTGCTAAGCACATAGTAGGTGCTTAATAAATACTTGTTGACCTACTGCTTACTGGGCTTCCATTCTTCATTTGATCCAGAGGCTGAAAGTACTAACTTCAAGGTTATGCTTGTCGTTTGGATCAACCAATCATATGTGCAGAAAACATCACCAGGAAAGAAGAGCAGTAGAAGTATTCGCTTACAGGTGGCCATTTCCTTCGGTTTTCACTGAGTTTTACCCCCTTACTAGAAATATGAACTTATCATCATTCAATAAAAGGTTGTTTTTTGGGAGTTTTTGCTACAATCTTTTGTTTCTTGCTGTTCTGGTACTCCCTCAGCTTGAATCCTGGCTCTCCTCAGGTTATAATGTCATTGAACTTTTGGGAGTATGTGCAGTAATGTGCTGGTAAATGTTTAGAAACCTGCTCTCTAAACAAACAAACAAACAACCCTGAAACTATTCTCTCCAGAGTTACCAATCAACTTTTAATTGCCAAATCAAATGGCCCCCACTACCTCCTTTACTTGTCTCTGATAAAAAGGGGCTCTTTCTCCTTGCCAAGGCTACCCCCTAAATGTGCTCTCAATCCTATCCCTTCCAGTCTTCTACAGCAGATTGCCCCCTCAATTTTCTCAGTTTCTCCCTCTCTCCTGGTTCCTTTTCTGCTGCCTGCAAACCTAGCCCAGTCTCTCCATCCTTTAAAAGAAAAAACCAAAAATACCCTCTCTAGACCCTGCCATCCTATCCCTTCAAGCCATCATCCTATCTCTTTCTCAGCTAAAATCCTTTAAAAAGCTAATACTCATTGTTTGCATTATCTCTCCTTATTTTCTTCTAAACTGTTTACAATGTCTTCCAAAGTCATCATGCAATTGAAACTGTTTTATTCAAAATTACCAATAACCTCTTGATTGCCAGATCTAATGAGCTTTTCTCATTCCTCATCCTTCTTGACCTTTCTTCAGCATTGTACATTTGAAACTACCCCTCTTCCTGGATACTCTCTTCTCTCTGGTTTTTGTGGCATTGCTCTCTCTCTCGTTCTCCTCATACTTAGTTTAAGTGTAGTTCTGACCATGTCACTTCCCTTTCCCGTAAATTCCAGTGGCTCCTTATTACCTCTAGGATCAAGTGTAAACTCCTCTGTTTTTTTTTCATTTAAAATTCTTCACAACCTAGTCCTCCAGGTAAGTCATAACCTACTTTTGCTAGAACTCAACTAGTATTCTTGTTGGTTCTCACCTGTCACTCCTTCTGCCTTCATGTTTTTGCACTG
The DNA here is from genome assembly GCF_900497805.2 of Vombatus ursinus. Lineage (NCBI taxonomy): Eukaryota > Metazoa > Chordata > Mammalia > Diprotodontia > Vombatidae > Vombatus > Vombatus ursinus. The sequence continues at coordinate 27,127,044 of NW_020954576.1, forward strand.
GCCATCCTTGATGCTTGTTATCTCTTAAAATCCTTTGTCAATGTTCAAGGACCATTTTCTGTAAGAAACCTTTTCTGATGCTCCCCTTCTCCCAGCTGCTAATGCCTTTCTCTCAAAGTCATCTTGTATCTATTCTGCATATACCTCTATATCTAAATGTTGTCTTTATTAGTTACACTGAAATTCCCTCAGGGCAGGTACTGTTTCACTTTTGTCTTTGTATTTTCCCCCCCCCCCCCATTCTAACACAGGGCCTGGATCCTCATAGGAACCTGATAAATGATTGTTGATTGATTGAAATTCTTTTGGTGAGCATATCTCCATGGCTTATGCCTTGCCCAGTATTAATGACCAGCAGATTGTTAGACAAGGTTCTGCCTGCCAGTATATCTTTCCAAGAATTCTAAATATTTAGGACACCTGTAACCCCTAGAGGCCTGAAGTCAGGAAGACTCATCTTTCTGAGTTCAAATCTGGCCTCAGACACTTACTCAATGTGTGACCCTGGGCAAGTCACTTAACCCTGTTTGCCTCAGTTCCCCCATCTGTAAATAAGCAGGAAAGGGAAATGGCAAACCACTCCAGTATCTTTGCCAAGAAAACCCCAAACAGGGTCACCAAGAGTTGAACATGACTGAAATGACTGAATAACCATAGCAACCCATATAGACTTTGAGGGTCCTTATTCCAAATTCCACTTGTATTGGAGAATGGGTTCCCCAAAGCAAGACTAAGTATAGTTCCCTTAGGGGTACCCCTCAGAGGTCAAGGGGGTATCATTCAAATATTAATAGCTTGAGCTTTCAATCCTGTGTATTGTCCTTAATATCTATGCCAGTTACAACTAGTAACTTCCTTATGTTGATTAGTACCCACTTTCATTAAATCAATTAGCTTTGACAAAGAAATAATTTACTGAGAAGATACTGAACAAGAACAGAAGTATCAAAGATAATGTGTTAACTTAGGGCCACACTTTTCCCACACCATCTTGGTCCCTGAGAAGAGCAAGCCAAAACTTAAAGTAGTCACTACCAAACATTTGCCTGACCAAATTAATTTCTGAATGCTGTATGGCTGATAGACAAACTCACTCCCTTGACTGCAGAAACCAGGGTCTTCGCTATGGCTTAAGTGGATAACAAACAATCAAGTAATACTTGTGCATGTTCTAAAGTCCATGTAGGGGCCTAAATGAGGCACAGTTCACTTCTCATGCTCATAATGACTTAGCTCTTATTGGCCTTGTTAGAGAAGAGCCTTTATTTTAAGGTGGGCTTTTGTTCTGCCAAATCACATCAACCAATAAGCATTTATTAAAAAATAATAAAAGCTAACATTTTTATGGTACTTTAATGTTTGCAAAGTTTCATATATATATATATACATACACCATATTAAGTGTGTATACATACATACAGATATATATACGGATACCATAGTATGTGAATATACACGTGTACATATATATGTACACGTGTATATATGATCTCATTTGATTCTTTTTTTTCCACTTTTAATAAACATTTTATTTACTGACCAACAAAGTAGTTCTAAAACCGTAGCTTCTGGAAGAACCACTTGTTTTTGCCTGTCTTGTACCTTTCCTCAAATTTGACCTTGGCCTCCCTCCTGGCCTTACATTTTAGTGCAGGGTCACGGAACACATCCTTGTTGACAACTGTGTTGTCCAATGGGATATCCACAGAGTATCTGGTGGGCATGAGGTGGTTGTAGTTATAAACTTTCACAAAAGACTTGATTTTTGATCTCTTGGCAATCTTCTTTTTGCCCATTACTGAAGTTACTTTGAGAGGGTAGCCGTCAATACCTACCACCAAGGCATGGCTGTAGGGCCTGTCGGAGGTCCCATCATCAATTCTCTTGATGATGACAGCTTTGCGCCGCCCAGAGTACTGGCCAGGACCAGCAGCACCTTCCAGGGTTTCATGAACTTGCCCATTTCGACACAAAGCAGGTCTCTCCTAGAGCCAAAAAGGAAAACTAGCCTTTTTTTAAAAATTTTTTTATTTTTAGACAGTTAGGGTTAAGTGACTTGCCCAGGGTCACACAGCTAGTAAGTGTCAAGTGTTTGGTCTGAGGCTGGATTTGAACTCAGGTCCTCCTGACTCCAGGGCCCGTGCTCTATCCACTGCCACCTAGCTGCCCCTCATTTGATTCTTAAAACACTCCCGTGAAGTAGGTGCTATTATTAAGTATTGCTACTAAGTGCCACACATCTCAATAGGCATTAGAGATACAAAGACAAAAGTGAAAAACTGCCTGCCTTCAAGGAGTTTACATTCTACCAGGGGAAACAACATGCTCATATATTAGCATATATACAATATAGATACAAGATGATGGTGGTGTTTACTAGGAGCTATGGGGATTAGTAAAGGCTTAATTTAGAAGGTGAAGTTTGGGCTGAGTCCTGAAGGAAACTAGTGGTTCCAAAAGTTGAAGTGGGGGGGAGGGAGTTGTGTCCCAGGCATGAGGCATGAGGAATGGTCAATGAAAAGGAACAGAGATGGGAGATGAAATGGTGTATATGAGGAACAGTAAGAAGGTCAGAATGACCTGATTGTAGATTGCATGAAGGAGAACAGTATGAAATAAGACAGGAAAGATAGGTTGAGGTTTTGCTGTAGAGGGCTTTAAATGTCAGAGAAGTTGCCTGATGTCAAAGAAGCTCCTAGAGGTTAATAAACAAACAAATAAAATGTATACTGGTATTTTGTGTTTTCTTTCTATTTTTTTTATTCTAAACTTAACAAATCTCAAATAGACAATTCCATGTATATAATAGAATAGAAAATGACAACTGAACTAATCCTCTCTTCCATTTCCAATTTTTCAAGATTAACAACCGGTTAGAACAGGTCACATTGGGATTATTTTCATTGCATACCTTATCTTTTTCTCATTTTTAACTTTTTTCTGGGTTTGTATTAATTTTTATCTAGTTAGTCAATAGTCTGACTATACACATGAATTCTTAGAGGCAACTAGGTGGCTCAGTGGATGGAATGCTGGGCCTGGAATCAAGAAGACTCAAAAAAGAGTTCAAATCTGACCTCAGATAGTTAGCTGTATGACCCTGGGCAAGTCACTTAACCTCTGTTTGCCTTAATCCACTGGAGAAGGAAATGATAAATCACTCCAGTATTTTTGCCAAGAAAACCTCATGGACAGTATAGAGTTGGACATGATTGAATCAACTGAATAACAACAAACAACACATGAATTCAGGAATTCAGATGATTCAGGAATGACACCTCAATAACAAAACATTTCCTTTCTGTTAAAACAGATTCAATTTCATTCTTTGTGGTATTATTTCATATTAGCTATATCCAGTCATTCCTAAGTCTTTTCTCAAAGAAAGTATTCACTATGTAGGGGCTTGAGGTTTCTGTGTATTGTACAAGTCTTTGGGTTCTCTCCTTCCTTATTCCTGATCCATATTTTCTAGGATATTTCTTGCCATCCTCACTCATTCCCATTTTTCCACTGAAGACACTGAGTATTAAAGTATATGTTAATTTAGTTTGGAGGGTGTTCTCAAGGTTGTCATAGAATTTCCCTATCTCTCTGTAACAGACATTGACACATAAGCTTCAATTATTTCCATAGTGGTCTTTTGTAAACATTCATCATCAACACTTCATTGGTGTGTATTATAAGGTCCTTCAATTCTTGCTGGTATTCATCAGTGAATAGAGAAATCAAAAGCAGGGGCTGTTGAGCCCAAGTGGAATGCTACCAATCCCTATAATTTTTCTAAATTCTCTTTTTTCTACCATTGTTATGACTTTGCAGCAATGCTTTCTCCTTATTAGAATTGGCAATACTTGCTAAACTTGAAGGTAGATTTTTATACTTAGTAGCTGCCTCCAGAATAGCTCTTCTCTTTGAGTCCTTGATAAAAAAAAAAAGGAGTGAAGGTGAAATTTAATTATTTCAGTGACAGACTAACTAACCCAAACAGTCAATGCCGAGAATCTGACAAGGCATTTGGGAATACAAAATAGCCACATGGAGATAAGAGCCCCTTTTTTCTTCCTCCATCACCTATCTCCTAGAGAAAGATTTTGAGATCTGTCATAAAAGAGAAATGTTTGCTAAAAAAAAAAAATTATAGTGAGGAATCCCCATTATAATATATATAGCACATATCCTTCATGCATTTTCTTTAATGTCATTCCATTAACAAAACCATATTTATTTTTGATGTTGATTCATTTGATAGGCACACTACTTGGTGGCAAGAACTTTATTTCCAGGAGGTGGGGGCTCTAGCACCTGTAGAGGGAATTGACAAATTATGTCTCCAAAAAAGATTATATGACTTCAGGGGCCAGATTAGAAGCAGGGGTTTGGGAGTGGGATGCTGCCATTATTTTTCTTTCTTTTTTAATAATAATGGAATATGTGTGTGTGTGAATATACATACATACATACACACACACACACACATATATACACAATGCTACTGTTCTAAGGACCCTTGGGCTTGCCTGCCCATTCATGGCAGTCTGTTGGCAGTTGGTACTGATAGTGGTAGAGATGGTTGGTTTGTTTTTATGAGGGCTCATCCCTTGAATGATAGCTGTCTAGTCTAGGTTAGAAGCAGGGCTAGTGATCTGGTGGACACTGCTATTTCTGAGGCTCTAAGGTTTACCAGTTCATAGGCAACAATTGGCCAGTAGGTGATTGGTATAAGTGGATGCAAGCCCGCTTTCCACAGGGTTTGCTTCTTTTAATGATGGCTTTGGGCTGCAAGCTGGAAGCAAGGCTAGTGGTCAGGGAGGCATTGCATAGCATAGTCTGAACAACAGATGTTCTTCAACCATTTGATTTTTCCTTTGGGAATAGTTGAGCAAAATGCTTTTGAGAATTATGGATTTCATCCAAGAAGTGCTGCAGTGTTCTAGGTCATGATGCTACCAGCACAATGTACTTTTCAAATAGGAGTGCTGCATATGGGAGTATCTGGAGGGTCACACTCTCTATAAATGTGGTCTTTTTCCATACTTCATGTTTTATACTTTTGATATTAATAATCAGATGATTTAATAAGGTAATTTCAGTCATTATATCTGTGATGGGGGAACTTAACCAATGAGCCTAGCACCTATGAATCTGTGCAGAGTATATCAGCATAGTTGGCTCGAGGCATTCCTCATATGGAAAAGGCTAGAAAGCCTGCTTCTGAGAAAGTCATGAAAATGTGTAACAGAATTGCTTTGGAGAGACATTGGAGAATGTGTAGAAGTTCTGTAACCAGTTTTGGTCTGCGAATTACATGATGGACAGCAGCCTCTTTGATTGACTGCAATTGCACAACCAGATCTGGGGGTGCCTTCAAAAAGTTTTAGTCAGCTTTAGCTTAGTGCCCTCTCTTAGTGGATCCCCCGGGGAGTCCGATGGAAGGTATCTGACAAGAGACAATGGTCTAAGAAGAGAGAAGCCTTGGGCCCTCTGCCACCTAAGCAAACATCTCATATGCCTCAATTCTTTGCCTACTTTGGGATTTGTCTCTTTGATTTAGGTGAAGAAAATTAATTTAAAGGCAGCATGACATTGTGGGTTTCTAAGCTGTCCAGACAGTACAATAAACATCAAATCCATGTTGGGTTTTATAGTCAGCCCAGAACCCTTAAGGAAAGATGTAGCAACTTGACTCAAGGATAGTGAGCCCACAAAGAGGACTTGTTACATGTTTTTCCAGTAATCTGGAATAATTAGGTTTTTTTGTTTGTTTTTTGGTGAGGCAGTCAGGGTTAAGTGACTTGCCCAAGGCCACACAGCTAGTATGTGTCAAGTGTCTGACACTGGATTTGAACTCAGTTTCTCCTGACTCCGTGGCCTGTGCTCTATCCACTGCACCACCTAGCTGCCACATAATCTGCAATAATTTTGAAATGTGCATGGAAGATACCTAGTTGGAGAAGAACTTTCTTTAGTATTTTGCTTTACCAAATTACATGCCTATTTAGTTGACAAATAATAAACACAGTGTGATTTTGTATTTTCTAGATAATCTTTCAATCAGTCAATTACATGATGGAAGATATGTGGTCTATTGTGGAATATCAATGAGGAAAGCCTACTTGTTTCCTACTAATACCATCATGAAGGATACCCTTGATGTGGGGAGATTATTCTCAAAATTTCTCTAGGTGAAAAAAGTAGGCTAGTAGTTGTTGATAATCTCTTGGTCACTCTCCCCTCCTCTGAGAACTAATAAAATCTAAAGTTTTGTCCATGCCTTCAGTATCTTCCACTTCTTCAGATATGTTATGAATACATCTCTCAACACCCTCTCAATTATGTCTCCTCCAAACATCCTCTGTGTATACTTGGTCTAAACCAGCTTTTTCAGTGGTTTTTGTTTTTTTATTTTGGGGGGGGCACTGGGAAGCAATCAGGGTTAAGTGACTTGCCCAGGGTCACACAGCTAGTACGTTTCTGCAGCCAGATTTAAACTCAGGTCCCTCTGACTCCAGGGCCGGTTCTCCATCCACTGGACCACCTCGCTGCCCAGTTTTTTCTCTCAGTGCCATTTCTTTCTCCTCTATAAAGCACATCTGAGATTGATGTTAGAGTCCAAATGCAGTGATTCTACTGCCTTTGATGGTAAAGAGTTTGTCATTTGAAAAAAAAAAGGTTTGTAACCACACACACACACACACACACACACACGAGTTTGTTTTTATTTTGAAGGGAAAGTTTTGTGAGGTAGCAGAGCTGAAGAATAGCAGCTAAAATATGCCACTGCCACTAGATGGAGGTGTTCACTTGAAGACTGAAGCAGGTCTCTCAAAAGTACTGGAAATTAAACATTACTCTAGTTTCAGTTTTGCCTGAACTCTGGCAATTGCTTTGTCACTGGTCTACCTGCTTCCATTTCTCCACCTCCAATATATCTTTCTCACTGCTGGTAGATTAAAATTTTAAAAGATAAGTGTCATTTCCTTGTTCAGATACCCAAAATAATTTCCCATCATCTACCAAAGTCCACGTTCCTTCTCGGCAATCACAGGTTTCTTTGCTATTTTCTCAATCCACCTGTTGAGCCTTATTACCCACACTATCCTTACAGTTTCCTTTACCTTCAAAATAATCCGAATTCACTGGCCTTCACACGTGCTCAATGCTCTCCTGCCTCTGCACATGCTTTTTCACATGTCTGTAATTCTCTCCAGTTGCCCCAAATCAAACCGTTCTTCAAAGTGCATTTGAAGTATTAGCTCCTTTATGAAATCCTATCTGATGTTCCTCCTTTGAACCCTCAGTGTATATCTCCTGTGGCAATTATATCTTATTTTACAATGTAATCATTAATTACAATACTTAACATCTTCTTCCCAGCAAGACTCTGACTTCTTGCTGGGCAAGGAACATGTGTAATGCTTACCTCTTCTATTCCCCAAAACATGCAGAGCTAGTCAGTGAGAAAGCTATATGTCTAAGTCTCTTAGATAGATATTATAGATAAGCTCAATCCCTGGCCTGGCTTGCCAGAGACATGGACTTTCACGGAAATGTTTAGACAGTGCAGAGCCAAAATGAAGTTGAAAGTACCAATTCAGCAGTCCCATAAAATGCCTAATATTTTTGCTGTTAGAGTATCAATCTCTAGGGAGAATATGTTAATTATAAATTACTGCTTTACAGTTAATTTTTTTGTTAATTATAAATTATTTTTTCATGATTTTTTTTGTCAATTTGTGTTTGTGAGTCTTTCATGTGTTAAATATTTCTTTTGAATGATGGAAATAAATAGCTGTCCTATATCTGATTTGCAATGTATATTAAATAGTCTTCTCCCCTCTTTTGAGGCAGACTGTAGACATTAGACAAATCTAAGCTATCAGTGACTTTTCTTGGAGCAGTAGTATAAAAAAACAAGGAGTGTGAGGTAAAAAAGTAACTGATTCCTTTCTTTAGGGGACAAGCTTTCTAGGACTGAACCCAGACTGCCTGCATAGGTTCAGGGTTCAGAGGATCTCCTTAGTGGAGAGTAATTGTAAGTGCCTCTATGCCTTGCTTGGTTAAGAATCATCTGCTTATAGCTCTGAAGACATATAATCTGTTTCTCTTCTAGTTTGTTTATGTTGTAATCTTTAATAGTCAAATCTCATAAGAGATAGCTATCTTTTTGTATCTCTTTATCTGTGTTTATCCTTGGTATGTCTGCTTCTGTTTCCAGGCACAAACTCTTCTTTCTCTGGTGCATACCTGTTTGCTCTTGGTGTGTCTCTCTGCTTTTTGGCCAAATGCCTTATCTCCTACTGATCCTGTCTGTCCAGTGACATGACATGGTGAGAGAGAGAAAGAGAGAGAAAGAGAATATTCCTCTTCTACACTTCCTCCAGTTCCCTCTGAACCTGGGATCCCTCAAAGCTGGGTTGGTCTGCTACTTGATTAGTTAACCGCTAGAATTTCTCTATTTAGTCTTCAGAGGTATGGTTAGATTGTTTGGTTGGCCAATCATTCTGTTACTTTTTTGGCCCAATTAAAGCAGCAGTCATGTCTCCTCTTTAAAAGGTGTTCATAGGGTATAGAAATCTTATTTATACATTTCAAAAACCTAATCACAACTGCTGATTGAAATAAGGGTGTAGAACTCCCTAGCTTACAACAGCATAAGAGTTTTTATTAAATACTTTGTTAAAATCTAAGCAAATTATATCTACAACATTCCCCTGATCTAGTAACCCTAACAAAATAAAAATTCAATGAGGTTAGCATGATGTGATCTGTTCTTGATGAAGTCACACTGGCTCTTTGGGAGTACCACTTTAACTATTCATTTATTTAAAATATGCTTTAGAATTTTGCCAGGAATAGAAAATCAATTTAACTGTCCTATAGTTTACATATTCCATTCCCTTCTCTTTGTAAATATTTGGGACAATCTTTACCCTTCTACCTTTCTGTAATATTTCTCTTGTTCTCCTAAATCCTTCAAAGATCACTGATAGGGGCTCAGCAATCACATCTGCTAAATTGGTATCCCAGGAGGTGGTTAATCTAGATCTGATGAATTCCTATCAGCAAGAGCAGCTATGTACTCCCCCTATGTTCTTACTAGGACAGCAATATCACTTATCTAGGATAATAAATTCCCTATTAGCCATTTTTGTTCTGAACTTTCAAATCCAAATATCATCTTCCTTAACAGAGAAAACAAAAGCAAAATAAAAAATGAACAGCTCTACCTACTTTCTCTATCATTTGTTATCATCGTCCCATTTCACCACCACCCCTCCCCTACCAGCATCAACCTATTATTTACTTGATCCTCCTCTTTCTCTCCCACCATCCATCTGTTTTTGTCATCCTTAGCTTTTTTTACTAGCCTCAGTTCCTTTTGAGCTTTAATACAATTGACACTATTCTTTGGATTAACTTTTTTTTTTTTTTGGTGAGACAATTGGGGTTATGACTTATTCACACAGCTAGCAAGTGTTTATGTGTCTGAGGCCAGATTTGAACTCAGGTCCTCCTGACTCCAGGGCCAGTGCTCCATCCACTGTGCCACCTACCACCCCCAATTAACACGATTCTTATAGAACTGTGCCACACTTTTGGAATCATCTTCTATTACTGGCCCTTGGTTCTATCTTCTGTACACATCTTATAAAATTCTAATTTGGTACTGAGCTCCCTGAACATCTAAAGGGACATTAGTGCCTTTAGACAACTCTCCCTTTTTCATCTTATATCTCTTTTTTTTCAGATTTCCTTCCTGAGAGCTTCCCATCTCTCTGGACTGCCTTTTCCCTTTAGAATTTTAGTACATATGATCCTACCTCACCATTCCCTGAATGCTATGAAACCTGCCCTTCTAAAAGGTAGGGTATAGACAATTGCCAGTTTTCCTTTCCTCAAACCCAAATTCCAAGATGGAATAGTATTTTCACCTTACCCTTGGTATGTCTGCTTCTGTTTCCAGGCACAAACTCTTCTTTCTCTGGTGCATATCTGCTTGCTCTTAGTGTGTCTCTCTGCTTTTTGGCCAAATGCCTCATCTCCTACTGATTCTGTCTCTCCAGTGACACAACATGGTGAAAGACAGAAAGAGAGAGAGAGAGAGAGAGAGAGAGAGAAAGACAGAGAGAGAGAGAGAGATTGAAATAGGGGTGTAGACTAGCTTTCAACACCATGAGAACTTTTATTAAATACTTTGTTAAAATCTAAGCAAACTATATCTGCAACATTCCCCTGATCTAGTAACCTTATCCAAAAAAAATTTTTTAATAAGGTTAGTATGACATGATCTGTTGTTGATGAAGCCACACAGGTTCCTATAAGCTTCCTATAATTTCTACCCCAGAAACTAATTCCTCCTTGTTGATGAGAATCAGAACCCATATAGAACTTTTCCTTTTTGGCTCTGCCACCTTTTGAAGAATGAAATTATCATTAAGGTAACCTGAGATATTATTAGCTACTCTGCTTTAGGTAGTGAAAGTGAACTATAGCAAGTATACTCAATCAGGTTCTTATTAAACATTTTTGTTCTGTCCTATTCAATCAGAAGTAATACTCCTTATCCGATAAAAACCAACAGTCTACTCCAATCCTTTTCATAGGGTGATGAATGGAGTTAGAGGAAGTCACACTGTTAAAATGACTAGGTTCACTACAAAATTTTTATCTAATCTCAAAAAGGCCTTACTGCATTTACTCTTCCCTTATTGACTTCTTATCTATTCCCTACAGAGATTATTTCAAACCTTTTCTTCTCTCCTCAAATCTCTGTCTCTCTGTCTCTCTCTCTCTTTCTATCTCTCCCTCTTTCTCTGTCTCTCTGTCTCTCTCTCTGTCTCACACACACACACACACACACACACACACACACACACGCCCCTCCTACCTCTCAACTCAGGATTTAACTTAATCTAACTAATTTTAACTAATCTAGAATAGAGGCCAAAAGCAATTTCTGCTGGGACCCAAGGCACCTAGCCCTTCCTGCTCTAAACCCAGCCACGCATTTATGTACTGGGTTCATTGCTCTGGGTTGCCTGACTTCTCAGTAGGAGATATAGACCAAGATCAGGGGTGGGAAACCTGGGGTCTGGAGGTCACATGTGGCTCTCTAGGCCCTCAAGTTCAGCCCTTTGACTGAATCCAAACTTCATAGAACAAACCCCCACTATAAAATAATTTGCTTTGTAAAACTTGGACTCAGTCAAAGGCCACACTGTAGTACCTAGAAGGCTACATGTGGCCTCGAAGCCGCAGGTTCCCTGCTCCTTGACCATGTAGTTTATTCCCACAGAGACTTTATTCCCTTTCTCCACTTTCCACCAGGAAATCTGCTTGCTTTTAACTCCAATGAACAATTGGTACCCCTGTGTGTTCTCTCCTCCTCTCTCCCCACCCTGCCCACTGCTTCCCAGCTTCCTTTTGGGTCTTGGCTTCCCCAATTTGATTGTTAGCTCTTTCAGAGCAAGGACTGTCTTTCTAGGGATATTTGTATCCCTAGCTTAGCATAGTGCCTGGCACGTAGTAAGTACTTAATAAATGTTTATTGAATTGAATTGAAAAGAGAAAGATAAACAACAAAGCAATTAATAGTCATAGACTAATTAGGACAGAATCCAGTAATATCACTTAATCCAATCAGTTGGGAGGCTAATACTTAAGCCTTATTGGAACACAGGGTTTACAAAGCTGCTAACTAGCCATTCAACATTTCCCTCCCAGATACTTTCTGCTCTTTGGTTGTTTACATCACTGTTCTCTCCTGGTTCTCCTCCTACCTGAATAACTGCCCCTTTTGAGTCTTCTCTGCTAGATCATTTTCCATATCAAACCCTCTAACTGTGGTTGCATCCCTAAGACTATCTCAGGACATCCTTTCTTCTTTCTCTACACTCTCACTTGGTAACTTCATCATTTCCCAATTAATTATCATCTCTATGTAGATAGTATGCATATATTTATATCCAGTCCCAGTATCTCTCCTAAGATCCAGTGCCACAAAACCTAATGCCTATTGAATGTTTCAATCTGAATATGTTGTAATGATCTCAAGCTCAACACATTCAAAATAGAATTCATAATCTTTTCCCTGAAACCCTCCCTTTGTCTAACCTTTTCTATTTCTTTAGAAGGAACCATCATTCGTTCAATTTCCAAGGTTTGTAAATTCAGCATCATTTTTTAACTCCTTACTTTCCCTTATCCCAGCCCTCTATGTAATCAGTTGCCAAATCTTACTGTTTCTGCCTCTACAACATCTCTCATATCCATTCCTTTCCCTCTGTTCACACAACCACCACCCTAGGTCAGGCTCCTCATGACCTTTTTGCATAGTACAGGAGGACAGACTTCAAATCATAAAGACCTGAGTTCAAGTCCTTCCTGAGACACTCACTAATTGTGTGACCTTAGACAAGTCATTTAATTTCTCTTAGCCTTAGTTCTCTCATTCATAAAATGGGATAGTATATAGCACCTACTTCACTAGGTTATGAGAATCAAATAAAAAGATATATGGAAGGTGCTTTGCAAACTTCAAAGCAATGTATGAATGTTGGCTATTATTATAAAGGCAGGGAGACCAATTAAAAAGTAACTGAAGTCCATAGGAGTGTAGTACAGTGAGAAATTACAGGATCACTGTGCTGGATACTTTCCTTAAATAGAGACTTTGAGAGGAACTCTTCACTCCACTCTCCAATGAGAGGGGCAGAGAATTCTGAGAATTCAATCATCTCAGTGATGAAACATTGAGAACCAAGGCTGGTAGCCTTGCAGAATAATGAAATTCCTGGAGTGTGTGTGTGTGTGTGTGTGTGTGTGTGCTTTAGATTGCTTCTTAGACAATTCATAAAATGGATGAACAAATTTTGATTTATTGCCAGGTTGAGTTTATGAATACAGTGGAATATTACTGAACTATAATAAATGGAGAGATTATAGATGATATGAGAAAATCCTGGGTAGTACGAACTGCGTATTGAGTAGAACTAGAATAATTTGTACAAGAAAAATGACATTGTAAAGAAAACAACTTTGAAAAACTTAAGAATTCTGATCAATGTAGTGAACAACTATGTCTCCAGAGGTGCTATGATGAAGTATGTTACTCACCTCCTGACACAGAGGAGATAGATACAAGGATAAGAAGAAAATATACATTTTAGGACCTGACTAGTGACTATGCTTGTTTGTTATAAGGGTTCCCCCTCCCTATCTTGGTTTTTTAATGGAGTGAAGGGAGAGGGAGAATCACCAATAGTGATTTTTTTTAAAAGGGCCTTTTAAACACTTCTTAAATACAGAGAACAGAAAGAAGTCCAGAAGAAAGTAAAGAACAGGATAATTTTGGAAGTAAATGTGAATTCATATTATTTAATTGGTCAAGAAGCATTTAATCATTGCTGTTCTTCATTCTCAAAGAGGACCAAAATGACATCACTTTAAGAGTCAAGTTACAGTGTGCCTGACTGTGGCTGATCATACCAATACAAGCTGGGAATGTTCTACCACAGGTCAAGCACAAATACTCAATGTGAACATCTGGGGTGAATTCTGTAAATTTGTGCATCTCAAGTTTCATTTGAGTTACTTCAATTCTTCCTTGCTCATAGAGCATAGCACCTTCTCTGATGAGGGTATGCCATGATGGGCAGTCCTGTGCCAGTGTCTCCTGTGTCACACAATCAATTCCAAAGTTCTTAAGAGAGACCTTGAGAGTGTCCTTGTACCACTTCTACTGATCTCTGTGTGAATGATTGCCTAGTGAGTTCTCCATAAAATAGTCTTTTAGGCAAACATAAGTTTGGCATTCAGGTCATGTGGCCAGGCCATTGGAGTTGTGCTTTCTGTAGTAGAGTTTGAATGCGTGGCAGCTTAGGTCAAGAAAGGATCTCAGTGTCTGGTATCTTATCCTGCCAAGAGATATTTAGAGTCTTCCCAAGACAATTCAGATGGAAGCAATTCAGTTTTCTAGCACGATGCTGCTACTGTCCAGGTTTCATAGGCATATAACAAGAAGGGCATATTATATGGCACCATTCTAAACATTGAGGATGTGAAGAAAGCGAAAACAGGGTCCCTTCCCAGGAGTTCACACTCTGAATGGGAAGACAACATGTAAACTACTATGTATAACACAATATATACAATGTAAAAAGAAGATAATTTCAGAGGACACTGGGTGTGGAGTGGAGTTGGGGAGGGAGAGATCAGAAAATGCCTCAGAAAAGGTGGAATTTGAGCTAAATCCTGAAAGCCGCAGGGAAGCCAGGAGGTGAAAGTACATAATAGCATTCCAGACGTGGAGGGCAGCCAGTGAAAAGAAAGAACTAAGAAATAGACAGTGACATAGAATACTCTTTTGTGATCTGTTGTGTATATGGGAATACTCCTTTGTTTTGGCATTTAAGTTCATAATAAAAAAAATTTAAATAATATGCCAGTGGAGACCACCTGCCCAGTAGCTTTTGTAGGACTACAAAGGGCCTGTGGAGTAAATGCCACAACCAGTTGAGCATAGGCCTAGTGAGAAAAGTATGTTAACATTTTTAGAATATATAAGTAGCTTTGCCACATTAAATTTGTCCCTTCATGTGTTTCCCAACTGTGTGTCCCTTATTTGTATTCTCTATGTGTTCTTACTGTGCCTCCTAATAGAATGTATATTGATGGAAGGCTATGCTATAGGTTTATGAGGGGATGTTCTACTGTCAATTTTATTACTATCCTGTTTCATTAAAAACTTTTCTTTTGGACTAGTTGTGTTCTCTGGATGACTAAAGAAAAAGTAAATATAGGGTGAGGCACCTGAGTTGTTAGTGGATGGAAATTTCCTGAGTATCCTGAACTTGGTATAGTTCTTCTAAAGTGGAAGAGTGAATTTGCTACTTAATATATATTACCAAGTTAGAATTCTGTGCTAGGGGACAAGGCCCAGACTCATGATTTCTTTGGTAAAAGGAACTCTCAAATAAGGAAACTCCCTCAAACAATTCAGGTCTGCATCTAAAAAACTGCTTACGGTGGCTAAGTGACTAAGTCACAAAGTCAATATTGTGCCAGGTGACACGAACTCAGATCTTCCTCGTTTACAGACCAGTTCTTTATCCAGTAGGCTCCAGCTTAATAAAAAGAAACAAAGAATTGGATGTTCTCAATAAATCCCCTTTTTTTACCCCCAAGCTAATAAATGCAGGGGGAGAGGAAGGGGAAGGAGAAAAATCGCTCTTGTTGTCTCAATAATCTAAATAATAAAGGAAAAAAAGCAAGTTCTTTTTTACTTGAATTATCGGATTAAGTTGCCTTAAATCAGTATCTTGTTTTATTGGCGAAATGTCCGTGACTGAAGTACGGCTATAAATAACGAAAACGTAAAATACAAACTAACATCGATGCACCACTCGGAAAAGCAAAGTCAGGGCACAGGTAACCAAGCAAAGCACGCGAAGAATCACAGGTCCCCACGTGTCTTTCAGAACAGTAAACTTCCGGCTTTGCTACCAATTTTGCAACCAATAGGCTTAAGCCGTTCCCAAGGGTCCTTACGTTCTGGGTGCTCTGGCAAAAGCCTTACGGGGAAAAATTAGAAACTATGACTATACGGTGTTAAATTTACGCTCCTTCCTTGATAATTTCATTTTTATCATTCTCATTATAAAAACACATTATGAAGAAGAATGTCACAGGTGGGTGGGGTCCAGCATGTCTAGCAGCCCGGCAAGTGAATCAGGCATTCTCCAGGTCAGCTCCAGAGGCAAGGTCCCCAACTTCCTGTTAGAGACATCGGCGTCTCAGTCTGGAGATTCTTCAGACATGAAACCTCGAGTCGTGACTTACGTGGACCGAAAGCTGAAAAGGCGCATCGAACAGGTATGACCCGTCGGCGGACCCGTCCGCCTTCGCTTCCTAGCAGCCCCGCCCTTCTCCGTTCCCCCCGCGGCCCTTCTGCTCATGCACCTTGGGCCCCCTGGTCTCTCCGCACACCCCAGCCCCCCCTTCCTCTCCCTCCTGAGGAAAGCCGTCGCTTTCTTCTTTTTGTCCTACTGGACTTATCCCCGTGTCACGAGGTGAGGGGGAGGAGCAAGACCACGTGGGGAGGGTCTGTCAGGCTGCACCCCCATCTCCCACCCACAGGGCCAGTGTACTGACGGGGACGGAACCGGACCCAGACATGTGAGCAGCCGGGCCTGTGCGCTCTCAAGTCGGGCAGTGCCCCATGCACTTAGGGTCCTGCTGGAGTGAGCAGGAAGAGCGATAGATTAGGGGTCAGGAAACCGGGGTCCGAGTCCCCGTGCCATCACTGACCACAGGCAGGTCAGTGAACCCTTCTGACGCTTCAGTGCAGAATGGGGGACGTCCAGAACTTAACACGTTAGTCTATTTTTTCTAAGATATATTTTGTAGATGCCTTGAGAATACCTCCAGTTCCTTTGCTCTCACTCTTTTTTTTTTTTTAAACTCTTATGTCTGGCTCTGACTCATTTCTCCGTCTGAAACTGCTGTGTTTTTTTTCAGTCGTGATCCTTGACCTTTCTCCAAACTTTAACACTGTTTACTTTCTTCTTGATACCCCTCTTCTCTAGGCTTTTCGTGACCCTGATCTCTCCTTCCTGATTCTCTTCTGTTCTTTGTGCACATCCTTTGTTAGATTTTCAGGGTGAGGCCTACTCTCTATGGGCTCTCTACTCTCCCAGGGGTCTGTCTTGAGCCCTCTTCTCCCTCCACATCTGTGACCTACCTTGGTGGTTTCATGAGCTCCCGTGGGTTCAATTATCATCTGCATGCTGATGATTCTTTGCTATCTCCAACTGCCTGTTGGTCATTTTGAACTAGGTATCCCATAGACATCTTAATCTCAACTTGTCCAAAACTGAACTCATTATCTTTTTCCCCAAACTCTCCCTTCTTTCTAATTTCTCTGTTACTGTACTATTGCCACCATTTTCCCCAGTCACTCAGGCTCATAACCTAGGTATCATCCTCAGTCCTCAACGTCTTCCACCCACCCCCCCATATCCCATCTGTTTCCAAGGCCCATTGATTTCACCTTTTCTACATGTCTTGAATAAGTTGCCTTGTCTCTGATACTGCCGCTGCTTTGGTTCAGGCCTCTCCTTTGAGTGTCACGTTATCCATATTTATAGTCTAATTCAGACACTGTCCCCAAGACATTGTCCTTTGTTCTTCAGTGAGTTTTGTAGGCACAGACTCACATAGTCTTTTTCTCTATTGTAACTTTTCTCCTTATTCTAGGCAACGTCAGCATATGTGTTGATACTTTCTTGTCAGTTTCTCAGTCTTTCCATTTCAATTAC
Organism: Vombatus ursinus; assembly: GCF_900497805.2. NCBI lineage: Eukaryota > Metazoa > Chordata > Mammalia > Diprotodontia > Vombatidae > Vombatus > Vombatus ursinus. Next base: position 27,144,365 of record NW_020954576.1, read on the forward strand.
TTGCTTCAAACCTCACAAAAAAAAAAAAAATTGACTTTCCCGAAAGTTCCCTCTGCTGTTCTTCTTATCCTCTCAAATTACTCTGACATCTCCCGATATTTCTTTCTTGACCTTTGGCTGGTGAAGAGGTGTCTCTTCTCTTGGCAAGGTGAACCCCTCTGAATACACTCTTCATCCCATCCCCTCCTGACCTCTCTGACATGTTATCCTCACTCTTTCTCCAGTCTTCAGTCTCTCTCTCTGTGTCGGTTCCTTCCCTGCTGCCTGTAGATAATCCCATGCCTACTCTAGGCTTTAAAAAAAACAAACGCATAGTCCTACAGTCCTACTTTGTCCTATTCTTCTCTTCCACTTCTCAGCTGAACTTTAGAAAGCCAGGCACCACTAGGTGCCTCTACTTCCTTTTCTCTCACTTACTTCTAAACCCTCTGATGGCTGACTCACAACCTCATCAAATGAAACTGCCTTCTCCAGAGTCAGCAATTACCAAATCCAAATCTTATCCTTTTTGCCCTCTTTTTATAGCCTTTGACAAAGTGTCATCATATCCTCCTGGATATTCTCTTCTTTATAGGTTTTCATGACTTTGCTTTCTCCTGGTTCCTGGTCCCCTCCTACCTATTTGACTTCTCCATGTCAGTCTTCTTTTAGGTTATACCTCTTATCTGTGGATATTTCCCAAGACTCTGTCCTGGGCTAGCTACTTTTCTCACTTTATGCTATTTTGCTTGGTGATCTTATAGATTCAACTATTATCTCTATGCAGGTAATTCCAGATTTATATATTCAGCCCTAATCTCTCTCCTGAGCTCTAATCCCGTATCACCAACTGTCTTTTGGACATTTCATATTGGATCTCAAACCCAACAAGTTCAAATCAGAATTAATTATCTTCCCTTCATTCTCACTCGCCTCTAGACTTCCCTTTTATTTGTATTAGTATCCTCCTGGTCACCCACACTAGTAACCTCTGTATTACCAGTGACTTATCACATGCATTCCCTGGGTATAGGCATTTTATTGTCAGATCTTGCTATTTCTACCTTTATGTCTTTCGTATGCCTCCCCTTCTCTCCACTCACGTAGTACCCCCTCTAATTACAATAGTAGCCACTACAGTAGCCTTCTTGTTGTCTCCCTTACCTCATCTCTCTCCTTTCCAATTTATCCTCCATTCAACTGCCAAAATGATTTTCCCAAAGCATAGATTTGATCATGTTATTCCCCTACTCAATAAACCCCAGTGGCTCCCTATTACATCTCTAGGATTGAATATAAATCTGGTTGACATTTAAAACCTTTTGCAATCAGGGTCCTTCCTACCTTTTCAGTTCCCTTATATTTAAGTCCTTTTCATTTACTCTTTAATCTAACCACAGTGAACTATTCAATCTCACACATGACAACTATTTCCTTATGCCTTGTCTTCTGAATTGCTTTTTCTATATTAAGTGCCTGGGAAATCCTACAGTTCTCTACCTCCTGACTTCCTGTAGTAAGATTCAGCTGAAATCTTACCTTCTCTAGGAGCTCTTTTCTGCCCTACCCCCGCTACTGTCTTCCTTTTGAGATTCTTTTTACGTAGTGTGTATTTTGTATATTTATAGTTATTTGCATGTTGTCTCTCCAGTTAGAATGTAAGCTCCTTGAGGGCAAGGACCATGTTTTTGTCTTTCTTTGTATCCCCAGTACTTCTTATAGTAACTGGCACATAGTGCTAAATAAATGCCTTTTGACCTGCAAAAGTAAACAGCTGATTGGATAAAGGATTGAGTTACTATTATGAACTTGTGCAACTGGAAGAGTGTATTTGCCTTGACAGAAATGGGGAAATTCAGATATGTGTTTGGAGATGACTATAGGACAGGTAACATCTGAGAAAAAAGAATTAATTTCAAGAGACAGAAATGAGAAGGGAATGTATTCCAGGAATTTGACCAATCTGAAGGCATGGTGAGTAGAAGGCAGGATTACAGAATCTCATATTTGGAAAGTACTTCAGGAGTGACCTGAACAAGAATTCTTTCTACAACATATTCATTGTGGTCATCCAACCTTTGTTGAAAACCTAAAGAGGTTGTATAGAGAGAACTAAGGAACTCTGAGTGCAGATTTTTTTTCGCTTTATTTTTACATAGAGAGAACTTACAACTTCCAGAGGCTCTATTTTCATTAGTTTTGATTACCTAATTTTAAGCCTGCTAAACCTCTGCCTTTGCTGCTTCCATATTTTGCTTCTTGTTCTGTTTTATGGCGCAAAGTAGAATAAGTTTAATCTCTCTTTGACTTGACAGCCCTTTAGGTACTTGATGACGAATGTCAGGGCTCTTTTAAGTATTCTCTGGTCTCTAAACATCTTAACTCCTTTAACTCATGAGATGAGATAAAACCAGTTGTTCTTTCTGGTGAAATATAAAGTATATTAAATGAAGTTGTAAAGGCAGATTAGAACTGGATTGTTGATGTCCTTAAATGCCTCGCTAGGGAGTATAATGTAAGCTTGAGGACAGAGACTATCCCTATTTTGTGTTTGTATCTCTATGTCTAGTGCAGTGTCTGGCTTGGCATATAGGAGGTGATTAGTAAATGCTTGTTATTTATCTCCTCCTTGATTCCCTCAACAGAAAAAGATTTCTTCCTTCTCAAACACCATCTCTTTTTCCCCCCTACTGAGGAGAGGGAAGTATCATGAGAACCCATGGAAGAGACAGTATCTAGAAGACATAAATCTCATTATTTGCAGAGAGGTTAAAAAAGAAGAGGACTAAAAAAAAAAAAGCCATTGAATTTAACAGTAAATAAAAGGCCATTCATGATCTTTGGTGAGAGCCATTTCAGTTGAGTGGTGGGGAAATACGCCAGATTACAAGGGGTGAAAAATGCATTTGAGATGGAAATGTGGAGACAAGGAATATAGGCAACCTTTTCCATGTATTTTGTTGTGAAGGAGGAGGAACAATACAGGACAATTGCTTGAGGAGATAGCAGGGAAGAGTGAAAATTTTTTAATGTTTGGGGGAAATATGGATATATTTGTAGGAAAGGATAAGGAGAGCTTGAAAATTATTATTAATAATAATAATGCCTAAAACTTATATAGTGTTTATGTGACAAACATTGTGCTAAGCGCTTTACAATTATCTCATTTGATCCTGACAACAACCCTGGGAGGTAGGTGCTATTAGTATGTCCATTTTACTGATGAGGAAACTGAGGCAAGCAGGTTAAGTGACTTGCCCAAATACACACAGCTAATAAGTATCTGAGGCTGAATTTGAACTCGTGTCTACCTGATTCTAGGTCTGGCATTTTCATTGCAGAGGTTATGCACCATGGCACTGTGGGTATGGAATGTAGTGTATATTATCAGAAACTACTAATATGTTAGTTTTGTTTTTTAAGAAAAGTCTTTGCTAAAAGGAATCACTGGGTAAAGGAATGGGAAGGGATATGTTGGGAAATGAATTTGTTGTTAAAACAAAAAATATTAAGAAAAAGATAAGAAAATTCAGTGAGAGAAATGATCAAAGGAGCAAGCTGCTAGATGAGACAGGATGAGAGTCCAAGTAGAGAGTCTGGTATTGGCAAGGAGAAAGTCCTCCTCATTTTCTAAGACCAGAGAATGGGAGGAGAGAATTAGTTATTAAAGCTGTTTAGAGAGAGAGAGAGAGAGAACTCTTGAGTGGATTGAAGCTTTTTTTTTCCATTTAAGTTTTCTTGCTTGTTTTTGCAACATGGTTAATATGGAACTATATTTTGAATGACTTCACATGTATAATGGGTATCATATTGTTTGCCTTCTTAGTGGGTGGAAAAGGGGCTAGAGGGAGGGAGAGAATATTGAACTGATTATATGTATATCTTTAGTTGAAAGGGGCCTTAAAAGTTAGCTAGTGTAAGCTATGAATTTTGCAAATGAAGAAAGTGTTACCAGCAAAATTAAGGGGAGAAAAGGGAGAAAAGAAAAACTTGTCCAACCAAGGTCACACCAATAGGTGAGTCTTTCAATTCCAGGTAAGATACTCTTTATACTATGCCATATTGTGATCAAGATCCCATATAACCAGTTTGTAAATTTTAATCATTGAAGGAGGATGATCACGTTTATATTTTTCAAATTTTATGTTTAGTACCTGAGCAGTAATGAATGTGGAAAATATGTGGACGTTGGTACCTTAGCATCCAATTTGCAAGAAATGTATAGGTAAGTTAATAAGCAATTTAGCATGGGAAGGAGGGAAGTAAGCATTTATATAGCGCCTACTATGTGCCAGACACTGCTGAGTAATAATACTCCTTTGATCTTCACAACAATCCTGTGAGGGAGATGCTGTTATTAGGCCCCGTTTTACCATTGAGGAAACTGAGACAGGCAGTGGTTAAGTGACTTTTCCAAGGTCTCATTAAACTGGTAAGTGTCTCAGGCTGGATTTGAACTTGGGTCTTCCTGATTCCAGGCCCAGTCCACTATCCATTGCACCACCTAGCTGCCTTGGTTATCATTCCATCTGCTCTCCATCTTTCCAACAAAATTATAGTTGGTAGCAACATTCACTATCTTTATCAGCCTCTCTATCTTAGAAACTCAGTCATTTTTTTTCCTGAGTAATTTTATCCTATTCTGAACTTGACAAACACCAGCAAACTGGCCATTTTAATATACAAGGAACAATAAAAAGGATTATATATGAAATTGAAATATTTTTGTGAAGTACTTAGCACAGCCCTTGGCACATAGTATGAACTATATAAATTTTAGTTGTTGTTGTTGTTATCATTATTATTACATATAGCTTTAAAGCATGTAATAAATTCAGTTAGTTTCAAAGGTGCCATGCTTGTTGGTCTTGCTGAACTGTCTTCTGTTCTCATTTATGCATTGGAAAATACTTCTGTGACCCTTCTTTCTTTTCTTTTTTTGGTATCATTATTGGTAGTCTCTTTTTCGCTCTGAAATTTCTCCCACTCCTTTAATTAAACAAACAAACAAATAACACTTGTAACAAATAAAATAGGCAAACAAAACAAATTGACACTTAGGCTATGTCTGAAAATATTATCAAGGCCATCACCTCTCTGTCAACTCTAGTGTCATTTAATAGCGGTGTAACTGGACAAGTCAAATTTAACCTGTTTTACTCAGTTTTTCTCATCTGTAAAATGAGGATAATAATAGCACCTACTTCCCAGATTTATTGTGAAAATAACATGAGATAATATTTATAAAGTGTTTTGTAAACTTTAAAATTCTGTATGAATGCTAGCTGTTGTTGTTCATTCTTCATGCGTCATCATCATTGGTTCTTCAGAGTTGTTAATGGTCACTGTATTCATCAGAGTTCTTCATTCATTCTTGAGTTTTCTGTGGTCTTAATCCCTACATCTTATTCATGCTGCTGCTTTTTTAAGAGCCCTGGATCTGGATATATCTTTTTCCACAATCACAGCCAAAGACTGCCTCAGTCATCTTATACTTGAACAAATACAGGTATAAGATGATTCCTTCCCAAATTCACTACCTCCAACCTTTTCCCTTCCCAACTTAACCATTTTAGTTAAAGTAAAAATTCTAGCCTATGATACACTTCTTCCTTTTATCTGTATTTCATATCTTTTCACCCTTCAAAACTTTGGTGCCAACTTCCTTGATCCCCCAAGATAAAAATCTCTTCAAACTTTTCTAGAATAGCACTTTGGATTTCTCCTTTTTCCTCAACCCCCTTGTATCATACTTACTTGTGTACATGTCATATCTGTCTCTTCCTCTACACCTCACAACACTCATATAAACACCTTGAAGACAGCCATCAGAACGCACTCTTTCTGTTGTACCAGAGTGCTACTTAGGAAAATGATATTTCAGATTTTGAGCCTGAGTGATTAAGGTAATAGTGCTGCCATCAAGAGAAATAGAAAATTTAGAAGTGGAGAAGGTAGTTCAGTTTTAGAGAAGTTGCATTGTGAGGTGATGCTGTCTGTGGCTGATTCCCAGCATCAGTTGGAAATGCAAGAATATTATGACTCAGGGAAAGTATTGACCTCAGAAGTAACCCAGTTGAGGATCACTCAGATGATAATTGAGATCCTTAGAGCGGATGAGTTCACTAGTTGGGAGAAGAGAAAGAGAGGAGGGAAAAGGACCAAGGACAAATTTAGGGAAGACAGAATGAAGAGAAATCATCGAGGAAGGCAGAGAAGGAACTCTTGGAAATACAAAAAGAGGAGTAGAAGAAATATTTTCCTAGCAAAATGAGAGAATAGAGGGAAATACACAATTAATATTTAAAACTGCACTCTGGTACAACAGAAAGAGTGCTGCATTTGAAGTAAAAATGATTCAAATGCAAAGGTCAAAAGACCTGAGTTTGAGTCTAAATTGTGTCCCTTACTCCCTTTCTGAACTTGGCAAAGTCTCTTAACCATTCAGGGCTTTAGTTTCAATATTTTTATCTATTAAATGAGATGACTAGATGAGCTAGCCTTGGGGGGTCCCTTTTAGCTCTAAAGCTATGGCCTGTTTTCATTTGAGTTTGACAGTACTGGACTAGATGAACTCTAAGGTCTCTTCCAGGGCTAAATCCTATAAGAACTTTCATTTACTCTCCACCTTTAGCAAAGAAGACTTCCAAAAGGTGTTTTGATAATTAAGTACTCTATCATAACCAAATCACACTTTCATGGCAAGGTATGTGATAGGTTTATGCAACCATTACACATCTTCTTCCATAAAATGGAAGAGGATAGAATGAAGTAGAAAGCAGAATCTGATAACATTACTTAACAAGAAACACTTGAAACACAAAGATTCACAAAGTTAAAAGGAAGACTGGAGCTAAACCTATTACCTTTTAGCAGTACTTAAATAAGGAGGCATAATCTGCTTAAATGATGCATCAACATCATTACTTCACACATACACGCACACACACACTGTCTAATAACAGAGCATATAAACAATTGAAAAAAGTTGGTTGAATTGTAGGGAGAAATAGATAGCAAAACTTTAATAGTAAAGGACCTTAATGTACTGGCTTTACACAAATCTAACTAAAAGATAAACAACAAATAAGCAAGGAAAGTGAATCGAACTTCAGAAAAGTTAGAGATGGTAGATCCCTGAGAGAAATTGACCGTATTATAGGAACTTCAAGACCTCCCCAAAAGATGCTGAGAAGCAGAAATACCAAACATATTTACTGATCACAAAGAAAGAAAATTTAATGAATGTTAAAATAGTTGGAGATTAACATAATTCTAAAAACTGGGAGATCAAAGAACAAATTATAAAAACAATTTAAAGATTACATAAAAGAACATGGCAATAAGAAGACAACATATCAAGATATAAGTATTACAGCCAAAGCAATTCTAAGGGAAAATTTTTAATTTTGGAATACTTTAATCAACCAAGTAAAGAGCAAATCAGTGAATTGAGCATTCAATTTTAAAAAAAAAATCTGAACAACAAATAAAAGTTCTCCAACTAAGTAACAAAGTAGAAATTTGAAGATTAAGGAAGAGATTAATAAAATTGAAAATAAAAGACCATTAAGTTGATATATAAATCTAGGTTGTTGTTTTTTAAACAAATAGCCCATCTGATTTAAAAAGAGAGGCAAATTAATTTTTCTCACATCAACAATGAAAAAAACAAGCCAGAAAATATGAGACTAAGATTAAAAGAGATGAATAGGCAGTTTTAAAAAAAAGAAATCCAAACTATCAACAACCATATGGAAACAGTGTTCCAAATCACTAATAGTTAGAGAAATGCAAATTAAAGCCACTTGGAGGTTCCACTCATCACACTGTATGATGATAAAAAAAAGAAAATGACAAGAGATGGAGGGGCAGTGGGAAAACAGGGGTGGTCGTGTACTTTTAGTTGTGCTGTTAATTGGTTTAGTCCATAGGTTTCCAAAATGGACAATAACGCTCCCTGGAGCGCTGAGACTATTGGGGTGGGGGTGCAGTAGTAGCCTTGGATGCCGTTGAGGGGCGTTGAACCTAAGGGTTAACCTAACCTAATCCCAGTGGGGCACTGAATGATTTTTTTTTTTTTTTATGAAAAGGGGCTGTAGGCCAAATAAGTTTGGGAACCTCTGGTTTATTCATTCTAGAAAGCAATTTAGAACTATTCCCCTAAAGTTACTGAACTGTGCATATGTACCCTGTGACCCATGTTCCACTATAATTGGTCTATACCCCAAAAAAACAAAGAAAAAGGAAAAAGACATGTATAAAAACGTTTATAGCAGCTCTTTTTTTGTGGTAGCCAAACATTGGAAATTCACGAAGAGCCTTCCAGTTGGGAATGGCTAAACAAACTGTGGTGTGTAAGTATAATGGAATATTATTATTTCACAAGAAATGATGAAATGGACAGTTTTTGAGGAAGCTATAAAGACCTATAATATGCTACAGAGCAAATTATATAGAGCTAAGAACAATTTGCACAACAATAACATAGAGAAAAAGAACTTTGAAAGATTTTAGATCTTTCAAATCAGTGCAATGAGATACCACAAGTCCAAAGGACTGATGATGAAACATGCCACTTCTAGAGAAATGATAACCTGAAAATGCAGAGACAGGCATCCTTTTTTGGACAAAGCCAATTTGTTTTATTGGACCATGCAGTTAGGTGTTCAGGGCTTTTTCTTCAGCTCTCCTTTTTGTTTTCCTGGGGGTAGGGGGAGTAGTTAGTGTAAAACAAAGTAAAACAATAAAACAAAAGAATAAACCTGAATTAGCAACAATAACAAAAAAAGAAAATCTGGAAAGATTATCAAGAAATAGAAGTTTAATGTTAATTTCTGAAGAACAGGTGAAATGGATGATCTTTGAACCTAGGTCAGTAGATTTGGAAATTAGGAGGCCATTGATTACCTGATCACCCCTAAGATGTTAGTCCTTCCCTCTTTCCAGTTACCTTGTATTTATTTTGTATGTACATTATGTATGTAAAGAATTGTTTTGTTCCTGTCTTTGTATTCTCAATGCCTGATTCAAGGCATCGGACATAGTAGGTGCCAAATAAATGATTACTTCATTGATATTACTGAAGTAATGCATTCTGAAGTGCTTTTTGAATCATAAGACACTGAAATTCATTGCATCTTGTTCAGCATAATATAGTGAAAAATGCTGAATCTGAAGTTAGATGTTATGATTTCTATTATCTATGCAACCTTGGACAAAAAACTTATTCTCTTTGGGCCTCAGTTTCCTCATCTCTGAAATGAGGAGTTTAGACTCCGAGGTCCCTTCCAGATCTATATCTGTGATCTTACTTAGGGTTGAACAAATTCTGCCTTCCTCAATCAGCCGAACATACTGAAATTTACTGTTTTTATTTTAGGTTGCACTGCCTTTGTCCTTAGATTTTAATCTTGTTAGGGGCTGGTCTCTGATTTCAGAGCTTTCCTTAGCGCTTTTCCTACCTGATCCTGAAATAATTGAGTTGGAAGAGATCTTAGAAGTTATTTAATCCAGCTATCATAGTATCATGTGATTTGTGTGTGCATAGTGTTTCATGAACAAACAATACACTGAGCTAAAAAGATAGTGATCTTTTTATTTATAGTAGGGCAATTTTATACTTAAAGTTAGCAAAACAGATTGTTCCTACTACAAACCTTGTTCTAAACCCTGACTTTGCCTGAGGCAAGAAAAGGTTAGATTATCCGAGACACCTTTTAATAATGGCCAAGTCAGATTGTTGAATTGGTGAGGGGAGTTATCTTTGGACTCCTTCTCTAACCCTTGAAAGTTAAACCTAATGACTGTTGGAATAGTGTAGTCATGGCCTATTTCAATTTCAGTGTGATACGCAGAAGTAGCTGATTTCTGTTGTGCTGAGGATCTAACCAAGAATCTTAATTTCCACAGCACGATTTGTATCTAGTAGCTAAAAACAAATCTGAGAATGGAGTTCTATAAAGCTGCAGCTAAGGCCTGCATGAAACTCTTTTTAGAGATTTGTTTTTGCTCTTTGCATTGTATTAAATGAATTGAGTAAAAAAGTAACAGGGCTAACCTAATGTGATTTTAGTTAGTTTAGGCATTATTTCCCCCAAAGCAATGAGAGGACCTTTAACTGGTAAATTGAGCCACTGAACTTTATCACTTACAGTTGAACTAGACATTTGAAAGATTTGTAACTTCAGTGGTTTTTGCTGCTACCTTTTGCTGAAGAAACTATTACAGTAATCATTTAGATTTCTTGACTTAGTTTTGAAGCAGAGTCATATATTTTGGTGCGAAGGAAATAAGCTTCTCTTCAGTTTGTTTCCAGCGAATGTGCTTTGGGGTTTGCATAATACAAACCGTGGTGGAACAAAACCCTTGCCTTGAACTTCTTATTCTTTAAGATATACTCTGTCCTAAGGATTATGGTTATTGGTATAACTTATTGCCCTAACAGATTGCAAACATAGCTAGTCCAGAATGATCCTCTTTATGTAAACTTTGAACCTCCTCAATACCCTATAAGATGAAAGCTTCTTAAAGGCACTTGTTTGTGTATCATAGCATAATACCTAGCATGTATTAGGTGCTTAGTAAATGTTTTAATTTTAATTAATAAATGTGGAATTGAGTTATCACTTTAAAATCCCTTTGGTCAGTCTCTTGGATATGGTCTTGATATTTGGGAAGAGGCTTCATTCCTCTACAGGTTGCACTACTGACTCATTTCCCCAGAACTTTGTTTATCTTGTCATCGAAGACCAGGAAGCTCATTCCACCTCTGGACTACTTCTTGTATTAGAAGTCCCTCTACCCCTGCAGCTTCTCCCTTTGATTGACTGGTTCATGTCAGAACTTCCATTTTAAGGAGGTCCAGACTACCCATGTCTTCATTCCTCTTCAGGCTGTACTCCTGACTCTTCACAGGACTTTCTGTACCATACCTTCCTGATGAGTCCCTTAATCCCTACCCCCTCAACCTTCCCAGTTTTTCAGCTATTTGTTTTTATGTTTGGTCTTACTCTTTTAGATTGGCAGGTTCTTGAAAGCAGGGACTGACTGTCTTTCTGCTTATATCTGTATTCCTAACACTTAGCACGTAGTAATCCTGGCACATATTAAGAATTTAAAAATGCTTGTTGACTGACTGGCAGTATCTACTCTGCTAAACTTATTTATATTGTCTTTCAGTGTAGATTATGGCCGGAGGAAGAGAAATGCTTTTAGAATTCAGGTAGAAAAAGGTGAGTTTCCTGATACATGTTGAACTACTAACAATGGTTGTAGAAAACATTTCTTATTTAATGGAAACTTGTTTTGTTCTAGTTTTTAGCATAATCAAGAGAGAGAAAGAACTTGAAGACTTAAGTGAATTAGAAGATGAACACCTGGCAAAAAGAGCAAGAAAAAGTCAAGAGTTCAATGAGTGAGTATTAGAAAAGAGGTCATTTTATTTATTAATTTTTTATTTTGAATTTAGAGATCATTTTCATATTCACAGCAGAACAGAAAAAGATTATATTTTTTAAAAAATTAATCTTTTCATAATACTTGCCTTTTAAAAAAAATGCGTAGGCTTTATTTTAAGTGTCCTTGAAAAAATAACATCCCCAATATTGAAGTCAGGGGAGCCCAGACTATTTGCCCTTTCCATGAGACCTCCTGAGTTGACCAATGAATAGAAAAATAGCATTACTTCTACGTTTTAGATTAGTTCCCAGTCCCCAGGTTATCTGCGGTGGAATATTTAGAATTCTTCACTTAGTTGAGGCACAATGCAAAGATTAGAAAGAAGATAAGATAGACTCACTTTTTAAGCCTGGGCAGGTTCCTTTGTCTTTGCTTTGGCAGATTGAGGAAGACGATAGCTTTGGTTTGCTCTATTTCTAACTCTGACAAAATGATTTTTGAGGTGAAAGGTTCACCACCAGGACCAAGGTTAGGTTATAGAAGCAAGACGGTGAAGTGCATCAGCATACTAGATGGCATACAAGCCAAAAATCTCCCTGACTTCAAATTGAAGACTTCAGTGTTCTCACTCAGCCTGAGCTGACTTGCTTACACAGTTTCTGCTCATGGACTTGTTACCTACTGCTCTAGGTTGAGGCAGGAAACAAGTTCTATGTGGAACCAGTTTTGGGAAATAAAAGCCCTCATGGCTCTTCCTTTTACACTAATTATCCGATTTCACTGTCCATTAGTGTGCTTGCCTCTTTAAAAAAGTATATAATATTTCACATTACTTCAAAAACTGTTCTGCTTATATGTGCTTTCTTCTAAACTTCCTTCTGTTTCCCTTGGTGCATTTTTAAAAAAATGTTTTGATAGTCCTCTTCTATTTGTAGCACAATTGTTAACCCAAACTGCCTCTGCCTCCTCAATTAAAAACTGAGGGAAAAAACCTGGTAACACATAAGGCAGTGTCAGTCAAAGTTAATCCATATAACTGTCTCGTCCAAATTCAGTGTTTCTTTCTGCACCTTGTGTCCATTAGCTCTATGTCTGTTGACAAGTAATGTTATTTATAGTGATGTACTTTTATACTTATCCTTCAGTGGTCTTGTAAAGGTTTGGTTGGTCATTGCATCGATCAGAGTTAGGCTTTTTAGAGTTGTTTTTTTCTTTACAATGTTGTTGTATTTGTATAAATTATTCTGCTAGTTATGCTGATTTCACTTTTCATCAGTTTATAATACCCAGTATTCTTGAAAGTGAGGATGATGATGATAGCTAACATTTAAATAGCACCTAGTGTGGGCCAAGAACTGTGCTGAGTGCTTTTGCAAATATTATCTCACTTGAACCTCATAACAATTGTGGGAGGTAGATGCTGTTATTATCCCCATTTTACAAATGGGGAAACTGAGGCACAGAGAAGTTAGATGATTTGCCAGGTTCACATAGCTAGTAAAATGTCTGCGGTCACATTTTAACTCAGGTCTTCCTGGCTCCACTGTACCACCTAATAACTCCAGAAAAAGTCTTCTTTTGCTATTTCTTGCTTTATTGTTCCCTTTTTTGGTTAATTTGGAATACAATACTCATAAAAGAGATATACCTGATGACTCTTGGTCTGGCTATTTCATTTCATATATTAATTTTATTAGTTGTATAAATGTTTTTTCAAGAATGTTATCCTAGCTCTCAATAATTTGTGTTGAAAATATTCTGCCTTTTCCTATCTTTTCTTAAGATATATAGCAAACAAAACAGATGATGATTCAGATGTGGAAGATTTCCCAGATCAACAGGTGAGTCACATATTTTAGCTACCACATTTAAAAAAAAATCACTGAACTTGGCAAGCATTATTATCCACAGATATTATTTGCAGGATGCTGTCTTAGTACCCATGTCAGATTACTTAGGAAAATATTCATGGCTGACTTTTGAAAAACAATTTAGATCAACCTTTTGAACTTAGTGTTAAGGAAAAGATACCATTTAAATTTAAACACTTTAATTTTGTATTTAAATGATAGTATTTGTTCTAAGAGCTACACAGCCACCACCCTAGTTCAGGTTCTTATCACCTCTTGCCTGGGCTATTGCAGTAAAGTTCCCTAATTGAACTCTTGGTCTCAAATTTGTCCCCTATCTCATCTGTCTTTCAAAGTGATATTCTTAAAGAATGAGTCTGATACTGAGTAAACTGCTGTGGCTCCCTGTTACCTCTAGGATCAAATACAAATTCCTCTGCTTGGGATGTAAAACCATTTACAACCTGAACCTACCCTACCTCTCCAACCATATTTTATATATAACTGTACTTGGAAGACCATGGCAAAACTTGATTGCCCAAAGAACGTCATCAGTATTGTATACCAGTTCCATATTGGCATGCTTGCACGGGTTCTGAGTAATGGATGATGCTCTAATACTTTCCCTGTCACCAGTGTAGTGAAGCAGGGCTTTGTGCTTGCTCCCATGATTTTTTAGCATGATGCTCTCATCATTGTTGTCAGACGCCTTCAATGAGAAGGAAAATGGCATCAAGGTCAGCTACTTCACTGATGGTAAATTATTAAACTTGAGAAGGCTAAAACCAAGACTAAAGTGGAAGGAGAGTTGGTGTGTGACTTTTTGATGATTGTGATGATTATACACTCAATGCAGCCTCTGAGACTGAGATGCAAGAATTGATTCTCTGCTGCTTGTGCTAGTTTTGGTCTTAAAAGTTAACACCAAGAAAACAGGTTCTCTACCAGCCAGCACTGTACTATCCACATGTGGAACCATCAGTTACAGAAAATGGAGAAAATTTAAATGCTGTGGTTAAGTTCAGTTACATTGGCAGTATACTTTCCAGGTTTGTCCACATAGATGATGAGGTTGGGAGGCTCCAAAAGAAATTATTGGAGAAAAGAGGTATGAAGCTGCCTACCATACTGAAAGTCTACAGAGTTGTGCTGACTCCATTGTTGTATGCCTGTGTAACCTGGATAGCATCATGCTAGGAGACTGAATTGTTTCCATTTGAATTGTCTTAGGAAGATTCTGAAGATCACCTGGCAAAATAAGGCACTAGACATTGAGGTCCTTTGTTGAGCTGAACTGCCAAGCATTCAAACTCTACTCCAGAGAGTACAATTCTGATGGGCTAGCCATGTTGTTCAAATTCCAAGCATATGTTTGCCTAAAAGACTTTTATGGAGAAGTCACACAAAGCAAGTGTGCACATGGAGGTCAGAAGAAGAGCTATAGGACACCCTCAAGGTCTCTCTGAAGAATTTTGGAATCAATTGTGAGACATGAGAGACGTTGGCATAGGACTGTCCGATAGGGTGTGCCTGCATCAAAGAAGGCACTGTGAGCAAAGCAGAGTAGCAGTAGCTCAAAAGAAATGTGAGATGCACAAATTTAGAGACATCTCCACTCCAAATGTTCATGCGGATTGCTTGTTCCCAATCTGTAGTCTACCACAGCCTTCTGAGCTTATATTGGTCTGATCAGCCATAGTCAGACACATTGTACCTTGACCCTGACCTAGTGATGTCATTTTGGTCCTCTTTGAACATAAAGAACAACAACCAGCCACAAAACTACCGTTCATACACTATGGTCCAGCCAAACTAGCTTATTGCTGTGCCTTTGTGATGGCTGTCTTATATCTCTAGAATGCACTCTCTCTTTATTTCTGCCTATTAGAATCCCTAATTTCCTTCAAAGCTTGAGGGATATATACCACCACCTATATAAGACCTTTCCTGATCCTTCCAGCTGCTCTTCCATTACCTTTTATTTCACATGTATTTTGTATCAATGTGTGTGTATATAGGTTTTTTCCCCTGAAAGAATGGATGCTCATTTATGTCAGGGACTATTTGATTTATGTCTTTATATCCCTAGCACCTGACATAGTGTAAATTTGCAATAATAACTGCTTAATAAATTATTTTATTTTAATTTTTTGTGTGTGTGAGGCAGTTGGGGTTAAGTGACTTGCCTAGGGTCACACAGCCAGTAAGTATCATGTTTGTGAGGCCGTTTTTGAACTCAGGTCCTCCTGACTCCAGGGCCAGAGCTTTATCCACTGCACCACCTAGCTGCCCCAGGGATTTTTATTTTATTTTATTTTATTTTGATTTTTTAATAAACAAACTAGACATAAAGAGCTTTTGTGTATGGCATACTCACTTTGACATATCTAGGTATTACAAAAGACACTAGAGAAATCCATTGGTTTGAACCTTTGAAAAATGCGGATATTTATTATCTTCCTAGAATTTGACCTGGGTTGGTTCCATTAAAGGATAGAAATTGTCATTTTCCTTTGCAAATTTTAAAGGATAACCAGTTCGTAGTTACTAGCAGCAGTATTTGAGTATTCCCTATTTGTATTAGAATTCTGGAATTTTTTTTATTATCCCAGGATCTAGTATTGTAATTTGCATATTATGGTCACTTAATGAATTGTTGTTGAGTCAATCAAAAAGATTTATTAAGCCCTTATTATATGTCAAGCACTGTGCTAAGCACTGGGGTTACAAAGAAAGGTAAAAACATGATCTCTGCCCTTGAGGAACTCATTCTAGATGGGGAGACCACATGCAAGTAACAGTGTATGTGTCAGATGTATCTGGAGTAGATTGGAAGTAATTTCAGAGGGAATCTCCTAGTGTGGGGAGGGATAAACAGAGTCATCCTTCAGAAGGTAGGGTTTAAGCTGAGTCTTGAAGAAAGCCAGAGAAGCTAGGAGGAAGAGATGAAAAGAGAGGACATTCCAGACATGAGAAACATCCAGAGAAAAGGCACAGAATTGGGAGATAGGAGGTCATGTTCACGGAACAGCAAGTAGGTCAGTCTAGCTAGATTAGAGTGCGTGAAGAAGGTTAAAATGAAAGAGGACTTGGGAGTGGTAGGGTGGTGGTGGAGGGAGTGAGATAGGGAATCAATTAGAAATAAAAGAGCTGATTTGCTTTTAGTGAGGAAAGACTCACTTGAGATTATGTGATATATATTTTAATGGACCAGTCAGCATGGTTTAATTATTTTCTCCAGATTTGTTCAGCAGCATGTTGATAGGAATGAAGGAATGTGATAGCAGGAGCAATTCCAAGTCTGGGATTTAGCAAGGTGTGATGGACAATAGAAAAAGTGGACAAAGGATTTCAGTTTAGAAAAGAGTTGAACTGTTAGGGAAGGGAGAGAGTAAAGCCACTTGCAGGGATGATGGCTTAGGAAAGGTCTAAATTGAAGAAGGATTTTAGATGATGGAGGAAGAACAGGTTTAGGGATCATAAATCAAGGCAACAAACATTTATTAAGTGATTTAAAATGGAGGTTCTAGAGGTATAGGGATTTTTTAGGTGAAAAGGTTGATGTGACATAGTGGCTAAAGAAGTTAGAGAGTCAGGATTTTTTAGGTGAAAAGGTTGATGTGACATAGTGGCTAAAGAAGTTAGAGAGTCAGGAGAAAGGAATAAAGGAATGGTAAAAGATTATGATCAAAGAAAGGGAATTTCAGGTTCATGAATATGGAAATCAAGATCTTGTGAGTGATGGCAACATTAGAGGTGTAACTGTCTTTGTATATAGCAGAGTTGGTGTAGAGGAATAGATCATGGGAAATGAGTAGATTGAGCAACTGAGGAGTTAAGGTATTTGAGGGAACATCAGTATGTATTTTGAAGTCCCCTAGTCAATGATAAGAGATTATGGTCAGAGAAAGGAATTTGGGGGTTTATGACCATTGAAATGCATCACTTTTTTATGATGCTGAGATCAAGAGTCTGATTTATCTGTGTATAGTAGAGGAGTAGGTCAATGGGACATAATTAAGTTGAGTGACTTCAAAGTAGGGTCTTTAATGGAACATAAGTATATATATTGAAGTCCCCAAGTTATAGGAGCACTCTGCATTAGATCTAGCCAAAAGATCATCTGTTTACAGCTGGAGGGGACCTTAGAAGTTATTTAGTCCATTTTACCAGTGAAAGAACTGAAGCCCTGAAAGATTCAAGACATTTTCCTAAAATCCCACATATGTGTAGTAAATGACATAGGAAAGGACTTTATATCTAAGAGTGACTAGGGTTATTAGTAATAATATGTAATATTAATATTGTTGTTTTTGAAAAACATTGGTGAAGTGGTTTTTTTTCACTACCATCCTTTTACTTGAACTTAAATTACTGTTTTCAGAGATCTTTGTTATATCAGTTCTTTTTTTCTGCTTTTCTTTATAAGACTATATGACTGTTTGTCAGTTCCACAAAATATATCAAAGCTTTGATTTTATGCTACTTTTTTTTCCTTTTTTTTCTGGTTTTTGTTTTTAGGCAGTTGGGGTTAAGTGACTTGCCCAGGGTCACTCAGCTAGTAAGTGTCAAGTGTTGGTCTGAAGCCAGATTTGAACTCAGGTCCTCCTGACTTCAGGGCCAGTACTGTATCCACTGCACCACCTAGCTGCCACGTACTTTGCTGTTAAAAAAAAATATTCTCACTTCAGTTAGAGTAGTTTAAGTTGTTTAAGTATGTTCTTTAAAAATGATGTTTCTTACTAATTCAGTTATGAGAACATAATTTACTTTATATCTGACATGAAGTCAGAGCTTTATTGTGGTTCCTAGAGTTGAAAAGCATTAGTTTTATTTGGTTGACTGATACTTAGTGGTGAGTAAGGGAGTTTTTATTGTAAACTGCTTGTTTGTGAAATCATTTTATTTTAATGTTTGAATGTAAATGGAAATGTCAAGCCAGTGTAAGACCTTTGTTAATATAGTCAGTCATATTTTCCTACATGTTTGTGGATTCATTTACATACTCTATTTTTTGCAGTCTGCAAATCACATGAACAACTCTCTGCTGTCATTGTACCGGAAAGGAAATCCTGACATTTTACCAGAAAGTCCTGCAGTTGAACAAGGCAAAAATAGTCTCTCTGTGCCAAAGAATGTCTCGACAACACCTACTTTTACCAGGGTTTCTGAAGGTGGATGGTTTATTGACAAAACCCCAAGTGGAAAGAAAGAGAATGCTTTTTTAGACCTTTCAGATGAGCACGGCAACCATAAGAAGCCAGTTTCTAAGTTACAGGTATTTGCATTTTAATAGTTTAACTTTATTTTCCAGGAGCTTATTGCAGCCTTCTGACTCATTGTCCTTAGGTGGATACTCTTTTAAGTAGACATTTCTGCTGTGTGAAAGAAATAGGACTCTGCTATATTTCCTTTAACCTATTGAAATTTAGTGGGTATCTGGGGGTCAGGTTCTAAAGGTATGATTGTCTTTTACTTGGTTGATGATTAGTCATGAGGAAAATAGCTGTGAAAACATGCTTTGTAGAATAGTAATTTTTAATTCCAGATGTCCCCATATGAATGGGTGTATTGAGAAAATAGCTAGAATGAATAGGTATCACTGTTATCTGATTCTTTATAATGCTGTCATATAGAAGGATGTTAAAGACACATATCACTAACCTTTATTGAGTGAAGTATGCCTTTTATCTTTCCTTTGGCTTTGTTACCAGTAATTAACATTACTGTTACTGGTATGATTAAGGAGAGAGTTTAAATTTTTTTTTATATATTGTGTGATTTGCTTGTTAACAGCAGATCCTATCAAGCATCTCTGCAAAAATTCTTGTTCACTGACTACTGTAATGTAGAATAATAATATCTTAATTTGTTTGACCTATTTTTGGTCTGTTGGGAACCTGTATCCCAAATGGTCCAAGGAAATCCTAGTGAGAGACACAGCAGTTTCCCTTGACCTGACTCATATAGATTCCTTTGGTTCCTGCTTGAGAGTGTGAGACAATAGAACTGAATGGCTCAGTTCTAAATGACCCCAGAAATATTGGTTCAAAGTTGGGATTGTAAATAAATTTTGGTCAAGGTTATCTAAGCTTCAGAGCTTTTTGGGCTTAGATCTGATTCCTCAAGACTTTTGTGTTCCAGATCTGTACCATTTATTCTAATTTGGAAATTAACTCACCTAAGAGAGTAGGACCTTTAGCCCTACGAATTTTCTTTTCTTCTCGTGTCTCTAGTCTCTCAGCTGATCTACTTTTAGCCCTTACTTTCAGGATATTATTAGTCACCATCTCAGGTAGAAATTGCTAGAATCCTAGGCATCTTAAGCAACTCTCTAATAACATTAACTTTTTATCTGTTTAGCCCAAATTTCTCACTTCTAAATTTAAATCCCCCTCCACTGAAGTATTTGGAAAATTTTTTGATTTGTTTGAAAATTTTGAAAAACCTGAGACAACACAATTAGTATTTCTGAAACCAAATAGTTTTGATTTGGAATTCCTGACATCCAACTTAATTACAGAGTAAAGAATGTTAGAGTTTATTTAAGTTTGCTACTAATTATCATTTTAAGAAAAGCTCTGTTTATTGCTGTGCTTTCTATTGTTTTTAATGTGAATGAGTATTGTCTTTTGTCAAAAGCTTTTTCTGTATCTATTGATGTGATCATATGATTTTGTTGTTAATATGGTCAATAACATGGTCAATTATTGCATTACTTGTATAAATTGCATTACTGGTATAAATTCAGCTTGGTTATATTGTATGATCTTTGAGATATACTCTCTTTGTGATATATGATATGATACTCTCCTTGCTAGGATTATATTTAAAATTTTTGAATCAGTATTCATTAGAAAAAAAAGACCTGTAGTTTTCTTTTTCTACTTTGATTCTCCCTAGTTTAGGTATCAAGACCATATTTTTGTGATAGAAGGATTTTGGTAGGATTTCTTCTTTATTTTTTCCAAACAGTTTCTATGGTATTGGAATTAATTGTTCTTTTGATAGAATTCACTTGCAAAACCATTTGTTCCTGGGGAGTTTCTTAGGCAGTTCATTTCTGGCTTCTTCATTTTCTATTTCTAAGATAGAGTTATTTAAGTATTCTGTTAATTTATGTAGTTTGTATTTTTGTGACTATTCATCCATTACATTTAGATTGTCAGTTTTATTGGCATATAATTGGGCAAAATAGCTCTGAATAATTGCTTTTATTTCATGGGTTATAAATTCACCTTTTTCATTTCTGATAGTGATAATTTGGTTTTCTTTTTAATCAGATTTACCAATGATATATTTTATTTTGTTTTTTTAAAAACTAGCTCTTGGTTTTATTAGCTTAATAGAGTTTTGTTTTGTTTTTTTTAATTTTCTTAGGATTCTATTTTGGTGCTTAATTGGAGTTTTAAAATTTGTTGGTTTTCTGATTTTTTTTTAGTTGCATGACCAGTTTGTTGATCTGCTCTTTCTTTTATTTATGTAAGCCTTTAGAGAGATAAATTTTCCCCTAAGTGTTGCTTTGGCTGCATCTCACAAATTTTGGTATTTTGTTTCATTCTTGTCTTTATCTTTAATGAAATTATTGATTGTTTCTGTGATTTGTTCTTTGAATCACTCATTCTTTAAGTTATTTGGTTTGAAATTACTTTTTAATATATGATTCAAAGGTTCTTTATTGAATGTAATTTTTATTGCATTATGGTCAGAAAAATATATTTTTAATATTTCTGCTTTTCTATACTTGTTTGTGAGATTTTTATGCACTTACTCATGGTGGGTTTTTGTGAACCCACCAAGCCATAGCGGAGAAATAGGTATGCTCCTTTCTATTCCCATTTAGTATTTTCCAGGGTCTATCATGCCTAACTTTTTCTAAAATTCTATTCATCTCTTTAAACAATTTCACCAGTAGTGCACTAGTGTCTCAATTTTCTCACATCATTCCAACACTTGTCTTTTTTTTTTTTTTTGGTCATACTAGCCAATTTGATAGGTGTGGGCTCATCGTTGTTTTAATTTGCATTTCTTTAAGCGTGATTTAGAGCATTTTTTCATACAGTTATAGATAGTTTTGATTACTTTGCCTGAAAACTACCTGTTCATATTCTTTGACCATTTATCAACTGAGAAATGGCTCTTATTGTAAACTTGACTCAGTTCTCCATATATTTGAGAAGTGATGTCTTTATCAGAGAAACTTGATGTAAAAATTTTTTCACAGTTAGGATTACAAACTGTGTATTTCCCTCAATCCTATTTTCCCCCCTTTTCATTCTGCTTTCTCTCTCCTTTTACCCTGTCTAACCTCAAAAGGCTTTTGCTTCTGTCTCTTACCTACCCCAATCAGCCCTGCTTTCTATTCCCTCTTTCCCCCCCCCCCGCCTTTTCTTTATCCTCTTCCCCTCCTACTTTCCTGTAGGGTAAGACAGGGTAAAGGGTAGGATAGATTTCTATACCCAACTGAGTGTGTATATTATTCCCTCTTTGAGCCAATTCCAATGAGATTAAGGTTCACTTGCTCCCCCTCACTTCCCCTATCTTCCCCTACACTATAAAAGCTCTTTCATGCCTCTTTTATGCAATAGAATTTACCCCATTCTACTGCTCCCTTTTCCTTTTTCCCAGTGCATTCCTCTTTCTCACCCTTTAATTTCATTTTTTTTAGATAATCATTTCATCATATTCATCAACTCAGACCCATGCCCTCTGTATGTGTATACTCCTTCTGATTGCCCTAATAATGAGAAAGTTTTTAGGACTTACAAGTATCATTGTTTCATGTAGGGATATAAACAATTTAACTTTATTGAAACCCTTATGATTTCTCTTATTTACCTTTTTATGCTTTTCTTGAGTTTTGTATTTGCAAATCACAATTTCTGTTCAGCTTGGGTCTTTTTATCAGGAATGCTTCAGAGTCTTCTGTTTCATTGAATGTCCATTTTCCCCCGCAAAGGATTATATTCAGTTTCACTGGGTAGGTGATTCTTGGTTGTAATCCTAGTTCTTTTGCCCTCCAGACTATCATATTGACAGACCCTTTATCCTTTAATATAGAAGCTGCTAAATCTTGTGTTATTCTGTCTGTGGCTCTACAATATTTGAATTGTTTCTGGCTGCTTGCAACATTTTCTTCTTGACCTGAGAACTCTGGAATTTGGCTATAATATTGTAAGTTTTCATTTTAGGATCTCTTTTAGGAAGTGATTGGTGAATGCTTTCAATTTCTATTTTACCTTCTGGTTCTAGAATATCAGTGCAGTTTTCCTTGATAATTTCCTGAAAGATGGCCTCTCTTTCCTGAATCATCCTTTCCCATGGATTTTTCTTATCTTTACCATTTTTTCACCCTTGTATTGAAGTCATCAAGTATTACAGTGTATACCGATTTAATTTGGAAAGACACAACAAGTTCTTTGTAGAGTCCTCTTCATCTTTATGCTCAGCAACTGAAGTTTATATATAAGCTGCAATTATTTTTATGGTGATATTTTTGCAAATACATCTCATTGGTCTTGCAAATACATGTCATTGGACCAGCTATCCATCCCATGAAATCATGTTCCATGTGGCTTTTTGGACATGATAAAACTTACTCTGCCGTTTGTTTTCTTTACTTCTCAAAACAGCATGTGTGCCATTCTTTCATTTAACTGCAACATCCTTTCTTCTTCAGGATTCACTTGTAGTGAGAATGTCAGGATTGATAGGATTCAGCTCCTCCAGCAAGATGTCCATTTGCTGGTGACTGAACAAGGATTTCACTTTTAAGGGTACCAAGCACCTAAATTCCTCAAAATTCCAAAAACTGTAGGATTCCTCATTCCTGCTGCCACTGTCACTTGAATTTTAAGGGAGCCGTAGAGGACTTAGGGCCATTTTGCAATTTTCTTAGTTTCATAGGTAGTCATGGCCAAAAAAATGAATTATTCAGGTGGCTAGGTGCTGATGACCTGCCTCTCCCATAACAAGATTGGTCTCCTTTAAATAGACTGTGTCTCTTGCTGAGGATAGTCAGTTTCCAGCATGGCAGAAATATCCAGAGCTTATCCTCTGCTATAATAGAACCAAGGGTCACCTTCTTGCCATGATTGGAGGTTCTACAATGTTATGATATATTTAGAAATCTATTTTAAAACCTTTCTCAGTAGGAACATGTGAATTTTATGATACTTGTCAGGTGAAGCATAAATAGCAAAGCAGCATGTAACCAGGATGAGGAAAGGTATGGCAAGACCCAGAACGTAACGGGGTCAGAGTATGTCAGTCCAGACTGTGTAGCATATATTACAGGAATTTGTTCAGACTGAAATTGATTTGGGTTGGTGAACCAAGAACCAAAAGGAGTCTAGGTGAGGAACAAGGAGGTCAGCAAAGCGTGGAAAGCGTACCTATGTTAGGAACGTCTGGAAGGTAAGCTCTTTTGAGGTTTAATAGTGCTGAAGTAATTTGGATGCTTGAATTTTAGCTGGCTTTGTTTTCTTCTTGTCTACTTGACTATAGCCAGGAACTCTTGATGTCTGAGATAAAAAATGTGAGAGGCAAGAACAAGTGAAATTCTTGACAGTACCCTTCTCTAAAGATGTTAAGGCTTTTTCTGTCGTATCTTCAAAGGTGGTTTAAGTAAATATTTTAAAAACTGCATGTAACTGACTACTCTTACAGGTGTTATCTCATTTGGTGTCTCTCTAGGATCCAAAAGATGATTCTCTTCTGGAGAATGAAAGAAAAAGAAAAAACAGGCTTAAGAGAACCAAAAGAAAAACTGAGGCTCTTCAGGAAGTAGATGGAGAAATAGAAAATGTTTTGCAAAAAAAAGGTTAGATTAATGAGTAGTTTACATTTATGTGGGTGGTAAGTGGTAGTAGTGTATCATTAGATCATATTTAGCTTTAAATTTCAGGAAACTACCTTGGGAGAGGGAGATGCAGGATCCTATGATTTTAGGTTTATAGGGTAGGGGTGGGAGTATAAGGAAGCATACACTAGAAAATATTTCCTTATTTGTAGTAATTTACTTAGTAGAGGTTATTAAGTGGATTCCTGTTGACTTGCTCTGAATTCTTCATGCCCCTTCTTTTCTGCTTGACAGCCAGATCTCAAACACTAGAGCTACAGATCCCAACTGTGAAGTTTGAAGATGTAGGGGGCAATGATGTGACACTGAAGGTTAGTTATACTATAGAGTATGACTTCATCTTGCTATGCTGCTAGTGACAGAAGGAAACAGACCACAGTGTTTTTGCCTTTGTCAAATGTGTATCCATTGTGAATAAAAACTTGAGGTAGACCAGCTTACCTTTTGCCTTTTGGCTTTATTGAGAGGCAAAAGAAATAAGTTACATAAAACACGGCACCTTTGATTTATGGTCATTTGAGTTGTACTTTGACAAAGTTGTTTGTTTTAAAAATTGGACATTTAATTCAACTTAAATGTATTTCTCCCTTTGGCCATCTTAGCGGAAACTATGATATATTAGAAAGACTATTGAACTTAAAGTCAAGTGAGGTTGGAGTTAGAATCTCACCTCTGATCCCTTATTTGTTGTATTACCATGGGCAAATCACTTAACCTACTGCATCTGAAAAATTTTATACCTGCAGAGCATAACTCAAAAAGTTGTGCTGATCAAATGAGATAATATATGTAAAATGCTTTGCAAACCAGTATTATTTCTTTTTCTCTTTACAGGAAGTGTGCAAGATGCTTATCCATATGCGTCATCCTGAAGTATACCACTACCTTGGTGTAGTACCACCTAGAGGATTTCTTTTACACGGACCTCCAGGTTGTGGAAAAACATTACTTGCACAAGCAATTGCTGGGGTAAGGAATGTTGATGCTTGCTGTTTCTCTCTTTGAACTTCCTTAATTTATTTTGTGTTGGTGGATAGGAGGATAGCTGTCATTTAGAAACGTTTCTCTTTTCTCTTTTTCTTAATTTAAAATTGATTGAATTTGTGTTAATTTATAAGGGTGACAATTGAAATGGCATTCCAGTTTAGTTTTCAGGATTTCTATTTACTTGTCATCTGACTGCTTTTTCCTCTGGATGACATTTTGGGGAGAATAGGACTACATTTTTTTTTCTAATAGAGCAGTAGTTAAGGTAAATCACCTTTAAGATGATCATAATTACCCTACTTATTGCCATTTTCAAATATAGCATCTTTCCAGTAATGAGGCTTCTCTCCTCTCACCTCTATCCGTTGTTTTGTCAGTTAAAAGTGGGAAAAAAAGTTTTTGGTATGTGTCAGATCACCTGTAGTTTCTGTTCCCTAGGCAGAGGACATTTCAAAATATGTTGGCCCAATCTAGAGTTGGGAAGGATTACAACTTCTTTGGTTCTATACTAGCTTTTCAGGGGAAAGAAAATAATCTTCAAGCTTTCCTTTGCCAATGATAGAATTAAAAACCCTCAGGCACTGTGTCCAAAAAAGCTGATATTAAAACAGAATCTTGATTAAAATATGTTTATTTTTTATTGGGCCAGTATATAAAGCTAACAATTCCTTGGAAATTGGGGCTTGAAGAAAAATTTGTTTATTTCTGTTGGCTGAGTCAGAAGGAAATAATTTAGTTTGAAACTTGGCGATTTCATCATTCTTTTGTGTGTTTATATTCAGGAGCTTGAGCTGCCAATTCTTAAAGTTGCTGCTACTGAGATTGTGTCTGGATTGTCAGGGGAGTCTGAACAGCAGCTGAGAGCACTCTTTGAACAGGCGGTGGTAAGTCAAGGTGGCTGCTAGCTACACAAGAGGCCATTTCATCAGGAAGTTCTGTTCAGTTGAGTCTCTTCTCCCATTTCTGCAGCATCACCAGCATTTGCTCATTCACTGAGTTGATTGACACTGATTGCCATACCTGCTGGTGCAGGAGAGAGTTGGGGAGGACTTCTAAGACATCAGAGTAGTACTTTGTACCCAGCAGCCTTATGACAAAGATGTGATTGGATAGAGACAACCAGCAGATGACTTTTAGAGGCCATTTGAATGTCCAGGAGAATACTACTTATCTTATATTGACTTTCATAGCAAAAGAAAGCCAATTGTAAACTTGAATGTAAGCTGTCTTGTGGCTAGTAGAATTTAAGATCTTATCCTTTGTGAGGAGAAAATTCAGTTATGTTTCACTAAAAGGTTTCTGGATTATTTCTGTCTTATTTAAAGCTTAAGTTATTAAAGGTTTAAAAAATTAAAACAACCCAAGAATATTGCAGAGGCATATATAATAATGTGATATTTACATTCAGTTAAAAGTTTGTTCCCACACTTGGCTGTTTACTAGTCATTACAGTGATTAATTCTTTAATGAAAACTGAGGACAAGTAAATTTTCTACATTATTTGAAACACAGTTTGTTGTGTCTAATGAATATGTCCAGCTTAACTAGAAGTACTAAATTATGAATGGAAATGAGAAATTCTACTACAGCAGTAGCTAAAGGGACATATGGGAAACAAAACAAGGAAGGTAGTTTATTTATTAGGTTTGATAAGAGATTCGCACTAAATAGTGAGGAGACAGTACAAGGTAAGAACTGGAAGAAGATACAGTTAAAATTCTTGTCTTGTTTTGCCCCTCCATTGATGT
>NW_020954576.1:27171199-27271000 GCF_900497805.2 Vombatus ursinus
TGTGTGTGTGTGTGTGTGTGTGTGTGTGTGTGTGTGTGTGTGTAGTGGGGAGAATGCTGTGGTGAATTATATTTGTGACATGACTTTTCTTTATAACATTTTAATTTAAGGTGGAATTGGGATCTTTATATTTAAAGAGACAAATGTAGTCTCCAGGTTACTAGTCTTATTTAAGAGTCTTCTGCCTTACAAGAATTTCAGTGATACCTGTTTAATTAACAGGACATAAGATCAGTGCTGCTACTTCTTCTACTCCTCCTCCTCCCAGAACTACTTTTCCCAGTGACATGGCTATTCTTGTCCTTTTATTTTTCAGCCTGATGCCATCCTATATCTTCTTTTATTTCTTCTTCCCATTCCATTTTTCATGTAACTGAACTGAAACTTGATATGCTTGGAGATTTCATTCTGGTAATATGGTCTGTTGGTAGACTTGGAATGAAGAAGACCTAAATTTGAATTCTGCCAGTGATTTTACTAGCTCTGTGACCATGGACACCTAACCTCACTGAGGTTTCCATCTATGTGTGTTTTCCCCATAAACATTTGTAATTTGGAAGAGAGCTAGAAAGTGAATAGCCAGGCTTTTATTTTAAATAAGATATGTCCTATTCATGATTTTGCATAATTTTAGCCTTATTGTCATTCACCAAGCATTTGTTAAGCGCTACTGTGTACCAGACACTATGCTAACATCTTTACCCACCAAATCTCTTCTATCCTTAACCCATTGCATCTACCCTTCCCACCCATAGGCCTACTTTTGAATAAATAAATATTGGCTTGAACAGTAAGTTTCAGTTCTAGATACTGTTCTAAAACAACATTATAAAGAGGTCCATGAACATCATTCTTCTCCATGTATTCTGTGATCCAGTGATACTTATCTCCTTGCTGTTCCTCACATATCATCCAGGTAGTCAATCATTAAGCATTTATTAAGTGCCTAATGTGCCAGTCACTGTGCTAAGTGCTAGGGATACAAAAAAAGGCAAAAGACAGTTCTAGCATTCATAATCCAGTGGAGGAGATAGCAGGCAAACAGTTATATATAAGATAAAAAGGAAATAATTAAAAGAGAAAAGGCACTAGAATTAAGAAGGATTGGGAAAGGTTTCCTATAAAAGGTGGGATTTTACTTGGTGCTTCAAGGAAGTTAGGAAGCAGAGATGAGGAGGGAGAGCAGTCCAGGCATGGGGGACAGCTAGTAAAAATGGCTAGAGCCAAGAGATGAAATGTTTTGTTTTTGGAACAGCAAGGAGGCCAGTGTTAATGAATCAAAGGATATACAGTAAGGGGAGGGGAGTGCTTGTAAGGTATAAGGAGACTGGAAAGGTAAAGGTGGACTAGGTTATAAAAGGCTTTGAAAGCCAAAGAAAAGATTTTATATTTGCTCCTGGGAGGTGATAAGCCACTAGAATTTATTGAATTGGGTGATAACATGGTCAGACCTGTGCTTTAAGAAAATCAGTTTGTCAGCTGCATGGGAGATAGACTGGAGTGGGGATAGACTGGAGGCTGGCCTACCTACTAGAGGGCTATTGCATTAGTTCAGGTTTGAGGTGATAAAGGCCTGCACTAGAGTGGGGACCATGTCAGATGTGAGAAGGAACTGTAGTCAAGAGATGTTACAAAAATCCACAGGCCTTGGCAACAGATTGGATGTGGGGGAGAAGGGGAGTTG
The DNA here is from genome assembly GCF_900497805.2 of Vombatus ursinus. Taxonomy (NCBI): domain Eukaryota; kingdom Metazoa; phylum Chordata; class Mammalia; order Diprotodontia; family Vombatidae; genus Vombatus; species Vombatus ursinus. Next base: position 27,172,884 of record NW_020954576.1, read on the forward strand.
AGATACTGAGGAGTTGGGAATGACACCTAAGTTGTGAGCCTAGGTATCTGGGAGGATGATGATACCTTCAACATCAAGTTGGGAATTTGGAAGGAGAGAAGGTTTAGTTGGAAAGATAATTAGTTCAGTTTTGGACATGTTGATTTTAAGATGTTTACTGGACATCTAGTTTAATATGTCTGAAAGGTTGTTGGAGATGAAGTTAGGGCTGAATAGGTAGATTTGTGAGTCATTACTGTAGAGATAATCATTAAATCCATGGGAGCTGTTGAGATCACCCAGTAAAGTAGTATAGATGGACAGGAGAAGAGGAACCAGGACCAAGCACTTATGGGACACCCAAGATAAGCGGGTGTGACCTGAATGAATTTCCAGCAAAAGCAAATAAGAAGGAGCAGTCATAGTTAGGAAGATAACCAAGAGAGAGTAGTATTCCACAAACCTGGAGATAAGATGGTATCAAGGAAAAGAAGGTATCTTCAGCAGAGTTCAAGAAGAACAAGTTTTGAGACATGATGCTTCATCTCCTGACCCAAGTATTTTCACTGACTGTCCCCTGTTGGTGGAATTCTCTACCTCCTTATCTCTGCTTCTTGTTGTACAGGCTTCAAGTCTCAACTGAAGTTCTACCTTCTGCAAGAAGGATTTCCCAGTCCTCCTTTAACCTTAAGACTATCCCCAATTTATCCTGTATATATCTTGTTTGTATGTGGTTGTTTGCATGTTGTCTCCCACATTAGAATATGAACTCCTTGAGAATGGGGACTGTTTTTTATCTTTCCTGCCAGTGCCTGGCAAATAGTAGGCACTTAATAAATGCATGTTGACTAACATCTTTATTTTTACCAACCTCTGAAATTTGGCATTTTTTTTCATTTATTTAAAAAAATTATCCTGAGAAGTGATCCATAGGTTTCACCAGACTGCGAAAAGAGTCCATGGCCCAATAAAAAAGTTAAGAACTTCTGCTCTAAAATACATATCTTTATTTTTAACTCACTGTACACCATGTCAGAATCCATTTCTAAAAAAAGAACAAAGGTAAACTGTTTATACTCTATACCTTAGGGTTTGCCATCTTTGTTTTGTAACAGTATGCCTCAAAATGAGCCTCTCTCTTGATATTTATATTAAACTATATTTCATAGGAGTACATAGACAACCAAGTTGAGTATTAGGACTGAAAGTTAATGTCTGTGTCACTTGTAGTGATCCTCGACTTTCCATTAGTTGTGTCTTATCATAAAGCTTGGACTTAGAAAATAATATTAATAACAAGTAATATATTGGTATTTATAGTTCAGAAAATTCTTTACATCTATTATTTCATTCAGTCTTTAACATAATCCTATGAGGTAGTAAGTGTGTTCATTATTTCATTCAGTCTTTCCAGTAATCCTGTGAGATAGCTCGTATGTAGATATAATACCAATGAGGAAACAGGAACACAGAGGTTAAATCACTTGCTCAAGGTCACATAGGTAGTAAGTGATGAGCAAAAATGGAATCTGGGCTTCCCTTTTTCTGTCAAGGAGACCAGTGTATTCTTCCAGTTACCCAGTTTTAAAACCGTGGCAGTGTCCTTGACTTCTGTTTCAGGCCACCTAACCTCTCAGTTACCAGATCTTGTCATTTCCACATCAACATTTCTCACATCCCTTTTTTCATGTAGCTGCCACCTTATTTTATACTTTCAACATCTCTGGTCTGGACTCACATCTTAATTGATCTCTTTGCCTTCATTCTCTTGCTGTCTTGCCACATCCTTGCAAAACTCATCAATCCTAAAGTGCAGATCTGACCATGTCACTGTAAGTAAATTGCACTGGTTCTCTAGGATCAGATTGAACCTTTATTTGGCATGTAAAGCTCTTCTAGACTAGACCTACCTATAAGCTACCTTTTCGACCTTATTGACTGGCCATGTTGTTGATGTGAGTCTCACACTTCAGGAAGGTGGAAGTATAAACATTATTATTTGTTTTTACCATTTGTTTTACCATTATGAAATAACTTGACATTCTTTGCTGAGGAATTAGAGGGGGAAAAAACTACCTTAAGGACAGTAGGGAACAAGAAGACAGTGAGTTATGGTTTGAAAATGAAAGCATGCCACTGAAATGGCATTTATCTAATTAGTTTATTGTTCTTTACTGATCTTACATCAGATTGAAATTTTCTTGGAGCATCAGTATTTTTAAAGAGTTTTCTAGCAAGAGATTTTCTGCACCCTCCATCTAAAAATGTGATTGAAGTTTATTTTATGTCCTGTATGAAAGAAGAGAATGCTTTAAGAATAAGAATCAAGTAATCAATGATATGCAAAAAAAAAATCATAACTCTGGATGGGATTATAAAATGACATTTGATCAGTTTGGGGCAATTAATCAGAAGTCTCATGGAATATCCTCTAGATCTGTCTGTTAGAATATATTGTTCACTTGCCCATATGCACTCTAACTACATAAAGCCTTCCCTTATGACAAAGGAAAATTGATTAACATAGCAACAGTACCTAATAGTATATGTCCTAATAAGACATTCCATGGCAGAATCTCTTCCTTTAGCATGTCAGACAGCATCTAGGCTGTTATGGCTATGGGAATAAGTGACCAAGGAAACCTAGGCTGCTTGCTCAGCTCCAGACCAATTCCTGGGCTTTCTGACATCACTCAAGCAAAGCTGGTAGAATCAGCCCAGGCTATGGGAAACCACTTCAATGAGTGGAATCATCAACTGAAATTACTTTTTCATGAGGGTCACCTTAATCTAGGACACCATGCTTTGCCATTCACCCTGGAGCTGCACCTTCTTGACTACTAGGCCTTGTTGTCCATCTTATAGCTACATTGTTCTTATATGTGTTTTCTCCCCCTATTGGAATCTAAGTTCTTTGAGGACAACAACTGTTTTCCTTTTATATGTGTATTCCCATTACAATGCTTGGCACATTATAAGAGCTTATTACCATGCTTTTTCATTCATACATTCGAACTCTACAGTGCAACCAAACTGGCCTTGTTACTGTCCTCTCATGGGACACTCCATTGATTGTGTCTTTATACTGGCTTTCCCTCTTGCTTAGAATTCCTCCTTGCCTCTGCCTCTTAGAATGCCTCATTTCCTTAAAAACTCTGATCAAACACCACCTTCTCCATAATCTTCTCATTTTCATGTCTTCTCACTGGCTGATGCCCTTCTTTTCCCCCAAATGTCTTTGTATTTATTTTGTACCTATATATGTATATATTGTCTTCTCCTTTAGGTCAAGTACTTTTTCATTGTTATCTTTTTATCCTTAGCACAGTGCCTACAACATAGTAGGTGCTTACTAAAAATTTATTGAAATCTAGTGGTTTGTTTTTTTCAACTATTTCTGCTTGTATTTCTTTATATGTCTCTTCAGAACCATCTAGATTCCCTTTGGGTCAAAGATATTGGTATTAATGTGTGATCTTAAAACTTCCAAGTTTTTTAATGATGTGAGTGCTTCCATAACTTGTTTCAGTATTGTTCAGTATTTGGATTGTTGATATCTTCACGAATCACTTACTATGGCATTCTTATTTTTAGTCAAATGCACCTTGCATCCTTTTTATTGATGAAATTGATGCTATCACCCCCAAAAGAGAAGTTGCTTCAAAAGACATGGAACGGAGAATTGTGGCCCAGCTCCTAGTCTGCATGGATGGTTAGTTTAAAATAAGTACTTGTTTGAAAAACACTCTTTTTTAAAGGTACAATTTTTATTAAGGGGGCTGACAGCCAATTCCACTAGACTCTTAGGACTAGATAATCTCCATTGTAGAATGCTGCTTGCTTTGCGCACCTACTTAAATCTGAAGTAGAAATGTGCTTGCTGGTATTGGCATTTGTGTAAGTTTTTGTGATTTTAAAGTCTAACTGCTCATTTTTTTGGTTACCTATATCCTGTGTTCTTTTGACTTTTAAGCCTTGATATCTTCCTGACGGTAGTTTGCTCTTTGAGATCCTATACTAGGGATCATTAAGATGATAGTTTATGTTTATAGTGCTGTATAGTTATAAAATACATTACATACATTATCTTAGCTGATGCTCAATAACTCTTTGAAGTTGCTTGTGTAACTAGTATATCTGTATTTTTACCTATCACAAAATTGAAAACTAGAGAAATGAATAGAGAAATGAAGTGACTTGCCCAAAGTCACGCCATAGAAAAGGGACTTAAACCCAGTTTTTATGAATTCAAGTCCAGTTATCTTTTCCACTAGACGTGAGAACATGAGGCATGTCATTTAAGAAGTCTAGCATCTCTGAATCTGGATCAACTTTCAAAGGAATATAAGACTTAGAAGGATTATCCTTTAAGCCAGAACATAAAATTTCACAACTTAAATAATTGTACTCCAAACAGTGGCATTTTCACTGGTGCTTTGTTTTACACATTTTTAAGGTTTATTTTTAAAAAATAACCGTTTATTTTGATTCCATTCAGTTGGAATTTCTGCTGATTCAGACATGAATTTTTACTAAGTAAATTCATAGTGTGAACAAGATCATGAGAAAAATTAATTCAATTCAACAAAATTTTTTAAGTGCCTAATATATCAAACACTGCTAGGAATTCTCTGATGTTTCACTAGATTTTATCACACTCCTAATCATATTTGTCCAGAAAGCCTCCCCAGGGAGTTCAGCAGTGTGTTGTAGCTTTCTTCTAAACCTCTTGTCATTGAAATAACACATGCCAACCAAATTGAACTATCATATATTCTCTGAACTTGGTAAGTTCTACTATTTAACTCTGGTTGTTTTTCAAGACCCAGAGATAGGGCCACATACTCAGTTGTTGCAACTACAAAATCCAGTAAGGGCTGTCTTGTCGACTATTCCTTTTTTCGCAGTATGACTAGCCTATCTCCTTTTCTGCTTATACATCCATATCATTCCAGGTGTTATTGCTTCTTCAGTGCAATATGTCCCCTTTCATCTCTCAATTGCCCTTTGAGTGATCTTCAACTTTAATTCTTTGTCGTGGTATTCTATAACCCAAAGCCATATAATATAACCTTAATAATATTGATATTAAAAAGCTAGTCCTTTAGGAAAAGCTCTGGGTCATTCATTGAAAACAATCCAATCTGTTCTCTTCCTCCTGTTCAAGAATTTTTCTAGGTCGTCATGCATCCAGAATAAATGAATTGTTGTCTATCCATTGGTATGCCATAGCCTAGAGAATAGGTGTTATTTGTTCACTTTTGTTCCCCGGGTGAGTATGGGGTACTAAGGAGGGAAAATCAAATTTGGCAGGTCTGAGATGATTGGTAACTTTGGAGAGAGTAGTTTTAGTTGAGTGATGAGATTGGAAGCCAGGTTGCAGAGGATTGGAGGAGTAAGAGGAGAGGAAGTAAAGACAAATTTAAAGAGCTTTTTCAGGGAATTAGGCTGAGACAGAAGAGATACAGGATGCTGTCTTGAGGGGATGATGGAATTTAGTGAAGGTTTTTTAAGGGTAGGAAAACGGAGAAAGTTTGAGGGCAATAAAGAAGGAACCAGCTGATTGAGGATGCACTAAATTAATTTATTTTGTGTCATTAAAATCGATAGTTGGAAAATTTGCTTGTATGGCTCTATCTCTACACCTTGAAATCCCAGGCCTGACTAGGAGAACCTAATTAGTTTATGGAATAACTCGTAGCCAACTTTGGCTGGAAAGTAGAATGTTTGAATGGAGTGAGTAATAGGCAGTTCGGTAGGAAAGATAGGTCTGAGCCAGATTATGGAGTTTCTTTGTTGCCAGGCTTAGGAGTTTGTATTTAATCCCATAGAGATTTTTGAAAGGGTTTTGAGTGTCAGACTTGTACCTTAGGAAGATTAATTTGTCATCTGCAAAAAAGGTGGTTTGAAGAGAGGGAATGACAAGAAATCAGGAGACTTTGTAATTGGTCTGAACTAGGATGGTGATTGTAAATGGAGTAAAGGGAACAGATTTGGGAGGTGTTGTCAAGCCTCAGCAAGATTTGGCAGCTGCTTGGTTGTGAGGAGTAAAGGGTGGGGAAGAGTTAAAAACAAGTTTAAGGTTTTGAACTTGGGTCTCTTGGAAGGTAGTGATACCACTAACAAAATAGAAAAGTTTGAGGAGGGACAGATGGGGTTTGGGAGAGAGAATAATTGTAGTTTGGAGCTCCTTAAGTTTAAGTTGCAAGCAGGATATCCAAGTGGAGACTTGTCTGGTAGTTTTGCAATGTAAGACTTTATATACAGTTCGGGGGAAAAAATTAGGGATCTGTGTATTGATTTGAATGTTCCTTTTGTAGAGCTGATAACTCCATTCTAGATCAGATCACCAAAGGAAAGCAGAGAGAGAAAAAAAGAACCTAGGACAGTACCTTGGTTAGCACTCAGTATAGACAGTCAGCAAACTGAGAGTGTATTTTCATATGCTTCCCCATTCTTCTTTTTCCAGGGGGAGGAGGAGGGAGAATGGTAACATGCCATATTCCTGATTCCCTTATTATTCCCCCACCCAAGCCAAGTTTCATAATTTTTTGTGGTTATTTAATGTCATCATTCTTCACCACATGTGTAAATGTTGAAATTTCCTGGGCCTCATGTGGAGGATACGTTGATAAAAATTTGTGGGGAAAGGATGAGAGTGTGATAAGTAATAGGTTGGTGAATAGAGTGAGACAGTGTAAGAAACAAAATGTTAAGTTTGACAACAGTAAGAAATGAATATGATTAGACTGTCAGGGAGATTAGGAGATTGTGCCTCAGTTGTGCTTTAATATGTATTTTGATTCAGTTGGATGAGTCAACCTTTCTGAATTTCTAAGTAACTTTCCTCTCCCCCTCCCCCACCTCCCATTCCCCAAATAATTCAACCGGGAGCTCTTCGTGCATTGTAATCTTTGGTAAAACCTGCGCAGGATGTAGCTCTATTCTTTGTCATGGGGGACATGAGTCATGATTATAGGAATATTATCCAAATGGGCACTTATGGGGGGAGAGTGAGGGGGAATGGTAACATGCCATATTCCTGGTACCTGAAGGAACTTGACCAACTTTTGGTGCCCTGGCCCTTCAGTGGCCTGAACCATAGTTTCATTTCTATTCCTAAGCCCTTTCCTTTCTCTACTCTTATGATCTTCTGCAACCTGCTGTGGTATTATCAGAAAGTTGTATTTTGGCACAGTAACATTTTAGTGGGAATATTCAGATAATTTGAGTTGTTAACAATTAATTGAATTTTTTTTTTACTTTTCCATGCATATTATAGATACATTCTCTAAAGTAAATAATAAGCTTCCTGATGGCAAGGACTGTACTGTTCTATTTTTTTTATTTAATCCTCATTACCTAGTAATATCTTCACACAGTAATGAATGTTGGTTGAATTGAATTGAGGAGAGACAACCATACTGGTAGGAGAATCAGAAGTATGTCAGAATGACCAGGAGAGGAGGTAGCATTCAGTGGTGGCAAATGTTATGGAAAGGTCAAGGAAGAAGAGGATAGTGGAAAGACCCAAGTACCTTTGGTGGTACTTGTAGTGGAGAATATTCAGATACTTGAGAAAGTTATTTTTAATTGTTTTTGTGTACTCAGAATACCCTTTTACTTATGCTAATTACAAATTGGATTTTTATTCATTAAAAGTTCTTCTAAGAATCTCTATCAAGCTTTATTAACTAGCTTCAATACTTATTTCAAAAAGCAGTAAAGCTACATTTTGTTTAAAATATTTTATAATTAGGACTGTACTTAATTTGAAATGAGTTCTGAGAAAAATATAAAATTGAAATTTCCTCTAGAAATGTTTAGCAGTCAGAACAAGACCCCAGCTCTGGCAGGTTTCCTACCCCTAATTTTATTTAATTTTAAAAGAAAGGAGTACCTTTATTTGTTTTTTACCTTATTTTTATCGTATCTTGTTTTTACATTGCCTTTGTGTATGCATCTATCCCTCTACTCACCCAGGGAGCCAACCCATGTAACAAAGATTAAAAAAACAAAGATGGGGACAGAGGAAAAGTAGTTCAGTAACACTAACCCACCTGTCATTTTTGTCCAAAAGCAAATGTAGTATTCTATACCAGGAGTATAGTATTCTGTACTAATCCTTCTCCTCAGGAAGTCTTGGTGGAATGGTCTTTTTTATGCTAATGATTGAATAAATTGTTGATCTTCCTGATTAATTAATTGATCAAATCATTATAGAACATAGCACTAGTAAGACTCAAGGGATACAAATAAAGTAGAATATATAAATCTTATCTTTGTGCTTATCTCCTAATTTCACAACCTAATTAGGTAGAGATTAGATATGCAATTTTGTAGGCATAATGCAAAAACAATATATAAATTATATGGTATGGATTTATATATAAATGCTTAGGAACCTTAACATAAGAAGACCTTAAATAAATTTAAAGTAGCAGGATGCCTTGTGGCATGAGAGTTGGGGTTGTTGGGGTTTTTTGTTGTGATTTCCATAACGGCTTCCAAGTGGATAATTTTTTTTTTTTACTTTTTTACTTACAATTTACTTAACCACTTAAATTGGAATTCAATAATCATCTTTCTTCTTGAATTGGATGGCACAAGTAACTCAAATAATTTTTTTTCTCTTTTAAAAAAATGTGTGTGTGTGTATTTAGCATTCTTTCCTTTTAAACTTTTGAGTTCCAAATTCCCTCCCTCCCCCCCAACTGAGAAAGCAAGCAATATAGTATCAGTTATATATGTGTGAAATCATACAAAACATTTCCATATTAGCCATATTTTTAAAAAGCAAGATAAAGAAGTGAGAAAATTATACTTCAATTTGCACTCAAGAGTTTATCAGTTCTCTCTCTTGAGGTATATAGCATTTTTTCATCAGGAGTCCTTTGGAATTGTCTAACTCAAATCAAGCAATAAAAATATCAGATTCATGTATGTGAACATTCCCACTGTTAGGAAGGAAAGCTTACTGTTGGACTTAGGACTGTATCATTTAACTTCTCTGCCTTAGATTATCTAAAAATGGGAGCAATAACTGCACATTTCTACTCAGATATTGTGAAGATGGATGAAGTAAAGTAGTTAGAAGATGATGTATGTAGAAAGGTCAAGGTTAATGAAAAACAACAATATTAATTATTTCCTGGAATCAGATGTACAGCAAAACTTACTGTAAAAATTTTTTCCACAGTTTCCTGCTTTCCCTCTAATCTTGGCTCTAGACCACTATCAGTTTATTGTGAAACAAAATCTTTAAGATAAATCTAAAGGGTTAATATTTTCACCAGTTCCTTGATTGATTCTTTTCTTTTAGACCTGAATAATCTGGCTGCTACGGCACAGGTTTTAGTAATTGGAGCTACCAACAGACCAGACTCACTGGACCCGGCGTTGAGACGTGCAGGAAGGTTTGACAGAGAAATTTGCTTGGGTATTCCAGATGAAGCATCCAGAGAAAGGTGAATTCTTTGTTTTTTAAAATTGTTATTTATTTTTAACATTGATTTAAAAAAAATTCTGAGTTCTGAATTCTCTCCTCACATATTGTGAAGGCAAGAAATGTGATACCAGTTACACAAATGAAATCATGCTAAACATTTCCATATTGGCCATATTAAAAGAAAAAAAGCAAGAAAAATAAAGTGAAAAAATTATGCTTTAATCTGCATTCAGACTCCCATCAATTCTTTCTCTGGAGGTGAATAGCATTTTTCATCTTGGGTCCTTTGGGATTGTCTTGGATCATTTTTTTTATCAGAATAGCCAAGTCATTTGCAGTTGATCATCTTTATGATATTGCTGTTGCTGTGTACAGTGTTCTCCTGCTTCTGCTCACTTCACTTTGTATCAGTTCATTTAAGTCTTCCCAGGTTTTTCTGAAACCAATCCTACTCATCATTTCTTATAGTACAATAGTATTCTTTCTATATAGTCATATAGTACAGTCATATAGTACACTTGTTCAGCCACTCCCCAGTTGATGGGCATCCCCTCACTTTCCAATTCTTTACCACCACAAGAAGATGTGCTGTAAATGTTTTTGTGCATATGGGACCTTTCTAGCAGTGGTATTGCTGGGTCAAAGGGTATGCACAGTTTTATAGACCTTTGGGCATAGTTCCAAGTTGTTCTCCAGATTGGTTGGATCAGTTTATAACTCTCCCAACAGTGCATTAGTGTCTCAATTTTTCCACTTCCCCTCCAATATTTGTCATTTTCCTTTCCTATCATATTAATCAATCTGATAGGTATGAGGTGGTACCTCAGAGTTGTTTTCATTTGCATTTCTCTGGTCAATAGTGATTTAGAACATGACTTTAGATAGCTTTGAATTCTGAAAACTACCTATTCATACCGTTTGACTGTTTATCAATTTGGGAACAACTCATATTCTTATAAATTTGACTCAGTTCTCTATGTATTTGAGAAATGAGGCCTTTATCAGAGAAACTTGCGGTAAAATTTTTTCCCACAGTTTCCTGCTTTCCTTCTAATCTTGGCTGCATTGACTTTGTGCAAAAAGTTTTTAATTTAATGTAATCAAAATTATCCATTTTACATCCTGTGTTCCTTTCTATCTCTTGTTTGGTCATAAATTCTTCCCTTATTCATAGATCTTTTTTTCTTTTTTCTTTTTTGGCTTTTTGGTGAAGCGATCAAGGTTAAGTAACTTGCCCAGGGTCACACAGCTAGTAAGTGTTAAGTGTCTGAGGCTGGATTTGAACTCAGGTCCTCCTGACTCCAAGGCCAGAGCTCTCTTCCCTGCGCCACCTAGCTGCCCCGTCCATAGACCTTAAGGTAAATTTTTCGAAGATGACTTTTGTACTTGTAATCTAGAATTAAAAATACAGTTTTCCATTCCTAGGCTGCCAGGTAGCTTTGAAAAGAATCACAAAACGTTAGAATTGGAAAGGATTTTTGAGGTCATCAACTCCAAAGTCATAAGTTACTTATTATGTAAAACATTGGTACTAATAGTCAAAAGTTTGTTTTTTTGGACAAATATCCAAAGATCATGTATAGCAGTAGTGTAAGTCAAATAGAAACAGATCCCTGCAGGCTGCATACTGAACACTACAAATTATTACCTATGTTTTATTGTATTTTTATTTATTTTGTTTAACTTTTCCCAGTTAATCTGGTTCAGACAACACCTGTATTGTGTAACAGTAAAAAGAATGTTGAAGATGACATTTTTGACATACAACTAGTAGAGCAAATGCTTCTGGTCATTTTTTCTGATGATAAATTTCCATCCATGTAATGTCTACCCTTATGGCAAATACTTTACACTTACTAATTGTGTACTAATCAGGTTAGGGGATAATCAGGATATGAAAAAGAACCAAACACCCTACATGTAGCTTAAATTTTGGCATCGTGAGTATCATTTATTTGGTCATTCAACAAACATTTATTAGGCTACTTTTGTATATGGTGCCCCGTGTACCCAGAATATTTTTTCCCAACTAATATGCAGCAGTATGTTGTTTGTATCTCCCTAGTATATATTGAGGAATATGCACAGACTAATAAGACATTGTCCTTGGACTAATAAGACAAGACTTTTGTAGTACAGAAACTTAACTTACAGTCTAACAACTGTATTGTAAACAGTTAGACTGACTACATCATAGCTCCTCTAGCCAGTAGTGTTATCAGTCAGTCAGTAAATATTTATTAAGCACCTACTATATGCCAAGTGAAAAGTGAAAGACTGTTCTTGCCTCAGGGGAACTCATAATCTAATGGGGAGCAGGAGGGGAGTTATCAGGAGGAGTAGATGATTGGTAGTTAAATGGAGATTTGAATAGAACTCAAGGCCTGCAGTCTGAAAGACCCGAGTTCAAATTCGACCTCAGACACTAATGGGTGTGACCCTGGGCAAGTCATTTAACCTTTGTTTGCCTCAGTTTCTTCATCTACAAAATGAGGATAATAATACCACCTACCTCCCAGGGTTGTTGTGAGGATGAAATGAGATAGTAATTGTAAAGTGCTTAGCACAGTGCCTGACACATAGTAAGTACTATGCAAATGTCAGTGATGAAGATGATGATGATGTTGATGAAGAAGAAAACCTGCAGCTAGGTGGGAAATGATGAGATGGCTACCCTGAACCACCTCCTTGAATGGAGGATTTGGGGGGGAGCTCTCCAGTGTTTACCCTCCACCTTCTCCAATCAGAGGTATGAGTTTCAGAGTTGATGTAGTGTTGGCAAGAAGGTGAGTTAGTAGAGACAGTGATGTAGTCCAGGAGGTAGAGGTTACAGTACCAGTGATTTTCCCTCACTGGCGGTAAGACTAGTTATGGCGAGGGGAGTGATGGTCTATGTAACAAAGATGTACCTGCCAGAAACATCTGTGTGGCTGGTCTGAAAAATAGGGAGTGCAAGCTTAAAAAAGAAAAAGGATTAAATTGTTACAACAGCAGGGATTGTGTATCTCCCCCATCCATAACACAGTGCTTGGCCACAGTAGGCTCTTAAATGTTTTGTGAATGAATGCATCTGACATGTTAAGTTCCCACCAAATGATATAATTGTGTTGAGAGGGGCCATGGACGTAAAAAGAGATAGAATTTTGGAAGCAGAGGGGGAAAACATATGGAAAGGAAAAATCGGGACAATTAACGAAGCCAGAAGGGGAGAGGAGAGTACAAAAAGAAATCTAATGACACGCCTTTCTTTTTTCTAGCTCTTTCTTTCTTAGGGACTGTGCTAGTTCCTTTCTGCTCTAGTTCCTGTGATCCTAGTTATTCTTTGTTTTTGTACTCAGAGAACCGAGGACTTCACGATGTAGCAGTCAAGGTACAGTGTGTTCAGCTGTGGCTGATCAGTCCAGTATGAGTTTGGAAGGCTCTCCCACAACTAGGGCACAGATAGTCTGTTAAAATATTTGCGATGGAGATCGCTCTAGATTTGCTTATGTCATGTTTCTTTTGTGCTGCTGCGATTCTGCTTTGCTCATAAAGCACAGCACCTTCTTTGATGTGGACATGACATGCCAGGTGGTCCTGTGCCAACATCTTCCATGTCTCACAATTGATACTGAAGTGTTCAGAGAGGTCTTGAGAGTGTCCTTACACCACTTCTTCAGACCTCTATGTGAGCCCTTGCCTTGTGGGAGTTCTCCACAAAACAGCAATTCAGTTCGAGAGAGGACCTCACTGTCCGGTACCTTATCAGACCAGGTGATCTTTGGAATCTTTCTGAGACAATTCAAATGGAAACTGTTTAATTTTCTGGCGTGGCACTGGTATACTGCCAGGCTTCATAGGCATACAACAATGATGTCAACAGAGTGGCTCTGTAGATCTTCAGTTTGTTAGGTGGCCTAACACCTCTTTTCTCCTACATTTTCCTTCAGAGTCTCTCAAACACTGGAACAGGGGTAGGGAACCTGTGGCCTCAAGTCACATGTGGCCCTCTAGGTCCTCACGTGTGGCCCTTTCACTGAATCCAAGTTTCACAGAACAGATCCCCTTTATAAGAGGATTTGTTCTGTAAAACTTGGACTCAGTCAGAAGACCGCACCCGAGGACCTAGAAGGCCACGTGTAGCCTCGAAGCGACAGGTTCCCTACCCCTACACTGGAACCATTGGTTTCAGCAAATGGATAAATTCTGAATTCTGTGGATAAGTTTGCTTACTTACAACAGGGATGTCCACATAATTGATGAGGTTGATACACACAAGATTCTAGTTAAAGTACATATAAATATACATCTGACTGTGTGACTACAGCGTAGTGGTGGGTTTTTTGGTTTTGTATTGTTTTGTTTTATTGGAAAGACAACATGTTGTAATAGAGAATAGAACTGAATTAGAAGGACCTGGGTTCAAATCCCACCTCCAGTATATACAGGCTGTCATCCTTAGCTAGTAATCTCTCTTTACCACAGGCAGCTCTCTAATAACATGTACAGTGCTTTTCAAGTTTTATACATGCTACCTCTTGCTATTACTGTTGTCGTTTTAAATTGCAGAACAGTTGCTCATCTGTAATGGTAGAAGAAACATAGTGCCCAGGGTGTCACAGCTAGTAAGGGTATGAGGCTAGATTTGAACTCAGGTTTTCTTGACTCCAGGTCCAATGCTGTATTCACTGTGTCACTAGCTGCTTATTAATAATTATTGAATGCACACTCTGGGTATAGTACTGCACCAGACCATATGGGAAATAGAAATGAAGCATAAGATAACTCCTGCTTTGAAAAAATTTATAAAGTAGTCAGAAGTAGAAGAGTTCACATGAAATATTTAAACAGCAACACAAAGACACTTCATAAATAAACTAAAAAGATAAACAGACTTAGGAAATTAGGAATTGCCAAAAGTCTTCAAACCTGTGGTCCATCTTGCCTAATATTCTGTTTTTAACAGTTTGTGGTTGGGCATGACTGAATGTCCTAAATCCAGTTCTCAGTAGAAGCTGGTTGTTGAGGTAGAAATGATAGGAAGTGACCACTGAGATATGACAAAGGAGAGAAAACCTAGGCATTGTCTGGTATGTACCCTAGGCTTTAGGAAAGCATACTTCACAGGGTGCAGAAGAAAGGTAGGATTTTATTGAGTAAAATGCCTCAGGGACATCAGTCCAAAGGAATAGGAGATACTCAAGAATATTATAAAGACATAAAGAGAAACAATTCCTGTGGAGGAAGAAGAAAAATGGGATTTATCTGAAAAGATCAGTATAGGATACATAAGGAACTCCAACCAATTTACATTTTAAAAAGAGATGTGAAGAAGGTGGGTGCCAGGCCAAGTAATAGAGGATAAATTTAAGAGTGTGGCATGGTCCTGTAAAAGTAGTTATAAGGAGAGCCAAAGCTTAGAATAGCCTTAGCTGCTATGGGGAGCTAAAGATAACAAAGAGGGATTTTAGTATTGGGAGAAAAAGGAGAATCAAATGGATAGGATCTCTGCTGGGCATGGATGGGATGATAACTGACAACAGAGACAAGGCAGAAATGCTCAATTTTTATTTTTTTCTGTTTTCTCTGAAAAGGAGAGTAACCTAAGTTTCCTTGATGAATTCAGATGACCTGGAGAGGAGTAGAAACCAGAAATATTGCAAAAGTAGCATCCACAGGACTTGGCAATAGTTTGGTTATTGGGAATGAGAGAGTAAGAGAGTTGAATGACAACTAGGTTGCGAATTTGGGTGACTGGACCAGGAGGATGGTGATGCCCTCAAAGGTAATAGAGAAGTTAAGAAGAAGGGAAGGTTTGGAGGAAAAAGATAAAAAATTCAGTTTTGGACATGTTCAGTTTAAGTTGTCTACAGGACATCCAGTTGTGGAGCTATCTAAAAGACAGTTTTAGGTGTGAGACTAGAGGTAAGGAGTCAGGTTAGGGTGAGATAAATAGTTCTGACAATCATCTGCAAAAACATGATGATTGAAACCATAGTAGCTGATGAGATCACTAAGGGAATAACATAGAGGGAGAAGAAAAAAAAAGAGGGCCCAGGATTGTTGTTGTTGTTTGTGCTTCATTCTCAAAGAGGATCATGATATCAATAAGCAGATGCCATGACTTGCAAGTGAAAAGTGAGGAAGGGCTTTGCAAAGTCACCAGCCTCACTTTCTCCTCCGGAGCCATCTGGGCCAGTGGCCAGTTATAGATCGACTGGATAGAGCATTGGGGGATACTTCGAACTGATGTGTATGATATGGATGGAAGATACAGCAGAACAGCATGAGAAAGAGTGATTAGACAAATAGGGGAAAGCCTTGTCTTGAAAACTAGAAAGAAGTGGAGAAAGAAAGTAACTGACAGTGACAAAGTGTGCAGAGAAGTCAAAAGCGAGTGAGAAAAGGCCCTTAGATTTGGTACTAGGAGATTACTGGTAACTTTGGGTAGAGCAGGTTCAGTTTAATGATGAAGTCTACCTTGCTACTTTTTGGTGTTTACTTATTAACCTTAAGCTTTAACTTTAAGTTAAAATTTAAGGCAATTACTATCTCTTAATAACTTGCTAATACTACTCAACTTATTTTCTTTAGTCTTAGCTACAGTTCCACAGCCACACCTTCCTCCCCTTAAGCCTTAAACCAGCTTTTTATCTCTTTCACTAATTTCCCCCACTTTATAACCTATTCCATTAATCTTCTTTTCCTTTTGTAGTCTTCCTCTTTGGGTTCTTCTCATTAATTATCTTTGATCCTCAATACTCTTGAGGGGCAACTAGGTTGTTCAGTGGCTAGAGTGCTGGGCCTGGAGTCAGGAAGACTCATTTTCATGAGATCAACTTTGGGCCTCAAATACTTAACTAGCTGTGTGACCTTGGACAAGTCACCTAACTCTGTTTTGCCTTACTTCCTCATCAGTAAAATGAGCTGGAAAAGGAAATGGCAAACTATTCCAGTTTCTTTGCAGAGAAAACCTCAAATGGGGTCTACAAAGAATTGGACACAACTGAATAATATAAATCCTCTTTAGTCTGTTTATATCCTATTTAATTTGCCTTTAGTCCAGTATTTGGACCTGGGGATTGTTTTTCAGATTTTCCTTAATTTCTGCCAAAATTTTCCTCCCTAAATTCAATTTCTGACCAATTTCAGTAGTCCAAACCCTTCTATCTCACCTATATAATTGCCTTTTTATCAGTTTAAGCCCTTTACTCATCTTTTGCTCCTTGTCTCACAATCTTTTCCCTTGGAATCCAGAAATAGTTTAGCAGCTCTAATCTGAATTTAATTCCTCTTATCACTGTGCCAAATGTTTTCAGAAAACTTGCTGAATCTTCTTGGTGCAGAACTTGGAAACCAGTCATTAGGCCATGGATTATTAATTGGAATTTAAATATTTATATTCATAGAACTTTTTAAAATGGAAGTGTAGGGTAGAGAAATCAGATAAGATTGCATTCCTAGCAATGAAGTTTATCTCATCATTAACCTTGGAAGTTACTTCTCATCAACTCTGTTTCTACTGTTGTAGAAAAATACTGAGACCTGCATTGGTGTAGGGAGTTTGCTTATCTGGGAATTCCCTATACCAGGGACGGGTAGAATGCCACATGTGGCTTTTAGGTTACAAGTTCCCCATCCCTGTCCTGTACTAATGAAATCATAAGTTCAGTCCCTATCTCTGCCTCTTTGTATTTATTCTATCTATACTTATGTATTCATGTGTCTTCCCTGTTAGAAGGTAAGCTCCTTGATGGGGATTGTTTTACAGTCTTAGTTGCCTGGAGACTTGGCCAGGGTTATATAGTGTCAGCGGGATGGAACCAGCTTTTAACTTGTGAGTGGCCATAGCCGAACACAGCAGGCTAGAGACAGGAGAGTCAGGAATGAAACAGAAGTTTAATTTCAGAAGAGGGGAAATGGCTTGCAAGAAAGGACACATGTGCCGGAGCCCTACCCTAGTGGGTAAGGAGGCAGGGTGGGGAGATCTCAATACTTATACCTGTGGTTACAAGGTGAGCTGTAGCCCTGATAGTGAAGCGTAACAGCCATAATGTGACAAGTTTGATTCATAGTAGGACTTCATGACCACAAACAGTTTTGGGATTTTGCTGTGGCTGAGATCATCCAGAGGATGAGCGCGAAGGATTGCTGTTATGCCAAGTTCAGGGCACAGCCTGCTTGCTGAGCCTTAACTCTGGAAAATGGGGTGTCCCCTAATATCTTGACAATAGCTAGTATATGCAAGAGGCAGGACTTGAACCCTGATCTTCCTGGCTTTGTGGTTTGCTCCCTATCCTCTGTGCCATTTTGGCTCTTGTGTAAAAAATAAATAAATGCAAAATAGGGACGGTCACACTAGAAGTTGGGGGTATCCGAATAAGATTCCTCTTTTTGTCATCTTACCATAGTACTCTGGAATCATAAATGGTCGTTAATTATTTGGATTGGATTGAGGTGTGATGAATTTGATTTTTTGGCCTTCTAGCATCTTGAGAGTTAATTTTAATTTAATAGATAATTTTATATATTTAAAATGGATCCCGGAATTTTTACCTCCTGCTTCTCCCCTATGACAGAATTCTTCAGACTTTATGCAGAAAGATGAAGCTCCCTGAGGCTTTTGATTTTCATCACTTAGCCCACCTTACACCAGGCTATGTTGGTGCTGATCTAATGGCACTGCGTCAAGAAGCAGTCAGCTGTGCGGTTGACAGGGTCTTGTTAAAGCTGAACATGTTGGAGCAAAAAGATGTCCAGTCTGGAGGTGTGACAGCTGAGGGAAGCCAGGTAGAGCTAATGGAAACAGAAGATGGTTCAAAACCACAGGACCTTCCTGTAAAGGTATTGTAAATAGCTACACACTTTCTTACTTTTGCCCTTTATTTTAATTAAGTCAAGCCAGTTTATGTTTATGAGGCTCCCTATTCATTGGCATAGTTGCATGAAGCAGTCAGTTGTTTACTTAAAAATTGTAGGAAAGTCTGTTACTCAAAAAAAATTACAATTCTTTCTCTATGATTTATTTTGAGTAGATTGGATCTACAGCAGCCTATACAACTGCAGGGCTTTTAAGCAATTTAGGCTTGTTTTTCAGTGGACTTTCATGGTTGGTTTAAGGTAACATTCCCTCCTGTCATAGCCGCAGTACCTGTTTCAAGTCAGATACAGTCCTGAAGTCAGGCACAATAATCTCAGAAGAATATCTATCAAGCAGAAGCCTTTTCCAGGATTAGTACTTAATGAAAATTTTGAAAACAGTTATAGGATCTAGATTTAGATGAGTTGGGTGTTTAGAGATTATGAAGCCTTTATTTTATAACCAGAGAAAGCCCCCGGAGGTGAAATAGTAAAGCGGCAGTTTGTATTTGACCCCAGGTCTTCCGACACCAAATGCAGTCTGTACCATTCTGTATTTGATCAGCTCTTATTGAAAACTACAAGGAAACTCTGTTTTAAGTAATTCTGTTCAACAGTCATTCATTATGCAGTTGATTAGTTATTGGAAATACGATCCATATACAGATTCATCCAGTACAGAATTGGTCCAGTGGGGGTAAAGGAGAGAGCAGATCAGATTTGAGGAGAAGAAAATTTGGAAATCGGCAAATTTTAGAGAAAAAATCCTTTCATTGAGGGGAATTAGGGAAAATTACATGGAAGAAGTGGTGCCTGAGTTGAGGCTTAAAGGGAAATAAACTTGGAGAATTCTTACCAAGCAAAAATTAGGTGACCCAGGTTAGTTATTGAGAATGTTGTAGAAGGAATCCTTATTCATGTACGAATTAGACTAGATGGATTCTGAGGTCCCTTCTGATTCTTCAAATATGCAAAAGTTAATTGTTAATGAAATTCTTATAAATGTAATCACCTTTAAAATCTTTAGGGGGGGAGAATTGTTTTAAGGAAGCCCATGGTATATTCTTTCATAAAACATAAGATCCTTTCTAAAATTAATATATGGTCCATTTAATAATTCTGTAATCCTTTACTTGGCCTTCTGTTTGTAATGTGCACATTTCTTTTTTGTTTTGTTTGTCTGTTTTTGGCAAGGCAGTTGGGGTTAAGTGACTTGCCCAGGGTCACACAGCTAGTACATGTCTAGTGTCTGGTCTGAGACTGGATTTGAACTCAGCTCCTCCTGACTCCAGGGCCTGTGCTCTATCTGCTGTGCCACCTGGCTGCCCCAATATGCACATTTCTTAAAGCTTCTCTGCTGTTTGAAAGTGTAGAATTTTTAAAACTAGTGTTCACCAAATAGGAATTCCCACTTTAAGGAAACCTGATATTTCAAAATGTAAGCTTAACGAACAGAGAAATGAAAGGATAATAATTGACATTTCCATTATACCCTATATATGTACCTGTGCTTAGACAGGCTGGTCTCACTGTCCAATAAACTTTCCTGCCTTTATTCACATTTTTCTGTCTTTCCTTTTCCTCTTCACCCATCCAAATCCTATGTAGTCATTTACTTCCTCCACTAGACTCTTACCCTTATAGTTTGTAGGCACTACGTACTGAAGGTAGTGTATGCCAGAGCCTGTCAAGCCTTTGTGTGAGAGGTTGCCTCAGATGTCATTTAATTGTAGAGGGAAAGGAACCTAAAGTCATTTGATCTGGTCTTCTGTCTGTATCATGGTTAATATTTAAACCATCAAAGGCTGATGGTTATGCATCTAGTTTTAAAAGCTATTCTGGGATTGTTTTATAAACCTCTTCTAAGTTAATGTAATACATACTCTTTGGTTGATTGGTGGTGATTCCACAGGTTTTTATAAGAAAACCTTTTCTGTTTAAAATAGTTGCGAAGAAATCATGTATTTTATATGCTTTTTCCTTTTACAAATATAAATTTGCTGCAATTTTCCTTTTTCCACGTGATTTCCCTTCTTAGGCACATATTCTTTTAAACTACATAATTAACTACTCGTCTCACTCTTCTGTACATTTCTTAGTTCCTGCTATGCTATATTTCCAGGATTGGAGATTTCATTCCTTGTCGTGATAGCCCATTTTACTTACCCTTGCAGCTAGTTAGCTCTGTGTCTACTTGAGTGCTCAATACTGTTATGTTAAGTGTATTTCCTTCAGTGTATTTTGTCCTTTGTGAAACTGAAGAATAATAAAACAGCTTCAGAGTAACTCTCCATATATTTGGAGACAGTCATATTACTTTTACTATTGGGGAGCAATTAACTTATTATTGAAATATTTTCCTGAAGGCTGTACATTTGTTGGCATGTTGTTTTTGTTTTATTTATTGTACTTATATCCCCCTAGCAGCTAGTACACTGCCTGGCATTGTATATGTAGTAGGCATTTAATAAATGTTTGATTGATTATATAAAAATTAGTGGAGGACCGTTTCATTGCAGTGGCACCATGTCAAATATATGATGGTGTCAATTTAGGAAAACCATTAGTTTGTAAAGAAGCTTATTTTAGCTTCCAGAGAAGCAACAACAGATGTCTTGGGGTGATGGAGGGTGTTACATGAATATAAAAACATAGATGTGATCTTTTCAGTAAACTCTAAATGATCTCTGATTCTCTCCTCTCTCCCTGCCTCCCCCATACCTCCTATCTCCAAGAATGAATTGCTGAGACTACTAGAGTTGCTAAAGGACCAAAACTCCATCCCAGAAGAGCAGCTGCAAATGCTGTGCATAGAAATGAATGATTTCATTATTGCTTTGTCCAAAGTACAGCCTTCTGCTAAGAGAGAAGGCTTTGTCACTGTTCCTAATGTGACATGGTCAGATATTGGAGCCCTGGAAGATATTCGAGAAGAGCTCACCATGGCAATATTGGTAGGTGTGTCTGATGTTAAATCGTGTGAAGCAGTCAGAGGCAGAGATTCACACCACTATATTCTGATGTGTACATGGCTATCTTGGCTCTTCATTTTTATTTTAGGGGTCCTAGCAAACTAAATTAACACGCTACCCCGGGAGTGATGTGTGCTTTTGATACTTTCCTTGGATTTTTCTTTATTTTTAGTTTGTGATTATATGTGTCTGTGACTTAACCAAAGACACATGAAGTTTCATTTTGAGACCAGATTCTTAAGTTAGTGTTTCTGAAATGGAATACATTTAAAAATAAAAATTAATTTTAAATTAACTCTAACTTTTAATTTTTGTATTAAATTTCTATTTCTGTTCTTATTAATCAGCTTTAATAATAATTGAAATCAAATCTATTATTAAAATATTCTAAAAAAGAAGGATAAGAAATGGATATCGGTTTAAATTGCCGAGAGAGTATATCAGGCAGGTCTCTGCTACTCTGATTTGTATAAACTTTACATTTTCCAGAAACCTAAGTGATTTCTCAGATCTCTGTAACAAGCATTTTTATAAATAGCACCTTAGAGGCACATGGTACATTTGAGCCCATTTAACAACTATGTCTTTAGTCGTTTTGATAGGAACATCAAGACTGCAAATCACTAGCTCCATTGGGGGCCATGTTGGAAAATGATTAATAATTAAAATATATTGGGATTTTTGTTTCTAGGCCCCGTTGCGTTATCCAGATCAGGTTAAAGCTCTTGGATTAATGACTCCAGCTGGTATCCTTCTTGCCGGGCCACCAGGCTGTGGCAAGACCCTCCTGGCAAAGGTGGGTATTCAGCTGCATATTTTTGTATGTTACATCTGAGAATGAATGAAAAATGAAACTGACCCTAACTTAATAGCACTTTTACTATGTACCATGATACTTATGAGCCATTGTCTTATTTTAGCTATTCCACTTTGAAGAGCATGTCCTTGATACTTTCAGGACTCTTTTTCTGGTATTACAAGTAAAACTTTTGAGAACTTAGAAGTGATAGAGGAAAGCTGTTTGGGACTAAAATTATGTAGCAGTAGATCTGTAGATCCTGTATTTCTCTGGTCATAATTGCACTCAGGACTTTTAAACAAGTGTGTCATAATGACATGGTTGCTTTATTTTTTGTCTTTACTCAGTGGTTTCAATCACGTCCAGCTCTTTGTGACTCCATTTGGGGTTTTCTTGGCAAAGATACTGGAGTGTTTTGTTATTTTCTTCTCCAGTTAATTTTGTAGGTGAATTAACTGAGACAAACAGGGTTAAGTGACTTGCCCACTAATAAGTCTCTGAGGCTGGATCTGAACTCATTTCTTCTTGACTCTAGGTCTGGTCCTCTATCCACTGCACCACCTAGCTGCCCTGCTTTGTTTTACGTGTTGCTAAATTCTGTGTAATGCTTTTTTAAAAAAAAAAGTTACTGATAACTTTGTTAATAGTCAAGTGGGATAAATAATTTGTAATCCATAATTTTTTTAATTTTTAATTAATTTATTTTGAATTATCAGTAATCACTTCCATAAGCTTTGGAGTTTTAAATTTTTCTCCCCCTCCCCAAGATGGCACCCAAATCCATAATTTTAAAAACTTCATTTTAGCCCATAGCTTTTAATACTCTTTTTGTTACTACACCTTTGTTTATTCAACTAACAAAATAATGATGTACTCCTTATACAGCCATCAGATTTCCAGCATCTCAGTTTGAAACTTAGAAATAAGTCAGAAGGCATTGATTAAGACTCAGTGTGCCAGGCACTATGCTCAGCATTACAGAACAAAAGGAAAAAAAAATCCCAGATCTCAAAGAGCTCACATTCTAATGGAAAAAGCCTCAAGATGACATAGTAAAATAGTCTTCATGAAGCCCATGTTCTTTGCTCCATGGAAAGGCATGGAGCTACCTACTCACTTTGAATTCTCTGTTAAAGCTTTCCAATTAAAGTTGATTGGTGTGATTTGTCTCAGAATTCTTCAGTTTTTCTTAGTTGAGAGTAAACAGCCTAAGAGAAGCAACTGAAGGAATGTGAGATAGGGTGGGCTACTCGTACCTGATGACATAAATGACAACTAGCAGTCAGGGAAAAGGTAGTAGAGGCAATGAAAGCAATTTTTGAAAAACTATTGATGTTATCCATTTTTTACATCACCATAGTATCTCATGTATCCTTCCTCCTTCTCTTCTCTCCATCCCACATGACAAATAGTATTTGTTTTGGAGAAGAAACAAAAGTTAGGACACTTGATCGGTACATTGAGAAAGTCCAAAAATGTGTAGTCTGTAACACCTATGAAAGGGAGTCAGTTGGAGGTATCTTCACTTGAGTTCCATTTGATCTTTACAATTTTGTTACATTAAGGTCACATATCCATTGAAACTATTGTGGAGTGTGGTGTAAGATGTTGGTTTAAGCCTAATTTCTGCTGGACTGTATATCCCTTGTCTTCCCTGTTCTCTTGATGTTTCTCTTTCTTCTTTAACCAATACCAGATCAAAACTGATGACTGGTGCTTTAAAATATAGTTTGAGGTCTGAAAGTGCTATTCCCCTTTCATCTTACTTCTTTTCATCATTTCTCTTGATTTTCCAGATCTTGTGTTTTTCAAGGTGAATTTTGTTATTATTTTATCTAGCTCTGTGAAGGTCCTCTTGATAATTTGATTGATAACATCATTAGAAGTATAAGTTAATTTTGTTAGTATTATCATTTTTATTATATTGGCACCATGAGCACTGAGTATTCCTCCAGTTCTTTAGGTTGCTCTTTCTTCAATTCTTTAAGGAGTCCTTTGTAATTGAATCTTTGCAAGTCTTGTATGCTCTGGGAGGCTGATCCTCAGGGGTTTTTTTATGCGTTTTGAAGTTACTGGAAATGTAACAGAAGCAATGATTAAAGTGTTTTCAGGGTAACCCATGAGTGAAAAACCGCTATGCAATTTCAGTAGCTCTTCAGAGTATTGTTGTACCGTAGTTAATGTTTGTAAGGATAGTTGTGATGGACAAGTCACTTGACTTGTGCCCCAGGCAATTGTAAAAGACTGTTAATTTCAGATGACATACTAATCTTTATCAGTGGAGGCAGGTAGCATACAGTTTCACACAGTAATAATCTCAAGTTTTGACACCTTTAGTATATATAGTTTAAGAAAGTACAGGAGTTTTTTTTTAAATTATTTTAGAAAGATTTCAGAAACAGGCATAATAGAAAAGTTCAAGAATGTAAGGATTAAACTTAGTTGTCTACAAAATTCACTTGTATGTAGCATGCCACATTCCTAATTGCTAGCTGAAGGAGGTATTATTTTAATATTTCAAAAGACTTATATTTTTATTATTGTTTATATTCTGTTCTCCTATGCAGATCACAACCCTTGGTAAATGATTTTCATGAGTTGCTGTGGCCCAGGAAAATTCATTGCTTGCTCCTAACACTTCTAGTGATAAAACTTTCCATAAACTTTTAAGTTTAGAGGCTTGCCCTCAAACAACACATAGCCCATCGTCCAGCACAGGAGGTACCAAATCCTTTCCAAACTGGTTGGACTTGTCAGAGATTGTGCTGCAGTGGCTTTAAAGACTCTACTATCACCCCATCCCACCCCAGTGAAGAATGAGAGTTAAGACTAGAATGAGATCTTTGAATTTCACTTCTCCTTCCAAGCCTGATTAGTTGAAAAAGCCAAAATGCAGCAAGAAATATGTAATCATAGATTTTTAGATGTGGAAAGGATCTTGGACATTATCTAATCCAACCACCTCATTGTATAAATAAGGAAACTGAAGCCCAGAGAGGTTATATAACTTGCTCATTAAGGTCTCTTTCACTTAGTTGCTTTACACAATTCTCCAATTGCCTTGTATTGTTTGGAAGTATAATTGTAAGAATGAGATAGATTTAAAGGAAATTATTGTGCCAAAGTTCTGATGCAGTCTATTTAACAAGATTCATTTCTGTGTTTGGATTCTGGTTCCAGGCTTGTTCTGTTCTCAATAGCCATGTGTTATCCTTCAACTCTATCTTATATAACTTTTCTTTAAACCTATGTCAAAATTATGTTTTAACATATACTGTCATTTATGTAGTTTTCAAACTCCATTTTTTTCCCAAAGAAATGTAGGCATTTTAAATGCAAAACTACTACCTTCAAAAGAAAACCTTTTGAGAAGGAAGTATTTATTACCCCTTGAATAAATATTAATACAATAGACTTCACTAGAATTTTCGCCAAGGGCCACATCCAAACTTGTGAAATGGAACCAGGAATATATTTGTTGTTTTGCTTATAATTTGTGTTATTTGAATATAGTTCATAGGCTGTTTAGGTTGACATTTTATTACTGCCTTCCTTTAATTTGGTTCTACCCCATTTTTTCCTGTTCATTCACTGTAATTTACTGAGATCCCTGAAGAAGGGGGTGATAAATACAACCATAAGAATGATTGGGAAAAATAATAAGGGCAACAAAAAAATTTGCCATGCAGTAAGTAATATTCAGCTTATTTGTTTCACTTTCATTTTTACAGGCTGTTGCAAATGAATGTGGACTGAATTTTATTTCTGTGAAGGGCCCTGAATTGTTAAATATGGTGAGTAATATTAATGGCATTAGCCAGTGATTGAGATCTCTTTAATTAATATCCTAGGAAAAGTAAAAGTAATTCTAATTACAATATAAAGTATCTAAATGTCTCAAACACAGAATTCTTCATTTTTAAAATTTCTTGCTACATAATAATCCATTATGTTCATATGCTTTTTTTTAAAAAAAAACTTTTCTCAGTTAATGAACAGCTACTGTAATGTGTGCTCCATTATTCATTCATTCATTTCTAGTTCTTTGTTATGTCTGAAAGTGCTTTTATAAATGCTTTTATAAATATTTTGTCACATATTGGACCTTTGTTTCTGTCTTTAACTGGTAATAGAATTTCCGGTACCAAGATTATGGACATTTTAGTTATTTTGCTTGCATATTTCCAAATTGATATCCTGAGTAGTCTGACTACTTGACAGCTCTGTCATCATTGCATCAAGGTTCTTTTCTTCCTAGTGCCCCTCCAGCACTGATTGTTCCTATCATTTATCATCTTTGACCATTTTCATAAAACCTCAGTTTATTAATTTGTATTTCTCTTACTGTTAATGATTTAGAGCTTGTTTTCATGTCATCATTTATATTTTGTAATTCTTTTGAAAACTTCGTATTTGTTTACCACTTGCCTGTTGAAGAATAGATGAAATTTTAAACTTAAGAATTTTAGAAGTGGTAGGGTTCTTTAAGATATGAAACCTAACTCAGATTTAACCATGTTTGTATGTGGCTAAATAAGGATAAAGTTTATGGGGTTGAGGGATTGTGTGGTCAGTGGTAGAAGTATTAATGTGATTAGGATTGTGACAAGAGATGTGACGGAGAGAAAGATTATGTGAGTCAAGTTTTAATGCCATCGAGAAATTTAGGAGAATTATCTGTAGATAGAGTATGTGAAAGCTTTGAAGGAAGAAAACAAAAAACAAAACAATTCACTGTCATGTGTGGATCTTGCTTTAACAAGTTGGCTTGCTTAGAAATGACATTACTCCTACACTTAATGATCTTGAATGCATTTCAAATGCTTTTTTGAATTAAGACAGTCTGTATGTGAATCATGATTTAGCAATTCAGATTCATAACATGTGGAAAACTAACTATAATTTAGCTATTATTTTATAGACTTTTAAATTTCTTTGAAAGGGCTTTATTAATTTTATTGATGTCTTTTGTTTTTATCTTACATTCATTTCCAAATCTATACTTCCCTCTCCTTTACCTAGTGCCCCATCCCTTGTAATAAAAAATTTGAAAGAGAAAAACAACACCTTAGTAAGATAACCACTACATTAGCTAAGTCAATTAGGTTTATGGTTTTGATGCCCATTTTCTCTGGGGGTCATAATTACATAAAATTTTCCCTTTATTGTTCTTTGCACTAACATTAATTTAATTTTGTTTATTATTTGCCTGTCTTCACTTTGTACATGCCCATATTGTTTTTTTATGCTTCTCTGAATACTTTATACTCATCATTTTTTACATTTTTGTGCCACATTTTGTCTAGCTGTTCAGTCTGTTGGCATCTGCTTTGTCTCCAATTCTTTGCTACCATAAAGATTACTGCTGTGAATATTTTAACATATGTTATGAGTTTTGTCTTTCTGGATTTTTTACTTCCTTTGGGAGGTAGCATTAGGCTCTCTGGGTCAAAGAGTGTGGACATTTTAGTCTTTTTGTTATTGTTGTTTTAACGTCATTCCAAATTGCTTTCCAGAATCCTTGAACTAGTTCATAGTTCCATCAGTAATGTTTTATGCCTGGTTTTCCATAGCCCTTCCAACACTGCCTGTTTCCATCTTTTGCCATCTTTGCCAATTTGCTAGGTCGGAGCTGAGATCTTGGAGGTGGTTTTTATTTGCATTTTTCTTAGAGATTTGAAGAGGTATTTCATAGAGTTACTAGCTTTCAGTTCTTTTTAGAACTGTTGTTTCATATTCAGTAGAATTTATTAGAAAGTACTAGATTGTTACTCATTTATAATTTTAAGGATATTGATAAAAGGTAGGAAATAATTTTCTTCTTACCCAACTCAGTTATCAGATGAACTGAGAGCATGAATAGGTGATAACACCAGATATAGATAGGACCATTGAATCCATTGCTTCTAGACAATTCCACATTTATTCCACCCCTGAAGAATTTGAACTCAAGTACTCCTGACTCCAAGGCTGGTGCTCTATCCACTCTGCCATCTACCTGCCCCCTACAATTATTTCTAACAGAATGTCTTAACTAGACAGGAAGCAGTTAATAAATGTTTATTATTGAAATAGTGATCTCCTTTGCCTCCTCAGTAAGTTGTTTCAATCTTATAATGCAAATGTTCTTGCTGGATTTTAAATCCATTTCCGTTGTGTCCTTACTAGAAATAGATTCTACGGTAAATCTGCATACCAAATGGTTCCTGGAATGACCTCTGTATGATTTTCTTGGGCAAGCCTCAGATGAAACTGTGTAGAGGAAGAGAACCAGATGAATTTTGTTTTCTTCCGTAAAATCTCTGTGAACTAATTTTCCACTGGACTGCCCTCTTTTGGATTTCACTTGCGCCCACAGGAATCTTATCATCCAGCAAGGTCACATCAGCCTTGGAACTCACACCTCACCAGTATCTTCTGTCCCTGGGACCTCTTTGGAGAGTGGAGTAGAGAACTCCTCACAAACTCTCCGTTTAAAGAGAGTAACTAGGCCAGCCATCTCTGCACTTCCTGTCTAGCCGCGTTCTTTTGGAGTTCTCCATCATGCCTTTCCCTTTCCTCTACCCCTTTTTTGGTATCCTCAGAGCTTAGCACAGTTCCTAGCACATAGAAGATGCGTAATAAATGTATATTGACTGATCTATTCAGATTTTTTTTTCCTGTTGCATTTGTACCTAAGTAATAATTCTGTTTTATGATCAGGCTACATAAATAGGGCATTGAATACATATGTCATAGGTTGCCATTGAATAATAATAAAAATAGCAGTCACGTCAATAATTAAGCATTTATTAATCACCGATGTCCCAGGTTTTGTGCTAAGCACTTCATAATTATTATCTCATTTTATTCTAAGAAGTAGTTACTACTATTCATCCCCATTTTACAGATAAGGAACCTGAGGCAAACTGACTTGCCTAGAGTCATATAGCTAATGAGTGTCTAAGGTTATATTTGAACTCAGATTTGACCTATTGGCCAACCTTTTAGCAGTAACAAGGCTGAAACTATACTCAAAGACTCTGTAGTCTAATAGAACCTGCTAGAGCTTGCAGTCCTGGTACAGACTTTGAGATCCCAGGGTCACTGTCATACCAGGATGTATCACTCAAGTAGAATTTTATTGGGGAGAAAATAACTATAATACAAGGCAATATTATAAAACAAAATATAATAAAGAAACTCATAGGTATGTACTGAGTAAGAACAAGATAAAAATAGGTACATTGGAGTAGATGCTATAACGTTACTGTATAGCAAGACTATATATTTTATAGTATAAAATGTGTCAGATTGATAGTTGTGGACATTAAGCATATTAAGTGCTGTAGGATTTAAGAGGAAAAAAAGATTGTTTCTGGCTTACCTTCTGACATACTCTTGTTCTATAATAATACATTGATCTCAACTATAAGTTTTTCAGCTCTATGACATGGACTTCATTTGGGCTAAGAAAACTACTCAGAACAATTGAAGGCTCTCATTTCCTTTCTTATTATGGAAAAAAATTACCTCTTAACCACATTGTTCTATCCTTTCTAGCTTAGTGGATTCTCCCCCCCCCTTTTTTTTAATGGAATCAAAGTAGGAATTGAATAGTTCGAGTTCTCTGTGCCTTATATTAAAATTTTGCTAAGTCTCCCAAATAGTGAAATGTACCTAAAAAGATCCTTTTGTTGTCCTTTGTATTTTTCAAGCTTTTAATACATTCTGGGCTTCTGCCTTTTTGGTGCTGTTCTTGAAGGTCTGTGCCACTCTAGTATCTGTCCCTGGGTACATCTTCCTTCTTCATTTCTGTACATGCCCTTTCAGCAGCTTCATCAGAAGGCTCCCTGGGCTGTTATTTTATCTCCTTTATATGCTTCCCCATTTGCTTTCTCATCAAAACATTCATGATTATATTGTCATATTTTTTCTAGAGAACTTCTCTTTCTTGCTGCACTTTTCCTTGTAGATTCTCAGGCCATGGAATTATGCTCATGATCTTATAAAGTCAAAGTTACAGCTGTATCCTTCTTGGCTATCATGAATTCTAAGATGTCTGTAATTTTTTCTCAGGTTTTTCTTGCTAGGCAGAATAGCAGTTTCCCTTGTCTCTTTGTTGTCCTTCTGAGAAATGAAATAACCAGTAGGGTGGTTAGCCACAACCTAGGTTCTTGTGGTGACCTTAACCTTCCAGAGTTCACCTCTCCCTATATCTTTGTGGTTCAAAGTGCTGTATCTTCAGGGCCGTTTCTAGTGTCTCACGTCAGTGAGATAGGGACCTCAGAGGACCCAGGCCTTGGCTGTTACGGTTTGAATACTTGGACACCATGCTAGCTGTGTAGCCACTCTCCTGGAACTTTCAAACTCCCCACCCTGGGCTTTTCTGACTACCATGGGATTTTCTCAG
The DNA here is from genome assembly GCF_900497805.2 of Vombatus ursinus. Lineage (NCBI taxonomy): Eukaryota > Metazoa > Chordata > Mammalia > Diprotodontia > Vombatidae > Vombatus > Vombatus ursinus. The sequence continues at coordinate 27,203,312 of NW_020954576.1, forward strand.
AGGAACATTGTCCTCTTACTTCTTCTAGACATAGAGCCTTGCTCTGACATATGGCTGTGTATGTCAGATCTCTCCTCATGTTGGCATTGGCTGGGGTAGGGAGTAGAGTGGGGTTGGGAAAGGGGAGGAGATCTTTTTTTTTTTCTGTTGGCTTCTGGTTGACTTTTTTCTTCCACTTCTGGGGTAGACAAACTATTTATTCTAATTTTTCTTTAGATTTCTTATTCCTTATTTGGTCTGGTGCACGTTTCAGAGTTCTGTTGGAATTGATGTAGCGGAATTAGGCAGCTGCCTCCGCATTCAGGTGACCATCTTGGCAGGATATTGGTATTATTGTTTTAAAAAAAAAACCACTCAACTTGAGCTATCTCCTTTTCTTTCTTAACATACATATTTAGTATGTTGGGCAGAGTGAATCAGCTGTGCGACAGGTTTTCCAGCGTGCCAGAAATTCAGCACCATGTGTCATCTTTTTTGATGAAATAGATGGATTGTGCCCTCAGAGAGCAAAAGTGGAGGTAAGTCTCACACATGATAAACTCTTTTATGTATCTGTTTGTATCTCTTTTAAAAAGGGTAAGTTTGCAATATTCTGTTATTATTTTAGAAAATGAGTTTGTGAAGTATTATTAGCTTTTAGTTTTTCTGGTGTGCATTGCACAGACCCAGATTCTTTTCCCCTCATTTTACCTTACTTGTATTTCAGCTACTCTACTACATTGATACCATCTTCCTCACATGATAACAAAGGGGAGGAAGTTAAGTTTTGAATTCTTACAACCTACAACTTAGAACCTTACCACCTCGGGGGCTCTAGAGAAAGAAGACTTCCAGGCTCCCTGGCTCCAGAGGCCCAGAGGAGGACTTTTTTTTTTTTTAATGCAACCAAACAAATATCCCATAGTTCTAGGTTTCTAAATAAGGCTTCAAGACATTCATTTAAAACTAGGATTAGTAGTTCAGAGTTCTGTGTTGGGCCACGTGTGTTTGTTTTTCTAGGTGAACTGCCACACTGGATTTTGACTTTAGTTTTCCCCTGAACTAAACCCATTCTGGAGAGACCTACAAAGTTTAAAAAATCTTTAAGTCTTAAGGATTTACTTAAAAATCAGCAGAGGGAAAATTCTAATCATGTTTTCATTTCCCTTTTCCCTTAGAAAAACAATCTGGAATTAGACTTTCTTCTTGTCAAAGACTTGGACAAATATTTGAAAAATAATATTTTACGGGGAGGTTAGGTGGCGCAGTGGATAGAGCAACGGCCCTGAAGTCAGGAGGACCTGAGTTCAAATGTGGCCTCAGACACATAACACTCGCTAGCTGTGTGACCCTGGGCAAGTCACCTAACCCCAATTGCCTCATCCAAAAAAAAAAAATATTTTAAATAGGGTTGTGTTTTTCATTTATTTAGTGTTCAAATAGATTTTTTTTTTCCTGATGAGGCAAAAAAAAGAAAAAATGCTTTTAATGTGGCAGATTGCCTCAAATTTACTGAATATATAGAGGCAGTGTAGTGTAAGCAGATAGATAGCTTTTTTTAGGACATGAAAATTTGAGTCCAAATCCTGCCTCATTTACCCTGAATTTATCCAAATCCTGACCTTTACCCTGAGCATATGTTTAACCTGTCTGAACATCAGGGAATTCCCTAGGACTTCATACTAAAGTGTAAACTTAGTTTGCAATCTGCATTAGTGCATGAATTTCCCTATGTTCACTCTTGAGTATTATATCCCTCAGAGCCATATTGTGTCATGGCTTAACTTCTTTTGTGTCATGGACCCATGGGCAATTTGCTGAAGTCTATGAAACCCTTCTCAGAGGAATGTTTTTAAATGCCTGAAGTAAAATACTTATGATTACAAAGGATATTTAATATATTAATATTTTGATATACTGATATATTGAAATATAGTTGTCAAATTATTTTTAAAAATTAGTTCATGAACTCTCAGGTTAAAAACTTCTGCCCTAAGTAGAGAGCAGCCAGCCATATTACATGTTTTTAAAAGGAAGTTCATTGGATGGTGTTTGAAGGCATAATATTTCAAATGGCCTAGTACACTGCACATTGATTGTCCAGACTTTCTTACAAATGGAGAAACAACATTAATCAAGTATAAGAATATCAATTACTTGATACAAAATGTGATTCCAGATTTTGTGTATTAGAAAAATAATGCTTCATACTGGGGTGTGTTGGTTATCTATTGTATCTATATGTCTTGTGATCTAACACACAGAGAATTCAGTTCAGAGTGCCCCAAACCAATTTTTTTTTTGAGCACAGCCAATACAGTAGACCTGGCTTTAAATCCTAACTTTGTACTTAGCTACCTATATAACTTTAACCAAGTCCCTTAACCTGATTTGGCTTCAGTTTCCTCATTTATAAAAATGACTAGATCTCTGAGCTCTTTTTTTCAACCCTAAAATCTAAGATTATAAATAGTATGCAACCTATTCCGTTACCATTAAGACAGTGGCTATTAAATGCTCACTCCATAGGGGGAAGAGGACTCTATAACCCTGATCTAAATTATGCATTACTATATCTATCATACTTTATTATTGAATTTTATTATTGCCTACCATGGTTTTAGGCCTGTCTGTTCCTTATTATAAGCTGCATTCCTGGACCCCTTCCTGAATTTTCTTGGGCCTATTTAGCACCAGATCAATATTTTTCTCTAAAATACTAATATTTCTTAGGAATTAAATTCAGTAGTTTTTACAGCCATTATCCAGTTGATGGGTAACTGCTTCTTTTTTTCTTTCCAATTCTCTATTACCATGAAAAAGTGCTGCTATAAATATTTTTAAAATAAATTTTATTTTTGTTTCTGTCTGTGAATGGCCAAATGCCCAGGGATGAGATTACCAAGGCAAAGAATACAGACAGTTTAGTTACTTGTCTTGCATAATTGCAGATTAATATCCAGAATGGATAGATCAGTTCACACTTTTACCACTGGTGTAGCATGTAGTTGTTTTCCTATTACCCTCCCATCATTGATTGTTCTTGTTTTTGCTCATGTTTGCCATTTTGCAAGGTGTGAGGTTAAATCTAAGAGTTGTTTCAGATTACATTTCTCTATTAATGATTTGACTAAAAGAAGGAAACCTCAGAGAAGCTAGACAACTTTGAAAGTTATATGTTAAATTTATAATAAAATTAAAAAATAAAAAGGACTACATAATAGAGCTGTTCTTTGTTTATGGAAATTCTCATTTTATTTGGAGTTTGTTAATTCCAGAATTAAAAAAAAAACAGTAAAAAATTATTAGTGATTTGGAGGGTGTTTTCATATCGCCACTTATGGTTTGCATTTCTTTTGTAACTTCTTTGTTCATATCTTTTTATAACTTTTTTCTTGGTAAACAGTAGTTGGCACTTATGTATCAATAGTTCCTTATGTATTAAACTTTTATCAATGATCTTTGATGTAAAGGTCTATCTGCATTGACTTTGTTAGTGCAAAAACTTGAAAATTTTCTATAATCCAAAATTTTTGCATTGTCTTTTGTGATTTTTTTTCTCTTATTTAATAATTTCCCCTTAACAGTAATTGTGAACCTCCTATTCTCCTCAAAGCTTCTTGGGATGTGATTTATATATTAAATGTCCATAAATATTCACATATTCATTTGGAACATGTCATGGTAGGCATGGTTTAACATCATCAGTTCATTCAAGTATGTTCATTAACTATGCACAAAGAATTTAAGAGTTTTAATTTTTTTTAAAGTGTTCACTCTATTGAATCAGTCATAAAGAACATTGTTACTACTCCTCAAACTAGAATTAACAACTAAACTTTAAAAGATATTTAGCCTTTGCAAAGAGTTCTTTTAAACAAACCTTTCCCTTACTCTAAAATATAGAACAACCTTTCAGCTATATTTTCTTCACTTAAAAAGCATCTTTTCCAATGAATTCTTCTCTCCTAGCCCTACAGTTTGCCATGAAAGATGGGTGGTTGAGTTCATGGACTAGTAAGCATAGGTGAATTCTTTTAAAAAAATTTCTTTGCCCATACCAGCCAGAATCCAGCAGCCACATACAGTGAACTGCTGCAGCAAAGAAAACAGTGTTGTGAGATAAAACCGTGTAGATGATTTTTCTTTGACTTGACTAAAGTTAATTGGATAGAAAGGAAGAGTCACTAAACCCCAAATTTGACCTCTTTCAAGATGAAACTTCACCAGAGCTGACGGTATAGAAAAAGGCTGTTGAAGAACATTAGACTTTGGAGCAACCAAATCACTAGAGTCTTCTTTTTCTTCCTTCTGCCCCAGAGCCTTGTGGAAACAGCAGAGGAAGCAGTGATTACACCAACTGGGTGCTTCTAGACCCAGGCAAAGTTGACTTATGGTCTGCTGACACAGTCAGGTGTGCCTGGGCACACCTACCATAATCTGTATGCAAGCCTGTAGCCAAGATTCTGGTGTAAATATAATTTCTCTCAGCCCTTTCACTTGTTGTTAATGTTGTATTTAATCTCTTTATCAGTAATATGAAATGCTAAGATGTGCAGTTTAAAGTGGCCCTGTAAATATTTGTATCCTCAGGAGTATAGAGGGACAGTTAAATTTAGCTTTTCCAATGTTAGCTTCTGTAAAACAGGACCTCCTGGGACATGAAGTGTACCAGGCTACGGTTCTCATCCTCTCCACCATCAAATTAACATCACAGAGCACTACTACCATTGTGCAGAGAGATTTTACAAGTACCAAAATTATACCCCAGCCTGAAAATTGATGCCGAGATATAATCATTTCCTGAATTTCCTGCCACAGTATCTTTCAACAACATTATGAAAGCAACACCCTAACTGCTGTTTGCACAGAGCCTCATACAAAAAAGTATTGACTAGACCTTTGTGAAGGAGGTGTTTCTTTTTACATAGTTTTTGCTAAAGGAGGTGGTAGAGCAAGGTACTCACTAGGATGTTTGACTTCTTAAACTGACTTTTGTTAGGGCAGTCCAAGAAAATTTAGTCAATCAGTTGAGCTTTTACCCACCACCACAACCACTCCTTTCCTTCTCCCTCTTGCCATATCCTGACAAAGGCTATATTCAAATAGTGGTTTTTGTTTGCTGGAAAATCTAAATCTACATGGCCATGTTAAAGGCATCCAACTCACAGATGCAAACCTCAGAAAGATGCTTTTGGTTTCTGTATTTTCACTACACATTATTGCTTGGAGTCTGCATCTAGATGGGAGTTAACCTTTTTGCTTTTTTTGTGTTAATTGCTTTTCCCTAATCACACAAAAACTATGTATTTCTGCCCCCTCCTCTAGATGGAAAAAAAAAATTTTTTCCCAAAATATAACAAGGCAGTTCTGTCCACCTTTCATCTTCATGGAGATTCTTACTACCAAGGATGGTAGAATTGTAGTTTTAAGAAAAAGGAATGTTAGGCTAATGACCACTTTTTTCTATAGAGAACATTTATGTAGAAGTGACACTGTGAATTATGAAAATAAATAAGTTTTGTAAACTGTCTCTCACTCTTACTGTCTCCCATATTGTGTTCTTTTATTCTTATATGGGGAATAGGTAAAAGGGGGAAAGGAATAAGTATTTATATAGCACTTACAGTATGCCAAAACTGTGCTAAGCACTTTACAAATATCTCATCCTCACAGCAACCCTACAAGGTAGATGCTATTATTATCCCCATTTTATAGTTGAGGAAACTGAGGCAAACAGAGGTTAAGTGTTTTGTCCTGGTTCATAGATCTAGGAAATGTCTGAGGTTGGATTTGAATTCAGGTCTTCCTCACTCTGGGCCCAGTGCTCTATCCACTATACCACTTGACTTCCTTTATCTGTATTTATATCTATGGATCGTATCTATTTATTTCTGTATCTGTAGCTATATCTAGCTACTTTGCATTCTATCTTACTACCTCTTAGACATTGCAGTGGAAACATCCAACACTCTTATCTAAAGAACATTAAGAAAAAGAAAATCATGTATAAGTTTTTGTTGAAAAACTTCATTAGAAAACTTTTAAGATTTTAATATAAGTTTGAAAATTCTGGATGATCCAGGGTTTTTCATCATTTGGGAGGCTAAACCTCCCAAAAAAGATCTTTGTGGATGACACACATCCCTTTGGTGTGTCTGGACTAGATTTTCTGTACAAAAGTAGTTAGTTTTAATTTAATAAACATACTGTTTTATGATGGATTTTTCCACATTGGTCTAATAAAATGATTGGTTGTGTTTTTGTTCCCCTTGTATTTCATGAAAGTCCTTTTCTTTTTCAGTCTGCTGTCAGTGACCGGGTGGTGAGTCAACTTCTTACAGAGATGGATGGTGTAGAATCCCGGCAGCAGGTTTACATCCTGGCAGCCACCAACAGGCCAGGTGAGAAATTGGGTTCTAAAATGAGATAAAAGAGCTTTCAGGACGTAGAATTAGTGTGATTTGCTTAATTTATGGTAAACACAGATAAGTTTGGGTAGCAGATGTTCAATTCATCTCTTCAACTACTTATTGAGTACCTGCTAAATGATACGGGGTGGGGGAGGACGGGGACGACAGTTCCTGCCTTCTAGGAATTTGAAAATAAGACCTTGAACTTCAAGGTACTGCAGGAAAAAGAAATAACTCATTCAAGAGTATGATATTTTTTTCTGTCTACTCATCAGTCTTACTGCAAGTTGGTACTATTGTTATATACCTTGATCCAGTATCATGTTTCCAGAGAAGGATTCTAAGAGCAGAATGTCTTATGTTTTTTCCTTAAGAGTATAGAAACATATAAATCTGAAAAACTTCCTACTTTGATCAGTGGTAGCAAGATTGTATCCTAGGACATGACTACTTTTGAGTATATTCTTATTCATATTTGTCCTACTTAAGCTAAGCATAGCCATTCCAAGTTTAAGAAATAGTCGTTGCCAGAGCTGGGCAGGTGGAGGGGCAGCAGAATGTAGTGCTTTAAGAGAACAGAAATGTAGCTTTTAAAAAATCTACGTGGACTGAACCCTTTTCAAATGTGCCATCCACTTACTTCTGTCTACCATCATTCTGTATCTACTATGCACTGCAACATTTATGGTAACTACATGTTGATTTTTTTGTTGAGAATTTCAGAATTGAGCAAAGGTAAGCCCTGTTAAGTTTAACCAGTGAGAACAACTAAGAAGCACCTTGTAGTGCTCTGGAGTTTGTCACCCTTGTGCATTTCATTTTGTGCTTTTTCCCCTTACGTATGACTCAGTAAGCATTTATTAAGCACATAGTGTGTGTCAGGCACTATGCTAGGTGCTAAGGATACCAAAATAGAGCATGGAAACAATCCCTCCTCTCTGGGAACTTACATTCTAACCCGCAGGTAAGTACATGTATGAATACGTTCAGGATTAGTATAGGAGAATGTTTACAGAAAAACTGGAAGGAAGGGGTCAGCATTTAAGGGAGGATCAGAAGAGTCTTATGTAGAAGGTGGTGCTCAAGCTGTCTTGAAGTGGATGTGGAAGTGAGAAGGAAATGAATTCCATGCATGGGGGACAGCTGGTACAGAAACATGGAGATGGGAGTGTAAAGGACAGACAGGCCATTTCGGTTGGATCACAGGAAGGGAAGTAATGTATAGTGAGACTGGACTTTTTTAAAAAGCTAAATAGCAGAGTTTATATTTTATCCTAAAAACAATAGGGAGCTCCTGGAGTTTACTCTTAAGAGTTTAGAGGAGCGACTAGGTCAGATAAGGAAAATCACTGCACAGCTGTTTTAGAGGATGGACTATAGTGGGGAGATTCCTGAAGCAGGAATACCAATTAGGAGGCCATTGCAATAGTCTAGTGAAAGGTTGGGAGGGCCTGAACTAAGGCAGAGGTATTTTTGTTGTAGAGGGAAGGGGTCAGATGCAAGAGATGTTATGGGCATTAGAAACTGCAAGATTTGGCAACTGATATGGGGTTAGGGAGAATGAGGATAATGCTGAGGTTGCAAACAAAGAATACTAAAAGAATGGTGGTGGTACTTTATACAGAAATAGGTAAATTTGGAAGATAGGTTGATTTGGGGGAGGGTGAGAAATAGTGCATTATGCTTTAGACATGTGGATTTTGAGATGTGTCTGGGACATCCATTTTGAAATGCCCAATAGGCAATTCTGACATAGAATTGAAGCTCAAGGGAGAGATTTGAGCTGGACCCTTAAAGTTGTGAGTCAACTACATAAAGATGATGATTAAATTCTCAGGAGCTGATGAAGTGAGCAGTAGCAAGAATGGGGAGAGACAGAAGGGTGCCTAGACAGAGCTTTGGGTGATGAATCAGTAAAGAACTCTGAAGAGAAACAGTAAGATAGGAGAACCAGGAGAGAATGATTACATAAAGAAAGAAGACATTATTCAGGAGGAGAAAATGGGCAATGGTGTCAGATGCAGCAGAGAAATCAGAAAGGAGAAAGAAGATCATGATTTGGTAATAAGAGATTATTGAGGGGGTGGAGCCAAAATGGCATAGAGAAGCTAGAATTTTTTCTGAATTCTCCCAACCCACCTGTCAAAACAGCTTTAATTTTTATGTGTTTATTTTTAGTTTTCAACATTCACTTTTTTAAGATTTTGAGTTCTAAATTTTTCTCTCTTCCCCTTCTCCTCTCCCCAAGATGACATGTAATCTGATGTAGGCTATACCTGTACAATCATATTAAACATATTTCCACATTAGTCATGTTGTAAAGAAGAATCAGAACCAAAGGGAAAAACCACAAGAAAGGGAGAAAGAGAGAGAGAGAGAGAGAGAAAATAGTATAGTTTCAATCTGCATCCAGACTCCGTAGTTCTTTATCTTAATATAGATAGCATTTTCCATCTCTAGTCTTTTGGAATTGTCTTAGATCATTGCATTGCTGAGAACAAAACAACTTTAAAAAGCACATATAGAGAGTAGGATAACCCAACAAAAAGTCACAGTGAGTCATTTTTCCAACCCATGAAAACTTAGGAGGACAGAAAGAGAGATCTGTGGAGGCAGTGGCAGCAGAAGTACTGGTAGTTCTCAGGGACCGTAAACTGTGTTAGGAACACCTAATCAGAAAGAGATTCCAGGGAATGCCTGTGCTGGCCCTGGGTGCAGGATCAGGCACCGTTTGGCAGCCATTACCCAGTTGTGGGCTGCAGTTCCAGGGCAGAGAGGAATGATTGCAGTTAGAAAGGAGCCGGCACCCCACCTGGGTAAGGACAAGAGCAAAGACCAGAAGAGCAGTGACCGGTACTCTATCTAGATCATACTAACAATGGAAGTACTGAAAAGTTAGAGGCCCTGAGCCCTGGCTGTGAAAGCAACAGGACCTCAACCTGCGATGATGAGGCTAAACAACCCAGAAGTGAGCAGAGCCCAACTGTAGTCTGATCTAGACAAGAAGGTTATCACTGGACCCCTGCACCAAAACGTTTTGTACTTATGTTTAGCTTCTTTTTCCATTCTCCTCTTTTATTTAATCCTCAAACTTTTGTTGGCTTCAAAGAAGAAAAACCTTTATAGAAAATACTGAACAAAACTTGACAAGACATGCTTTTATAATTAATTTTTCTCAAAGCCTTTTTCAAATATTTAAATTAGCCCATGTATTACTTTGGTGAAGTAAATTATAGATGCATAGTAATATCTTCATTTTGCTAAAGAAACTGAGGTGTGTGTGATTTTTAAAACTGTCATCATAAACCAAGTATTGGACTAAAAAAAAAAAGAATCAGACTGCCTGCCTGACTTCCTTTATCGTGTTCTGTCAAATAAATCATACTTCTGCCTCTTGCTTTGTCCTTTGATTTGGACAAATGGCCCTTTGCCCTCCCCCTGCATTTCCCACCTCCCCCCACCCCCACCCCAATACCTTGAATTCTCAAGGAAGATCATAGCAAATTGAATTAACCTAGTAGACAATAATTTATGATGGCTATATACATATGTACTTCAGAAAAGTTACTTGGCAGGCACAACAGGTGTAGGAGTGGAGTTTCGCCCTTTATCCAGCTTCACTCTTTCTGTAATGGAGCTCTGAATCCGTAACACTCCATAAAACATGCCTTTTATTGGCCAAGAACAGGTCAAACGTTGGAAATGTTCTCTCGTGAATAGTTCTTTTAGGAATTACGTTAGATTTGCTGAGCAGTGCCAGAGTGAGATGTTCAATCATTCATATAACTGTAATGAAGATAATTTTTTGCCTTAAAAGCTGATCAAGATGAAGTATTTAACATCTTTTTTTTTTTGCTGCTATAATCTATCTTTATAAAGTTCAACTTAAAATACTACACATCTCATAAAATACTACCCACACTTAATAATTCTCAGTACTCTTGTAAAGTGAATTCATGACAAACCATTGTCTTTCAAGTTACAGAGGGAGGAAAATTGATGCAAGTGATTTGTCAAGAGTCACACAGATAGTTGTGTTTGAACTGGATTACCTTTGGCCAGTACTCTTCAAGCTAGTGGTCAAGACCTTCAGGTTGTCTAATGGGGGAATTCTCCTGAAATTTTGGGTATCAAAAATAATAGTTCCAATCACCAGTGAACAACAGCCTCCAGACTGTTACAAGAGGGTAACTTCTTATTAAGGCAATTTCCATTAACTGGGACCTAATTGTAAAGCACTGAATTTATTGTATACCTTAAAGGAAAAAAAAGGACAACTTGTATGTGGTAGAGATTCAGTTTTATGTGCCATACTTTTTGTTCTGTTCTTTTATGTGAAAATGCTTGTGTTTGCTGGTTCTCATCAAGTTTAGAATACTAAAAAGAAAAGGAAAAAAATAGGTATGAGGGTAGGAAAGTTCACATGGGATTATGTGTAGGAGATTGTTTCAGATTGCTCCAACTGCTAGGAAGTAGCCATTAAAATTCTCTAGTACACAGAAAGATTTTCTGTCAGTTTCAGATAAGAGTAGGAGGCAGTTGGATGGGTATTCACTGACAACCTGGCTACAGTATATGTGGCCCTGGCTTGTTCTTTACATTTGTGTACCCTGCTGATCATTTGCTCTACCAGAATGGTTGCCATGTATATATCTCTGGTGTTTTTTTTGTGTATGACCATGTTGTTAAGTACCTAGGGCATATTTTTACCAAGGGAATACAGATTGACTGTAATGGAAAACAGTGAGTCAGTCAGTGGGAACCGTGTTATGGAAAATATTCTGAGCTACTCCTTTTCTAGGAGCACATGGGGAGACAAAAGCCAAACAAAACATTAATAAATATAGGCTGCTTATCACTGTCATACAAGTCAGATGGGGGGACATGGTTGGCCAATATTTTAACCAATAGCCAACCAACAGTTAATATCATTTCTAGTGAATTGTCACATTTAGAGTATAACCCCAGAAGAAACATTAAAAACTTACAGTGTTGAATCTGAATGAAAGTTATCATTGCTAAACACAAAACAGTTAATTTTTTTTTGACTCTCAGTATCTCGTCAGTGGTATCATCAACCACTCATTCCTCCATGTTTGAAATGTTGGTATTATCTTTGGCTCTTCGTTTCATTTACTAGGTCCTGTGGATCATGTCTTCTATATCTTTACCATCCATCTTTTCTGTGTTCCCACTTGCATAAATCAGTTAGAGCTCACTTCTGCTCCCTTTTACTGCCTCCAAAAAATTATACAGTTGTAGATTTAGATCTGAAATAATCCTTTCCATACTACTCATTGTATAGATGAGGATGTTGAAGCATAGAGAAATAAATAGAATGTAGTAGTCAGGCTGCAGCCATAATTTTCTTTTTATTTGGGTCAACAAACTTTTATTAATATCCTACTATATTCAAGGTACTGGGATAATTGTTCTTCCTTTGTTAAATATAGATAATCCAAACCCTATTACTGGAATAAAATTCAGACTCCTTTGCCTACCATTTAGGGCCCTCCACAATCTTAAACAATCCTACTTTCTTGTCCTAAAAATCCTACTTCTCCCATGTATGTGCTCTGTACTCTTGCCAAACTCAACTTACTCCTTGTACATGCTTTATGTTTTACTGTTTCCATACCTCTGCCCACAGTAGTCCCTGTACCTTGAATGCCATCCTTCACACAATCCCCACCGTCATCGCTACTAACTTTTAAAATATTTATCCATCCTTTAAACCCCAGTACAAACCTCTTCTAGGAAGCCTGCCCCAATCTTCACCCATCCCTCCTGTATCAGCAGTGATAGTCTCCTCCCTCAAACCTCACGTAAGACTATACTTGTACTTCCTCTGAGACAGTATGTATAGTGCAGTGGATACTGCCTATTAGGAATTGATTTTAAGTCAGTGAACCTGTGTTAGAACTTAGTAGTCATCTGACCAAGTGAGTATTCTGGACCTTAATTTCCTCATATTGTAAAATTAAAGGATTAGATGAGATGACCTCCAAGGGCCCTTTGAACATTAAAGCTATGATCCTATAGCATATTTTTATATTTTTAAATGCTTTTAATATTCTTTATGTATTTGTCCTATCCCCAGTAGACAGTAAATTCCCTGGGGACAGAGACCTTGTCTTATTCAAATTTTGTATCTCTTTACACTTAGGGTATTTAATAAGTAAATAAATAATTTGATTAATAATGTGCTGAAGTTCATTGTTACTAAGTGAAGCAAAGGATTAAACTCGCCACCTAAACTTTTCGTCCTCTCCTTCTTCTGTTTATCTCTTCCTTTCTCTTCCTCTCCTTTCAAATGGCAAATAATAGCTTTAAACGTTAAAGCAATTTTTAAAGAAGGTTCTATTAATACCTTTTGTTTCTTACATAAGACACATTTCCCACTATCTCCTGTTAAAACTTTTTCATATACTTAATTTCATCTGATTTTTACAACTCTGTAAGGTAGGCATAACAAGTACAGTACATGGTGTGCCACCACTTTATAGATTGACTTAGGAAACCATATATGTTAATGATTCTTTTTTTAATTAACTGTTGCTGTTCATTCATTTCAGTTGTGTCTGACTCTTTGTAACTCTATTTGGGGTTTTCTCGGCAAAGATGCTGGAGTGATTTGCCATTTCCTTCTCTAGTTTGTTTTACACAGGAGAAAATTGAGACAAATAGGGTTAAGTGACTTGGGGTCACACATCTAGTAAGTGTCTGAGGCCCCATTTGAACTAGGTCTTCCTGATTCCATACCTAGCAACTCTATCCACTGTGCCACTTAGCTGCCCATTTTTCTACATATGGGTCCTTTTTCTCTTTCTTTGATGTCTTTGGAGTATAGACTTAGCAGCCGAATCACTGGGCAAAGAGTATGCACATTTAATGGCTTTTTGGCGTAGTTACAAATTGCTTTCCTGAATAACTGGACCAGTTAACAATCATATCCTTTGACTAGTTATCATATGGAGAATGACTCTTATTTTAAATTAAACTCAGTTCCCGTATATTTTTAAAATGAGACCTTAATCAGAGAAACTTGTTGCGAAGATTTTTTTCCCTGGTTTCTTGCTTCTCTTCTAATTTTGGCTGAACTGATTTGGATTGTGTAAAAACTTTAATTTTATGTAATCAGAATTACCCCCTTTACCTCCTGTAAAACTGTCTCGCTTATTTTAGTCATGAACTCTGCCCTTATCCATAAATCTATCTAATAGGTAATTTCTTCCTTTATCCTTTGTTACCCTTTATGTCTAAATTAGGAACTCATTTTGAGCTATAGAGTGGTGTTTATTGCTTAGAAAGCAGTCTTTCAATTGTAAACTTCTTATCTGCCACTCATTCCTATCCTTCGTGGCTAACAAATTCCCACATGTATGAGAGAGAAATGAATTTTTTTGTGAATTTTATTTCCATACTGTGGTTTAAAAAGCATAAGAAATTAATAGCCACAGCCACTTACAGTGAATAAGAAGCCTCGTGTTTGGCAGATATTTCTATGAAATCAAAAATCAAAAAATGAGACAAAGTAGTTCTTCTGCCTTTCATGGAAATTGTTTTCAGTAGTACTTACGTTTTCTTACTAGATTCTATTGACCGGGCCATCCTTCGTCCTGGCCGGCTGGATAAAACCCTTTTTGTGGGTTTGCCATCCCCTGCCGATCGTTTTGCCATCTTGAAAACTATCACAAAGGTGAGTAAAGAGAATCATGTTTACCATTTGTAAAAAGCCTCTGTTCCGGGTAGACCATCATAATTTAGGCAGTATTGTATGTAATTTTAAAAAAAAAAGTAGCAGAAAGCAATATCCAGGCTTTTTCTTTCTATAACTGCCTAGCTTGGAGCTTGAAGTATTTTTCAGAATTGAGAAAGTTTGAATTTCCATTTTCCCAGGCTCAAAATCAACTAATCAAAATTAGGATGAATTAGCTAGCTTATTGTTTAGATTTTAACGTTTGATAAATAACGTTACCTAGAAGAACTTCATTAGATAGTGTTTACCTTGAGAAGTCTAAATATAATATTAGGCATATTACCTTACTGTGTCTGAACGTAACAGAAATTAGTGGCAATTTTGTTTACCAAAAGGGTAGCAGAATTAGGCTCCTCATAAATGTCTGGAGTTTTAAACCACTGAATTGAATTTTATATGCTGTTATTTAATGCTACCTTTCAATATCAGGACTAAAATTCTGGTTTTGTAACATTTTTCTGTGTAGTAGCATTTTTTTTTTAATTGATGCCTTTCACATCCCAAAGTCAGTGATAAAATGAATGGACTCATATGTACCAAAATATTTATAATAGCAAGGAACTGAAAGCAAATTAAGAGATCCATTCATTGCAGAATGATCAAACCAGTAGTGGTACATGAATGTAAAGGAACGTAATTTATTATAAAATACTGCATATGGATACGAAGAAGCAGGAAAAGATTTATATTAACTGTTGCAGAGCAAAGTAATCAGAGCCAGGAAGAAAATGTGTGTAATAACTGCAGCAGCATAAATGGAAAGAACAATATAATATCAGAATTTTTTGATGGCTTATTGGATTGTTTTTTTTTTCATAATACTTTGTTATAGGGGACCATTCTCTGGATGGGTTAGAGGTGAGTTGCAGTGGGAAATATAGGTGATATAAAAACATGATCTCAATAAAATTTTATTTTAAAAAATATCAAAAAAGTAAAGCATCATATTCCTTTCTGAATCTGTCCTTTCCCATCTTTCCTCTCCCACCAAGTTTTCCATTGTAATGAAGATTTAAAAAGAAAGAGGACATAAAAAGTAGTTTGACAAAACCATCCAATACATTGACCACATCTGACAGCCTATGTCCACTCCTGGACAATGAAGGATGAGGACATATTCTTTAATTTTCTCTGGAGCCAGGCTTGCTTATTACAGTTACACCATATTCAGTACAATATTCAGTATATTGTTTTCCTAGTTATGCCTACTTACTCTCTATCAGTTCACTTACATCATCTTGGGATTGTTTGTTTTCTTGTCATTTATTTTAGCAAAATAATACTCTATTACAGTCATATATCATGTTAGCCATTTCCCAGTCTAGGAGCACGTAAGTTATTTCCAATTCTTTGATACCACAAAAAAGTGCTGCTATCAATATTTTGGTATTCTGGGACCTTTCTTTCTGGCTTTGAGCTCATTGAGGTGTATATATAGTAGTGGGATTTTTGTGTCTAAGGATGTGAACATGTAGTCATTTTTGTTTTAGCATAATTCCAAATTGGTTCCAGAATGGTTAGACCAATTCACAGCTTCACTTAACTATGTATTAGTTTGCCTGTTTTCCTGTAGTCCTCCCAACATTAACTATTTAAGTGACTTGTTCTTTTGGGGACAAAAAAAAAATCTTTGAATTTTAAATTGTGAGCTTCTCAAGGGCAGGGACTATCTTTTGCTTGTCCCCAGCACTTAGCACAGTGTGTGGCACATAATCGGTACTTTGTTTATCCATTTCCTAATAGATGGGCGCCCACTAAGTTTCCTGTTGATGCCTCTTCAGCTTGTAAAATTAAATGAGAATTTACATTAACATATCTATCACTTTAAGGTTTTCAGAGTGTTTTTACATTTATTATTTGGTCTTCACAACAACCCTATGAATTATATACAGAAGGTAGAGATTTTATAGATTTGAGAAACACTCCAAGGGAAATTAAATGCCTTCTCCTGCTCATATAGCTAGTATAAGTGATAGAGATGGGGCATAAACCCAAGTTTTCCTAAATCCTAGTCTAGCATTCTGTCATTATGGCATGTTAGTAATACCAAAGTTATCCATATAGAGAAAATGCATACCTGTTTTCACTTGTGGTTAGAATTGTTTTTTTTTCCTTGAATAACATCAAAATTCTTTAATATTCATGGGTGTGGATTATTTTCCTTTAGATCGTATAGAGCTCATCACCCATTTCTGAACCTTGTGTCTTTTGAAATGGAATATTTAAAATATTTTGGTACCATCCGTTGTGGGTTACCATTATATAATAAATGCCTACTGTCAAAAGGGCATTCCTTCAAAACCCCACTGAAAAGTGTCCATTTCTCTCTCTTCCATTTAGAATGGAAAGACACCTCCCCTGGATGTTTCTGTCAGCCTAGAGGCTATTGCTCACGACCCTCGATGTGACTACTTCTCGTAAGTGTTTATCGTTTTCCTCCAGTTTAAAAAAAGGAATGTTCTTGGTGAGATATTGAAATGTGTATTACTGTGAATGTGAAATTTCATCTTCTGACCTTTAATTCCTAAACTACCTTCTCTTCGTTTCCACTGTACACGAGTTCTGTCTGTCCTGTTTATCCTTTCTACTAATGTATGAAAGATGATATAGATGACTGCCAAATTGTTCAAGTAAATAGGAATACTGAAATTTTTCACGGACAGCAGCTTACTGGCCTACTGTTGGATGAATTATTCACCAAATAGGCTTTTCTGTTTTTATTATTAGCTTTTTGGCTTTAATTTATGATATAAGAAATGAAGTGTGAATAAATTAGGACTATAACACATCAAGGATAAGATTTACAGAATTTACTCAGATTTCCATACTTCTTACACCTATTAAAATGTTTGACTTTTAACACTGTTGCCAATGTATTTTGTAATAGTTATTTTGTCTTCATAGTTCTACTTAACAGAATACTGATAAATTTTTTTTATCAAATATTATACTCCTTAACATGCAGTAAAAATACCAGAAATTATGTTGTGATTAGAAAATGTTATGTAAGCTAATATTCTACTCTTTGCTTTTAAAATATATTTATGTTAATTATTTCTAGATTTCAACTCTTTGCTTTTAAAATATATTTATGTTAATTATTTCTAGATGCAGGAGCAAAACATGACATGTTAATTCAGTCAACACTGAAATTTACAGCTGTTCTTTATGATTTAGGAACATTGCTCAGAAGTTTATATCTCAAAGTATCTCCAGTGAAAAAGCAGAGTTGGTGTGATGAATTCTTAGCCCTAGATTAGTTAATGGCTTTATTTCTCATGGATTTGGAAATTTTATAAGCAATGTAAATATCTCTTTTGCATATGAAAATGAAATGGGGAAATGAGTGCTCCACAGACAGAACAGTATTGGGGATGAGCTTCACTCATCTTTCTAAGCACTTATATCCTTTCCCCTACTTGACTGCACTTGGCAAATCTGAGTGGGATTTTGGTACCATAATAAAATCCTGTTTCTTTTCTAATAAGTAGCTGATGACAGATAATAACGACTGCCATATGCAGAAAAGTTGGTGGGAGGGATTAAAAAAACCAGTATATTATTAGCATAAAATTCCTTAATTGCACTCCCCCAAGTTAATATTTCTTAAGTAATTTTTGAGGTTTTTTTAGCTTTGTGTATTTAATCAGTAGGCCTTCAACCTTATATAGTAAATAAGTTTTGTGGCTAAAATGAAGTTCTTTTTCATCTAGAGATCATTGCCTGACAAAGAAGAACTGGGGTCTTTTAGTAACTAAGCTCTTTGTCAAAGCAATCATTTCTTCTTAAGTATTACAAATTTTTTAAAACCTGTAATACAGGCAAAACAGCGTTTGCTGTTTCTTTTGGCCAGTAGTAGAACACTTTAATTGAGTATAACAAGTTAATCTTGTACCAGAACGTTTTTTAAAATTAATAAAATGGGCAAAGTCCTGAGCTTGTAAATTTGAGATTCCCTTTGCCTGAACAGAGCACATCAGAGGTTTCTCAGTATTTATATTCTCTCCACTTGAAACATTTGATGTGTGTCTGTCATTTTCCACATTTGGTAGGTATGCCAGTCATGGATTTTATGGATGAAAATATGGCAGTTAAGAACTTAAAAGTTGGTTGTTTAGTTCTTGTCTTTTCAGAATATAAATAGCATTTGAATATCAAACGTAGATATAAGTAATATAAGTTCTGTAATGAAATAGGATGATTCATTCATTTTCTAACTTTAAGAAGAGATGGAAAAGGATTCTTAAAAAAACTCAAATCACCTTCCTTCCACTCTTAGCCAGTTTGTTCTGTTCTCTTTGGTCAGTTCCTTCCGTGACTATTTAGGTTGAGGTGGTTTTGATCAACGTGTGATTTTTGCGTCTGTCAGAAATATTCTCCATTTTGCAGTTTCCAGTGTATGTGATAATTTCAGGCAATAAGATGAATAAATCACCTAAGCACATATTTCTCTGTGCTGCAGTGGTGCTGATCTTTATCTTCTAATACGAGAAGCTTCCATCTGTGTTTTGAGACAGGAAATGGCAAGTCACAAGAGTGGCAGTAAAAAAGGTAAGCATGTTGTTAGGCTCCTCAATTCCAGCTTAATTTTTATGGTTAGGAAATCTCTTCAGAGGAAGAATTTCTCCTGGTATGAAAATCTGGTTGTGTTAGCTCTATAACTATGGCATTAAAACTAACGTTTTTCTGATAAGATTGTTTAAAACTGATCTAGAAAACAGTCTTATTTCAGTGACTGATAAACCAGTTCTGGAGAGAACCACAAAGTTTTCTGATCATTCATTCTTCAGCCAGTTGAGTAAAACTGCTTCCTTTTCAGCTTCTTTCACTTTTAGTGTGAAAGGACATGATATTTACATGCTGAATCTATGATACCTTTTAAAAAAATCTTTTAAGTCTTCTTAAGGATTTACTTAACCAGTGAAGGGGAAAATCCTAATCATATTTTCACTTCTCATTTCCCTTAGAAAAACAATCTGAATGTCCTATAACTACAATTTATAGAGATTGAGATCCACTTTGGTAGAAGATATTCTTCTAGCTTTATTTATTTTATTTTATTTTATTTGGTTAGGCAGTGGGGTTAAGTGACTTGCCCAGAATCACACAGCTAGTGAGCATTATGTGTCTGAGGCTGGATTTGAACTCAGGTCCTCCTGACTTCAGGGCCGGTGCTCTATCCACTGTGCCACCTAGCTGCCCCCATTCTTCTAGCTTTAAAGTAACTTTTTAAATAGTCCAAGAAACAATTTGATACCATTCTTAGTAAAACTTAACTTTCCCAGATCATCTTATTTCAATAAAAATCTTTTAGGCATAAATGAATGTCCTTTTCTGCATCCTGTTACTTTTATTTTAGGCTTAGTGGTTTATTTTTTATTTAACTATACATAGTTCAGTTTAGAGACTCATTCCTATGAGTGTTCTCATTTGGAAACTTCTTCTGACACAATGCCCCTAATTTTGTCTTTCATCTTTCTTGGGAGGCTAAAACTTTAAGAGAAAGTCACACAAAGCCTCTTCACAGACAACAAGTATAAAACCTTCTGGGATGAGGATCTTGCTCAAGAGAAACTTTCCATTTTATTCTTTTTAGAAATGAATTAAAAGTTTCCCTTCTCTATCAGGGTCTGAGTTAGTTTGCGTACAATATTTGCTTTATTTTGCTATCATCATCTGCTTCAAATATAAACCTCTGATTAAGTGAAAGACAGCCAAGTCTCTCCTACATATTCTTTCATTTAGACAGATTTAGTGAGACTCAACTTCCCTTCACTAATTTATTGGTTTCCTCTAAGTTTCTTTAAAGTTCTTTAGAAACTCTTCTGATTCTCTGTACCTTGCTTGAGAAGCAGGCTGGCCTGTGATAGTGAATATTGAGGGTTGGTTGTCCTTTGAATGAAAGATCTGGATTAAGTCTGACTTCAGACATATACTAGCTATACCTTGACCTTGAATAAGTCTCTAAGCCTTTCAGTTCCTCAGGTACCTCTAAGACTATAAATTACAAACAGTAGTGAATCTGCTTCAGTGGAGAAAGTTTCCACACCAGGAGTTCTATAAGGATGAAGTCACTGGTCTAAACCAAAAAGAATAAAACAAAATACCTGATGTAGAGGAGGCCATGGTAAATGTTTTAACATATACTGAAATTTGCTTCATAAGATAGAAACTACTTACAGCAGAAGAAAGTCTTCTTGAATAGAGTGCTTATATATCTGCAAGGAAATGGGATTGATCCTTTTGCAAGCCTTTTTCCACTGATTGTTGCAGATTTTGCCATTGTACACACTCATAGTGGAATGTAGAGGTCACAGGTGTCTGATTCTCTGGCTTACTGTACTGAGCCTGAAGGCTAAAGCAACTGAGACAAACAGGATTATCAGGAAAAAATGAAACAAGGCATGAATGTTTTGGTGACACAGAACACTGCAAGTTCTTAGTGAATGGGAATCTAACATATAGAAGATACTTTTGATAAAGGAATACTGAGGAACTAAAGCAGTATAGCTCTTGTGAAACTTAGAGGAAACTAATAAATTAGTGAAGGGAAGTTGAGTCTTAGTAAATCTGTCTAAATGAAAGAATATGTAGGAGAGACTTGGCTGTCTTTCACTTAATCAGAGGGTACCTGGCTCTCTTAATTTTCATTCCACTTTCCTCTGTTCCAACTATGGAATTGATCCTTCTCCATTCATGAACTGAAAACTTTTAGCCTAATGGCCAGGCTTCCATGTCAGTTGTCATAGGAGATCTACCAGTAGAAAGTCTTATTCTATATAGAATGTTACTTTCTTTTTAAGAAAAAGGGTACATTATGCATAAAAAATATATGAAAGGATGCCCTTTTTAGGGTGATTATGCTGTTTTTTTAATGGTAATTTTTATTTATTTTTTTTTCAACATTTACTTCCACAAGATTTTGAGTTCAAAATTTTCACCCCATCTCGCCCCTCCCCCAACCCCAAGATGGCATGCATTCTGAATACCCCTTCCCCTAGTCTGCCTTCCCTTCTATCTCTCCTCCCCTTCTTTTATTCTCTTCCCTTTTAATTTTCCTATAGGGCAGGATGGATTTCTGTACCCCATTTCCTGTATTTCTTATTTTCCAGTTGCATGTGGAAACATTTTTTTTTAAACATGTGTTTTTAAAACTTTGGGTTCCAGATTTTCTCCCTTCCTCCCTCCCCACCCACCCTCATTGATAAGGCAAGCAACTAAATATAGGTTATATATGTACAGTTATGCAAAACACTTCCATAGTAGACATGCTGTGAAAAACTAACTCTATTTCCCTTAATCCTATCCCGCCCACCCATTTATTCTATTCTTTCTTTTGATCCTGTCCCTCCTCAGAAGTATTTGCTTCTGATTACTCCCTTTCCCAATCTGCCCTCCTCTCTATCCTTCCCCTACTCTCTTGTCCCCTTCCCCCCCTATTTTCCTGTAGAGTAAGACTGATTTCCACACCCAATTGAATGTGTATGTTATTCCCTCCTTAAGCCAGATCCTATGAGAATAAGATTCACTCATTCCCTCTCACCTTCCCCCATTTCCCCTCCACTGTAAGATCCTTTTTTTCTGTTTTTTTCTTTTTTGTGGGATAATTTACCCCATTCTACCTCTCCCTTTCTCCTTCTCCTAGTATATTCCTCTCTCACCCCTTAATTTTATTCTCCAGATATGACCCCTTCATTTTCAACTCACCCTGTGCCCTCTATCTATCTATATCTATATATACATACATATAATTTTTTCCCCTCCAACTACCCTAATACTGATAAAGGTCTCATGAGTTACAAATATCATCATTCCATGCAGGAATGTAAACAGTTCAACCTTAATAAGTCTCTTATGATTTTCCTTTCCTGTTTACATCTTCATATTCCACTCGAGTCTTGTATTTGAAAATCAGATTTTCTATTCAGCTCTGGTCTTTTCATCAAGAATGCTTGAAAGTCCTCTATTTCACTGAATGACCATTTTTTCCCCTGAAGGATTATACTCAGTTTTACTGGGTAGGTGATTCTTTGTTGTAATCCTATCTCCTTTGCCCTCCGGAATATTATATTCTGTGCCCTGCGGTCCCTTAATGTAGAAGCAGCTAAATTTTGTGTTATCCTGATTGTGTTTCCACAATAGTTTCTTTCTGGCTACTTGTAATATTTTCTTCTTGACCTGGGAACTCTAGAATTTGGCTACAGTATTCCTAGGAGTTTTCCTCTGGGGATCTCTTTCACGAGGAGATCGGTGGATTCTTTCAATTTCTATTTTGCCTCTGGTTCTAAAATATCAGGACAATTTTCCTTGATAATTTCTTGAAAGATGATGTCTAGGCTTTTTTTTTGATCATGGCTTTCAGATTGTCCAATAATTTTTAAATTCTCTGTCCTGGATCTATTTTCCAGGTCAGTTGTTTTTCCAGTGAGATATTTCACATTGTTTTCTAATTTTTCATTCTTTTGGATTTGTTTTACAGTGTCTTTATTTCTCATAAAGTCACTCGCTTCCAATTGCTCTATTCTAATTTTTAAGGAAGTATTTTCTTCAGTAAGCTTTTGGACTTCCTTTTCCATTTGGCCAATTTTGCTTTTTAGGGCATTCTTCTCCTCATTGGCTTTTTGGACCTCTTTTGCCATTTGGGTTAGGCTATTTTTTAAGGTGTTATTTTCTTCAGTATTTTTTGGGGTCTCCTTTAGCAAGCTGTTGACTTGTTTTTCATGATTTTCTTGCAAAACTCTGAGTTTTTCCTCTACTACTCTTACTTGCTTCTCAAAATCCCTTTTGAGCTCTTCCAAGGCCTGGGACTGATTCATATTTTTCTTGGAGGCTTTGGATGTAGGAGCTTTGTTTTCTTCTTCTGGTTGTATGTTTTGATCTTCTTTGTCACCAAAGTAAGATAATATAGTCTGACTCTTTTTGCACTGCTTATTCATGATCCCGGCCGGTTACCTGAGTTTTAAACTCTTTGTTAAGGTAAAAGTCTGCTTCCAATGTGAAGAGTGTACTGTCCCAAGCTTCGGGGGTTTGTACAGCTGTTTTCAGAGGTACTTCTAGGGACCTGTACATTTTCAGTTCTTCCAAGGTGCTATGATAAGGGGCGAGGTGTTTTTTCTTCACCACCACAACAAGCTCCACCACACCAGTGCTCCTCCTCGCCCCAGGACCACCCCTCAGAACTGTGACCCAGATCTAAGCACGGGCAAAGCAAGAGATTCCTGCCTCAGCACTGGTAAAGAGATCCTTGCAATCCCCCTCTGATCAGCCACTCGATTACCCCTCAGTCTGTGGGCCGGAAGCTCAGGAAAAAGCCGTGGCCCCGGGCCACGCTCCAGACTTGCAGCTGAGACCTAGCTCCTCTCTCCCCCCAGTCATAGACTTTTCCCACTGACCTTCTAAGTTGTCTTTGACATTCAGGGGTTGAGAAGTCTGGAAACCACCACAGCTGCCCGTGATTCAGTCCTCTGAGGCCTGCTCCAGGGTCGCTGCGGCCTGTGCGCCCACGCCGAGCTGCGCTCCTCTCCCCGCCCGGTGCGATATACCTTTCCGATCAACCATTCAGGCTGTCTATGGCTGGAAATTTGTTTCATTCTGTCTTTTTGTGGGTTCTGCTGCTTTAGAATTTGTTTAGACCCATTTTTTTATGTATTTGGAGGGCTTTGGGAGAGAGCTCAGGACAGTCACTGCTTTCCCTCCACCATCTTGGCTCCGCCCTCATGATTGTGCTGTTTTGTTTGGTGTTGTGATATTGTCTTTGAGTTAATCTGCCCTTGAGAATTAGATTATTAAAACATGTTCAGTAAGAGAGGCCACATGGCACAGTGGAAAGAGCAGTGATGTGGCAGTTCAGCAAATCTGGATTCCCATCCTGTCTAACAAAATGACTTCACCTTCAGAGGCCTGTTTCCTTATCTATAAAATTAGGGCATTGGACTCGATGAACTCTAAGCTCTAACATTCTGTTATTCTAAGTCAGCAGACCAAATAATGAAGTAGGCTGTGTATGTGTGTTTTCTCCATAGGAGAAGTCAAGGTTAGACAGGAGCACTTTGAAGAAGCTTTTAAGAAAGTGAAACCCTCAACATCAAAAGAGGTAAGAAATGCCCTCTTTGTAAAAAAGGGAACAGAATTGGAGCCATTTCAGGGCTATCTTCAACATGCCATCCCTTTTCCTAGAGAATACCAAACTGCTACATGAAGTGAAAAATCCAGCAATACTACTTCTAGAGTCAGGAGACAGAAGGCTTTGGATAAGTTAGGATAGAAACTGAAGTAGACATTCCTGTGGCAAAATAAAATTGTCCAGTTATCAATGGAATTGGGAACTGAAGAAAAATATTCTCCTGTTTTATTATCCATGAAATTATTTCTCATGTCTTTTCCAGTGCTGACATTCAGTAGTTGAATGCAATATTTTTTTTAAAAAATTAACCAAACAACTTGCAAGAACTTAAATAAATATCCATTCAAGTATCTGTTGGACCCTGTACTTCTTACCCTAGTGGCTTCTTATCACAACCAGGTTTTATTGAGGTTAAGCTATGTATTGGTTAGAAAACTTTAGTTATTTATATGTTTGTTTGAATGAAGTAGAAATAATATCCTCATCTTTTGATGGGAAGAAATTACTATAATGCTTTTTTTTCCCCTTCCTCATATCAGATGTCAGGTTTTGAATGTTCACTTCTGATTGTTGGTGTGTTCTATTTGTAATAAATGAAATAGAAGGACTTGTTATAAAATGAAACCAGTTCTTACAAAGATTACAAAGGGGATGATATCCATATACAGAGGTGGATCTGAAATGGATACTGTTAGGGAATCCATGTTCACTGGAGCATCTTATTGTTTCCAGGCTCCTTGGATAGCATTCACAAATTATAATGTTTCTTGGCCAAGATAACATGTTTTTAAATCATGAACTGTTTACCACTTCCAGCTTCAAATTTTCCCTCACTCTGATAACTGATTGAAAAATCTTATTTCAGGGGCAGCTAGGTGGCACAGTGGATAGAGCACCGGCCCTGAAGTCAGGAGTATCTGAGTTCAAATCCAACCTCAGACCAAACACTTGACACTTACTAGCTGTGTGATCCTAGGCAAGTCACTTAACCCCAATTGCCTTAAAAAAAAAGAAAGAAAAAAAGAAAAATCTTATTTCAAAATCCATAACAATTACATAGAATGGATTGCTTGATCTGCTCCACAGCTTCAGTGGCAGCAGATAGTATATGGCTAGGTAGTCATTCGAGGCCCTGTACAACCTGGTAACAAATTAGCTGTACTTTTCTCAGTATTCTAGTCAGTTAAGATATTTATTATCCCCAATACACACCCTACAGTTTCTTAACTCCTCCTGTGCTTTTGTTCATGCTGGAATCTCCTCCTTTCCTATTCCTGGAATTTCCTTTCTCACCCTCTGTGGTCATTCAGTCATTTCAGTGATGTCTGACTCTTTGAAGTTTTCTCCAGCTCATTTTACATAGGGGAAAATCTGAGGAAAATAGGGTTAAATGACTTGCCCAGGGTCACACAACTAATAAGAGTCTGAGGCCAGATTTGAACTCAGGAAGATGGGTCTTCCAGACTCCAGGCCAGGAAATTTCTTCCTTCTCATTTAAGAGATTGCACCAAGATGCAACAAACATTTTTTAAGCATCTGTGTTCCAGGCACTGTGAGGCAAAAATAAACAGTTCCTACCTCAAGAAGTTTACATTCTTTTGGGTTGGGGAGGAGGACAAGATTTGGAAAATTGAAAACAGAAGATCACAAAGAAAATGTGGGAGGGAGGTCACTAGCAACTAGTGGATCACAACAGGCTTCCTGTAGGTCCTCACATAAACTTTGAAGGAAGCTAGAAATTCTTTGAGCCAGACATGAGGAGATGGAAAACATTCCAGCCAAGGGGACAACCTATGCAAAGCCACAGAGATGAGAGATATAATGTGGAGGCCCTCTCACTGCTCCCTTACTCCACATGCCTTTTTGTAAAATTTTTCAAAAAAACTTTTTCAATTAACAAATACTTATTTTTTTCTCATTCCCTTCCCCTCTAGAGGAAAAAAAGGAAAAGCAAAACCTAAACCCTTGTAGTATACACACATAGTCAAAACAAATTCCCACATTGTCCATTCCAGAAATGTATTTCATTCTCCATATTGAGTGTATCATCTTAGGAGGTAGGTTATATTCTTCATCATTAGTACTATGAAATCATAATTGGTTTTTATGTTGATCAGAGATCTCAGAGTTGTCTGTTCTTACAGTGTTGTCATTTGGATCTGCTCGTTTCACTATGTATCAGCTCATACTAGTCTTTCCAGAATTCCCTGAAACCATCCCTTTTATCATTTCTGATGGCATAATAGTATTCTATTACATTCATTTACCATCATTTGTTCAGCCATTCCTTGATTGATTGGCACCTCCCTAGTTTTCAGTTCTTTGTAACCACAAAAAAAGCTGCTATAAATATTTATATACATGTGGGATTTTACTTGACTTCATGTGAGTCATTTTCCCTTTTTATTTGATTTGAGGGAATGGCCTAATGCTTTTTTTTATCTGTAGAAGTTGAATAGTATTGTACACTTCCTCTGTCCCTAAAAACCAAGCTAAAGAAAAAAGCTTGGGTGTCCTATTACAGAGTCTATTGAGCAGTACTGGCCCCCATACTATTATGAACTGGGTAAAATGCCCCTTTCTCTAGGTAACTTTCAGCCTCAACTAATTCTTTCTCTCCCGTGATGCAAGTTTCTTTCATCTTATGGCATCTGTGTAGCTGTGAACAATAATGGCATTTACTCTATGACCGGCACAGTCTATTGCTGTTTTGAGGCAGAGCTCACATGCAGAGAGTTGGCATTTTACTCATCAGATCCTCCATCACATTGCCATTTTGTTTAATTTAGAAGATAAAGACCATAAGGCAAAGATTCTCTTCCTCTTAGCTCCTTCTTCTGTATCTTATTGATTCCCTATAGATACGAATCTGTGGGACTCAGGCTCTTCTAGTTTTGGGACCTTTGACCAGTGGACTACTTATGATTTAAGTAATCTTAGAAGACATATATGATATGTGTTTATATATTTGTTTGAATTCAGAGATAGTATCATGCCATCTTTTTTCTAAGCTTCCAACTAGACCAGATCCTGATGGTTTAACATGTAGGATTTTGTTGGACAGATAAATTATAGCATGTTTTGTCACCCTTGTTTCTTTCCTATCCTGTCAGATCCTCACTGCAGCAGGCAACCATTCATCCAGAAAACTGCTCTGGCACTAAATGTTTGGTATATGACTTTATCATTAATCTGTAATGAAACCCACAATGAGTTTTTATCCCTAATACATTAATTATTTATAGGAGGTTAGGCACACAACCTGCTCACTCTATGTATTCCCCCTAAAGGAGCTATCTATGCCTAGCAATTCTGTAACATAGGTATTACTGGGAGAAAAAACAGCCAGATCAAAGTCATCATTTTTCCCCTGTCTACTCCCACCCTCAGTTCCTTTATAATAGGTTGTTTATGGTTGGAGAAATCTACCATCCCAGTAATCTAGATACCAACTATAAATATCATTGGGAGATGATTTGGGGGACATACAGCTTTTACCTGGAAAGTTTAACAATAAAGTGACTAATTTTTTAACTAAACATACCAGAGCTTAGATGGCTAAACTAGCTATACATTTATTCCAGTGGTATTTCTGTTTTCAGAACATTTTTAGAATTCTTCTTTGTGGCTTGTCTTTGAAATCTGTAACTCTTCTTTGGGGGCATTAACTTTTTCCAGTAGTGGCCAAAAAAAAAAAATTCACTTTCCTTTGAGGGTAGATCTAGACTTTAGTAAATTTATCAAATATCCAAAATCAATTTCAGTCAAGTCTTACACAGTAGCAAAAAATAGAGCCCTAAGTTCTCATAAAGATCTAGTTGTGCCCACCAGGGAATGTTAGCCATCACGTGTACACACTCAGAGAGCTTTGCCTTGGTTAGATTGTTAAGGGTAAGTTAATATATAAGGAGAATGAATGCCTTTATTAACCGTGGGAGGACAAAGGAAGGAGGTTAAATGGAACTTAGCTTTTGAGACTAGGTGGAAATACAAAGCAAGCTTTAAATATCTGCCGAACTTCTTGTCTTAAATGCTAGGTCCCTAGTCTTTGGAATTGGTAACACTGTCCTAGGGAAGGAGGCTCTCCAGTCCCCTTCCAGAATCAGTTCAACACACTCCTAATCTTTAACCTCTCCGTGTCTCACATCTGACCCCTTCTCTCTGATCACACAACAACCAACTGAATTCAGGCCCTCACCTCCTCCCCCCGAGATTATTACAGTGCCTTCCTGATTCATCTCCTTGTCTCAAGTCTCTCCCCATACTAGTCAGTTCCCCACAAAGCTGCCAAAATAGTTTTTCCTCTAGTTCAGATCTGACCACATCACTCCATTACTCAGTGAACTCAGGTGGCTCCTAGTGCCTTGAGGTTTAAATATAAAGCCCTCTCTGTCTAGCTTTTAAAAACCCTTTATAACCTTGCACCTACCTCCCCTCCTATCTCTGTGCCTTTTCATTGGCTATCCCCTGCCTGGAATATGCTCCCTTAACTTTGCCTAATAAAATCCCTCTAGTCTGTTAAGACACAGCTCAAGGTCCGTCTTCCCTGATTCCTCACAACTGCTAGTGCCCTTTAACTATTTTGTATTTATTTAGTTTGTATTCATATATTACTTGCCATGGGTAAGGGTTACTTTCTCTCTTCTTTCTCCCTCCCCACCCAATATCCACACTGTTGCCAAGGCCTATCACATTCACCTTGGCAGCATCTCTCCATTATGCCTCCTTTTGACATTGGCACCACTCTAGTGCAGGCCCTCATCATCTCACACCTTGATTATTGCAGTGAACTACTGATGGATCTGCCTGTCTTGAGTCTCTTCCCCACTCCAATCCATCTTCCATTCAGCTACTAAAGTAATTTTCCTAAAATTAACAAGTCTGATCGAGTCATACACCCCGCCCCTCTCTCAGTAAACACCAATGGCTTCCTATTGCCTCCGGAAGCAAATACAAAATGCCCTGTTTGTCATTCAAAGCCCTTCATAACTTTGCCCCCTCCTGCTTTTCCAGTCTTCTTACTCTTGGACCCATACTCTTCAATCCAGTGACACCAGCCTCCTGGCTATTCCACAAACAAGAAATTCCATCTCTCAGGTCCAGGCATTCTGTCTTCCATGCCTGGAATTCTTTCCCTCCTCTTTCCTGACTTCCTTTAAGTCCCAACTAAAATCTCATCTTCTACAAGAAACCTTACCAACCTTCTTAATTCCAGTGCCTTCCCTCTGTTAATTATTTCCTTTTTATCCTATCTGTAGCTTGCTTTATATATATATTTGGGTGCATGTTGTCTCCTCCATTAGATTTTAAGCTCCTTGAAGGTAGGAATTATTATATGCCTCTCTTTTCATCCTCAGCACTTAAGTCAGTGCCTGGCACATAGTAAGCACTTAATATTGATTGATTGATTGATTCATGTAAATCGTTGCAAGGTTTTAACTGGAATGCTAATGTGAAGATCTAGAGTATTTACCTAGAGGGTGGAGCTCCTTCAGTTGATCAGAATAAGGGATGGAAGGAAAGAGGGGAAAGACCCATATGTGCAAAAATATTTATGCCAGCTCTTTTCATAATAGCAAAAACCTGGAAACTAAGGGAGTGCCCACCTAGAGAATGGTTAAACAAATTATTGCATGTGAACATATAGAATAATGTTCCACAGGAACATTTTGAAATGACAATAAATGAGCTGAGAACTGATGCAAAGTGAGGTGATTTGTACAGTGACTACAACGTTATAAAGAAAAATAATTTTGAAAGACTCCAGAACTCTTATTGTCTTATGCAAGACAAACCAGAATGCCAGAGATCAAAGATAAAGCAGATTCCACACCTCTTGACAGAGGTAGGATGGACTCTAAATTGGATGTGACCAATGAGGGAATTTGCTTCTTTTGACTATGCATGCTTGTTATGAGTATTTTCTTGTTCTTTTCTTATCTTTTTTCAGTGGGGGGTGGGAAGGGTCAGCTGCGGAATGGTGTGGGAGAGAGAAAGAGAAAAGCAATGATTGTTAATTGGTTGGGGTTTTTTTCTTTTTTGTGAATAAGGGAATGGGAGAGTCTGTGGAATTGGCCACCAGGGAAAATGATATGTGGGGGTAGTTTTTATTTGAAAAGTCAAAAGTTATATACAACTGA
The DNA here is from genome assembly GCF_900497805.2 of Vombatus ursinus. Taxonomy (NCBI): domain Eukaryota; kingdom Metazoa; phylum Chordata; class Mammalia; order Diprotodontia; family Vombatidae; genus Vombatus; species Vombatus ursinus. The sequence goes on from NW_020954576.1 coordinate 27,233,726, forward strand.
GAATTGATATAATACTTATTTGTTATTTATTCCAGAAATTTAACTTACAATTGGTAGACTAATTCATCGTACCCCACAAGCCTTACGTCATATTTTTATGAAAATCAGGACAGCTACTTTTTATAACTTTGCCAAGTCTAGCAGGAAAATGTAATTGACAGTTTAACCCTCTGCACCCTTGAGATTGTTTAACATTGATTGCTTTCGTAGTTACACTCTTCATCTTGAAAATTTCATTACAGACGCAATTACCTAGCCAAATCCGTATTCAAGACCAGGAAAGCGAGCCAGCGCTTCCATTAGCTCTGGAGTACCTTGTTCCAAAATAATCTCTAACAGGCACTACATCATAAGGAGCTTGTGTACTTACTGCACATGGATTGCACGTGCTGGTCCAAGCGTCTGAGAATTGTGTCTGCCCAAAGGGCAAGGTGGTATTGAAGTGTGAATGAGCATGTAGGAGTCGTCTCCAGCCTCCTTGTGGGGGATTATAATTTAGCACTTCTTACCCTGACCAATCTCTTGGGTTGCTATAGGGCTATAGTTTAGGCACACCACACCATGCAGGCAAAATCCCAGAACGCTAGGCCAAGTCTCCAGGCAACTATTGCTGCTCACCCTCTCTGAAGCTAGTTTGTTAAATATTCATTTGCCTTCCTGGGGTAGAAATTTAGCATCAGGGTGCTAGTAGAAAACAAAATCAGATTGAATACGGCAGAAAGAGAAAGCATCAGAGATTCAACTCAATGCCAGGGACATACCATATTGATTTGGCTATTAGTATGTGGCCACAATCACCATTTCTGCTACTTTCCCCCAGTCCTTACTCTATACAGTTTGTAATTTTACTTTCCCCCAAAAACTTTATTAACTAGATCAAAAGACAACTTTCTACCACGGTGTTTTACACAAACAACTCTAAAGGTCTCTTGGGATCCCTATGGAAAGGTACATGTATGAGGTTAGAGAATAGAACAGGTAGTGTCAGTGTTCCACAGCAATAACCTAACGCTCTTTATTTTGCTCTCTGTGGCATCTTTAGGATCAAATAATGTATGAAAAACTTCGGCAATCCCTCAGCTGATGGTGTCACTCTCTGTATTTCGGTCTGTGGAAGAATGTGTTGGTCACATCATATGTCTATATGGCAAAGAAGACCTTGACATTTTCGCTTGATAGTTTGCCTTTTTAAGATGGTCCAGACACAGCTATGGTTTCAAATGTGAGCTGCTTAATACCAAATGGTAAACATAAACAACTGCTGAGGATCCCCTTATTTCTCTGAAATTTTATGCAGCAACAGTCAAGCATTTTACCTTTTTGGAAAGTAAAGGAATCAAAATGAAATAGATTATATGTTTATGCTTTGTTTCTTCAATTGAATCTATTTTACTTTTGCTAACTATAGATGAGTTGTCTTCCAACGGAAGAGCCTTTTAGTTTTGGAACAATTTTTCTTTTAGAAAAAGTTTTGTTTTAAGATAGTGATCTGAGGTCTGGTCCTCACCCTATTTGTTAAGACTTTGGATAGTCACTCAGAACTTCTCCACATCTCAATTTGCTCATCCCTGTAACCTGGAACTATTATCTGCCCTGCCTTTCTCACATGGTTGAAATAGATCAAATGAAATTTATCTATGAGTGCTTTATAAATTGTAAATTTTGAGGCAATCCCGCCTTTGGAGGGGACCTAGATTTCCAAATTTGGAGGCGGAAAGTGATCTTTGGTAAGGAGCTACTTCAGGTTTAGCATACTGTCTAAAGAAAACTGCTACCCCAACTGGAAGTGTGTGTGTGTGTGTGTGTGTGTGTGTGTGTGAGAGAGAGAGAGAGAGAGAGAGGAAAAGGAGGAAGGAAAGAGGTCCTAAATGAAATGATCAGGTAGAGAAAAAAGAAACTTGATTATGGATTGGGTGAAAGGAAAAGTTGTTGACCTTGAAGGATTCTGACAGCCATCAAGTTTTGACATTTTTCTCTAAATGATTTAAAGTAGAGGTGAACAGGGACACTACCTGCCCTCTCCTTTTTTTGTTCTTTGTGAGTATTGTTTAAGCCTAAAGTTTATCTATTCTGTGATTTGTATTGTTTGCATTACTGTAGTTATCATTGAGTCATAGTATTATATTGGCCACACATTTTCCCCAGCTCTAGTATAATCTCACTGAATGGTTATAAAGATGACACATTGTTGGGAAGATGAAAAGAAAATGATAAAGTGACTAAGACAAACAGAACAGTGAATAAAACATCTTTGAATGGACAGAAATGTAAAAAAAAAAAAAAAAAGGCTTAATAAATTTATTTCTATGTAATTTCATATGGTTTGTCAGTGTAAAGAGATATATATATATTTCCTTTCAAAGAGATTTCATCATAGGAGAGGAGCCTGTACAATATAGTATATGTTTTTATTTAAGTAATCAACTTAAACTACTCTTCTTCCAAGAGGCAAGGAAAACACTTCCATTAAGATAAGGAGTAAACTTTGTTCTCTTTAATTTGAAACCTTTCTGCATATGGGTCTGTTGGCTTTCAGCCATGACATCTTCAGATTTTGTCAATGATTAAGAGCAAGATTTAAGGTATGGAAGATGGAAAGTATAATATGAATCAAAGTAAAAGCTTTTTAAAATCAGTTAGTCCTTTGTAGATTTAATTAGGCTATGACCAGTGCAGTTGTAAGGTGGGGGCCTGCTGGTCAGAGTTAGATGCAGGACTGAACTTAAGCGTGGCATAATGGAAAAGAACCTGGATTTGCGATCAGAAGTCTTGAGAATCTATGTAACCTTGGTCACGTCACTTCCTTCGTTAGGCTTGCAGTTTCTTCATCTCTGAAATCTGTGGAGAGGATTGGTCTAGACTACCTCTAAAGTTCCTTCCAAGCTCAAAATTCTATGAACTTGTGACCATCGGCTTCAAATTAGATTGCTTAGAACAGCTTTATTTTAACACGTGTTGCATGTTTAATCTTTCCATCTCTGGAATTAGTGTTTAGATTGTGACATATGTGGTTCATTTGATAACTGTGTAACCACTAAGGTCTGTCTTGTCTCTTAACAGACAACTGTTGTACTGAGTAAATATGTGCTTTGGAGAAAAAGATCGAAAGCCAGAGTTACATAGGATCTAAGAAAATGTTCTTTTATCTTTCTATCTGTGCCCAGATTAAATCTGTGGAGTAGAAGTACAAATACATCTACTCCTTCTAAACAAACATTTCTTGGGATTTTATTGAAACCCCATCAAACAAACTTGCTTCCCTCAGCCCTCTGAAGAGAATGATAAAACAGTATGGAAATAGAACCTGTGATATTATTAGATCAGGGCTGAAGCATGTCTGCCATTTCTGTCCCCAGTTTGGATAACCCCCAGAAAAGCAATGTTCAGTGTTCTGTTTTCTTCAGTGTAGTCCAACCACTCAAAAAATTGTTTCCAAAGCAGGAATGTTTTAAGAAGGAGCCTTGACACATCTTTTACTACAACTTGTCTGATAATCTCCTCCAACTTTTTTTTTTAACAGGCAAGTTAACTGGTCTTTCCGCTCCAGCTTATTGAGTTTAATGTGTCACACAATGACTCTTCACTTTTTGTGTTCCAGAAAGCACAAAGAACTACATGAGGGAACTGAGAACAGAATCAGAAAATGGGGTGGATGACTTAACAGGAAGTCAAGGGAGTAAAAATAACACTTGAATTTTTCTTCAAAGTTCATAATACACATTAATTTTATATCTTGCAATTGTTTTGATCCCTTTTTACAGATGAGGAAACAGGTTCAGAAAAATTAAGTGATTTAACCAGCTAGTAAGTGCTGGATCAATGACTGGAATCCCAAGTCACATGGTCCTAGGTTCAGCACTCTTTCAGCTGTTCCATGAATATCATTTTTTTTTTTTTTTAGGCCTGGGATTTCATTGGTATAGCAAAGCCCTGTTGTTCTACCAATGCAGATTCAATCAAGAAGTTTGTTAATGTTTCTATTAGCAAAATAAGAGCACTTATTTTGGAATTGGAATAGAAATGAGAGCCATGAAACAAAGAATTGGGAATAGAATTAGTAACTTGGCACAGGAGGTACAAAACCTGGCCCAAGAAAAATCTCTAAAAGTTGGACTGGAGTTTGATCCAAAAGCCATGAGAAAAGAACTTTTAAAGACAAAACACTGAAAAGATAAGAGAAAATTTAAGTTATCTAATAGCAAAATGAATTGACCTGGAAAACAGACAAAAAAAATTTTTAACAACCATTGGATTACCTGAAATCTATGACCAAAAAAAGATCATCTTTCAAGAAATTGCAAAATTAGCCAATCTCTTAGAATCAGAGGGCCAAGTAAAAAAATAGAAAAATGAAATGAAAATAGAATCTACCAGTCACCTCCTGAAACTCCCAATTGAAAACTCCAGTAACATTATAACCAAAATCCAGAGCTTCCAAGGTCAAACAGAAAAATAGTATAAGCAGTCAGAAAAAAAATCAAGTATCAAAGAGTCAAGATCACACATGATTTAGCAGCCACCACCATTCATAGTGGAGAGTTTGAAAATACAATATTTCAGATGGCAAAACAAAGCCTTTCTAACAAGAATAGCCTACCTGGCAAAACTGAGTATTATCCTAGATAGGGGTAGGGGCAGAAATGGTATTTTAGTGAGAGTACTTCCAAGCATTCCTGATGAAAAGACCAAAGCTGCATACAAACTTTGAAATACAAACATAGGAGTCAACAGAAGCATAAAAAGGTATACATAAATAAGCAGTCATAAGGGACAAAACAAGGATAAATTGTTTACATTCTGATATAAAGAAATGATACACCTACCCCTTAGAACTCTATTATTGTTGGGGTCATAGAGGGAGTTTTTAAGACAGGATCTGGAATTGGTTCTGTTTTAATGATTGTAAAGGAATATGCTAGACAGGGAAAGGAAGGGTGAAGAAAATTATCTCTCATGTCAGCATGTAACAAATAGAGGGCTATACAAACAAAGAGGGGATGAAGGAAGTGGCTGACCCTTGAACCTCACGCATCTGAACTGGTCAAAGGTGGAAAGACTACCTACACACACACATAGCTGGGTACAGAAATACATTGTGCTTACTAGAGAAACAAGGGCAAGAGAAGGGGTAGAGATTACATGAAAGTAGGGATTAGTCCTAAGCAAAATAAACTAGGGAGGGTGGATCTAGAAGGAGTTAAGAGGAAAAGACAACCTGTGATTGACTTCTGAGTGAAGGAAAGATCTTGGGCAGGGGAGCAGAAACGGACTACCAAACTTAGAATACACTCCTCTCTCACCACCTTCTTTGTAAAGAGGGGATGAGAACCAGAGAGAAGGAAAGTATAAGAGAATAAGATGGAGGAAAATGCACAATGATCTTAAATCTGTGAATGGGATGAAATTCATAAAATGAGGATTGCAGAATGGATGAGAAAGAAGAAATCAATATGTTGTTTACAAGCAACACACTTGAAATACAAAGATTCGCACAGTAGAGGACTGAAACAGTCTATCATTTATCAACTGAAATAAAGACTTAGGAGCTCTGATCAACCAGTGACTAGTAACAGTTCCAGAGGTCTGACAATGAAGCATGCCACCTATCATCTGACATACGATAAACTCAGGGTGCAGAGGGAGAAACATTTGTGGACACAGCAAATGTAAGAATCTGTTTTGCTTAACTATGCATATGTGTTACAAGAGGTTTTGATTTTTTTTTCTTTTTATTGGGCAGGGCAGGGAAGTGGGAGGAAGAGAAATTTAATGCTTATCAACTGACAAAAAGCAAAATAAAGAGTTACATTAAATGTTTAAAAGTTCCCAAATCACTCGTTTGTAATCATAGAGTCCTGCTAAATGGCATCTTCCTTAAATACCATTTTAACTATACGTGCAGGCAGCATAATGGATGAAATGCTGGGACTGGAGTCAGGAAGGCTGGGTTCAAAACCCTAGAATTTTGGCTACCAAGTCATAGGGTTGCTTATATATTCTAATGAATTAAGAATTTTGCTCTTTTGTATGCTGTAAATCTGGAGATCCAAATATTTAGCAAGCAAAAGATTAATGTCACTTTGTTTTGCCATATTTTTAGCTGGTAGAAAGGGGTCAGCAGACTTCACACCACAGGTACTAGTCTTCCCTGAACATACCCCACACCCTAATGCACACAATGCAGCCTCTGAAGCTGAGATGCAACAAAGTATGGATCAATTCTCTGCTGCTTATGCTAATTTTGGCCTAACAACACCAAGAAAACAGGCATTCCATCAGCCAGCACCACATCACCCATATGTGGAACTATCAGTTACAGCAAATGGAGAGGCTTTGAATGCTGTGGATAAGTTCACTTATCTTAGCAGTATACATTCCAGGGATGTACCCATTGATAATGAGGTTGACACATGCATTACCAGAGTTAGCTCAGTGTTTGGAGGGCTCCAAAGCAAAGTATGGGATAGAAGAGGTATTAGATTACCAAAGTGAAGGTCTGCAGAGCCGTTGTGCTGACCTCATTGTTGTGTGCCTGTGGAACCTGGACAGTGTACCAGTGCTGTGCCAACTGAATCACTTCCATTTGAATTGACTTAGCAAGACTGAAGATAACCTGGCAGGATAAGATACCAAACACTGAGGTCCTATCTTGAACTAAACTGCCAAGCATTGAAACTCTACTGAAGAGAGCACAACTTCAATGGCCTGGCCATGTTGTTTGAATGCCAAACTTATGCATGCCTAAAAGACTTTTTCAGGAAGTACTCACGCAAGACAAGCACTCACATGGTGGTCAGAAGAAGCGATATAAGGACATTCTCAAGATCTCTCTGAAGTACTTTGGAACTGATTGTGTGACATGAGAGACACTGGCACAGGACTGCTCAGCATGGAATGCCCACATCAGAGAAGTCGCTGTGCTCTGAGCAAAGCAGAATTGAAGTAGCTTAAAAGAAATGTGAGATGTGCCAATTTAGAGAATCCACCCCAAATGTTCACATGGACTATTTGTGCCTGACCTGTGGTAGAGCATTCACAAACTTATATTGGTTTGATCAGCCACGGTCAGGCACGCTGTAACTTGACTGTAACATAGTGATGTCATTTGGTCCTCTTTGAGAACAAAGGACAACAACCAACCAAAAAAAAAAAAGATGACAGCTCTCTCCATCTCCCTCCCTCTTACCAGTGCATTCCCTCAAAGATTACCTTCCATTCATACTGTGGTTATCTTGTATATACAAAGCTATTTGAATGTTGTCTCCCTCATTGAAATGTGATCGCCTTAAGGGCAGGGGCAATGCTTTTTGCCTTTTTTTTTTCTTTTATGTTTTGAGAATATATAAGCAACCCTATGACTTAGTAGACAAATTCTAGGGTTTTGAACCCAGCCTTCCTGACTCCAATTCCAGCATTTTATCCATTATGCTGCCTGCATGTATTAGAATAGCTAAAATGCTATTTAAAGAAGATGCCATTTAGCAGGATTCTATGATTACAAATGAGTGATTTGGGAACCTTTAAACATGTAATGTAACTCTTAACTTTGCTTTTTGTCAGTTGATAATGTGGGTTCTGACCACATTTTTGTCCAGCACTTAACATAGTGCCTGGCATCCCCACTTAATAAATACTTGTTGACTGACTGACATACCTGAAAGATACTCAATAGGTAGAATGACTCCTAGATCCAACTGCTTTCACTGACACCATTTCATCTAAGGCTCACACTGCACCATTTGGGAGTGGCAGACTCCCAATCTGCAACCCACCCCCTCCTTGCCCAATTTTTGAAGTCTCTTTTGCTTTGATTCCTCAAATTCCTAAGATTGCTGTCAGGTCATTTCATCCCAAACACTATCCATAATGTGTAACCTTTTCTTAAGTACCCACAGTAGTGTCTCCCTGGGGCCTGCCATATCAAGTCTACAATTCTTTCTAGCTTTCAGTTTTCTTCATAATCTGGCTCCACTTTACCTAATGAGCTGCATTTCCTATAGTTCATCTGTTATGCCCAAACTCTCTGCTTCAGCCAGACCAGCTGGTGCCAACTCTCTAACTTCTGGGTCATTCCTTATGTTGTTTCCTCTGCCTTTTCCCTTTACTTACATCATTCTAAATCTTAGCCTTTCTTCCAGGACTAACAGAAGTCTAAAATCCTTCACGCCACTGTGATGGTACTGGACACAGGTTGGGAAGATAGAATGAGACTATTAGAGTCATAACAACATTGGGAAATCGAGGTACAGAGGGCCTTGGAAGTGACCTGAAAACTCAAAATCTGCAATACAGGCAAGGATCATGTGATCATAAAGTTAGAACTAGAAGAGATCCGAGAGGCCATCTAGTCTAAACCCCTCATTCTGCAGATGAGGAAACTGACTTGTCCAACTGCTTCGGCAGTAAATAGTTAGGATCTGAAGCTAGGTCCTCTCTAAATTCAGCACTTTTCCCCCACTGTACTGGCACTTGGTTGTCATAGTCAAGGTAGCTCTCCAGAGTTGAGGTCATACTACCAAGGTCACACTAGGCAGCGATGGGTCATACTGGGTGAAAAACGAGAAGTCTATTTGTTGCAAAGGGCAAGATGAAGTGGTTGGTCAAAGGTCAGTTGTAGATTTAGGTAACTAATGACATCTTCCTTCTGAAGGAAGATATTAGCTTTTGTATAGAAAACTCATTCCCCACCTTAATATTTTAATTTTAATATTAATAATTTTGGGGTTTTTTTTCTCTTAAAGACCAGCCTTAACCCCCAACACTCTGGTCCCAGACCAAGCCCTACTTGGTCACTGTTTGGACCTCCAGTGGCTCAGAATGAATGTAAATTACAATTGTTTCTGTTTTGGCCAGAAACCCTGAGGGTCTTCGCCTCTCAGATCTATTTTTTTTTTTAAGATGCCATTCTTTGCCTCATTTTTTTAAGCCTTAATCTGAATGGGTGCTGCCTCAGTTAAACTGAGACCTGTTAAAGACCTTAGCTTGAAAAGGCCAAGGTCCCCCACTGCATCCTGGGCCATCTCCAGTTGTACTAATCGAGATCTGACCACTGGACCCAGATGGCTGTGGAGGAGAAAGTGAGGCTGGTGACTTTGCACAGTCCTCCCTCACTTAAATCCAATTCACTTCCATGTCATGGCATCACCTCCCAGATGTCATGGCCCTCTTTGAGAAGGAAGGACAAACAGCAGCAACCCCACATTAATATATGGTGGACCTGGTTGTATCTTTGTTTATAAGAAATGTAGAGCAGAGGTGTCAAAACATAGCTTCATATGACCCAAAACACTCCCAGGTTGGTCCAGCTGAACCAGATGAAGATGTAATTGGGAAACATTTAACAATAAATAAAAATAAAATAAAACATAGATGATATGTAGTTTTCTCAGTCAGTATGCGGCTATGGGGATCCCTATGTACAGTCTATGACCCCTGTCAAGCTCAGTTTGACACCACTACTGAAGAGAATAGCATTAAAGTAACTGGCTGAGTAAGATGGATGTAGTTTTGTGGTCTGAGAGCAGGGCCTGAATTAAGCAAGAAGAAGAAAAAGGAACAAATAACCAGTAGTTCTTGGCTTCTGCTGCTTTAACTGTGGTTATGAGAACTGCCTGGTGTAGATTAAAAGGTGCTTTTTGGCATAAAACTCCCTGCCATCGTGTTATCTCCTCCCTCCTCCCTCTTCCCTCTTCCTCTTTCCCATAAACTGAAACCTGATTAGCTGGCTCTGTAGCAAATTTCCACTTTATAATTAAAAGTTGCTCCACTAGGCTCCAAAAGGTCCCTCACGTAGATGATTGAGATAAAACTTGGCTGACAAACCTGCAAAAAGCAGCATGTGATAAAGCTGGGAAGGAGCCACAACATTTACCAGGGACTTTACCCTCCATTCCTCCTTCTGAGGTGCAATTAGCAATGGGCAAGTGTTCAGGTCTAACTTGATAAGTGAGTCAATTTGTTTTTAACTGGAAATTCCAGCAGTATGAAGTAGGGTGTAATCACAGAGTAACATAGCTTCTCAGTCATTCCAGGTGATTCTAATTTTTTTTTGCCTTTTTTTAATAGTATTTTATTTTTTCCCCCAGTTACATGTCAAGAAAATTTTTAGCATTCTTTTTCCAAGATTTTGAATTCCAAATTTTTCTCTCTTCTGAAAATGGTAGGCAGTTTGATATAGTTTATACATGTGCTAATCATGTAAAAAAATTTACATATTAGTCATGGATGCAAAAGAAGAAACAGATAAGAAGAGAAACATGAGAATAAGTGGGAGAAAAAATGGTTTGATCTGCATCAGTCCATCAGTTCTTTATCTGGATATGGATAGCATTTTCCTTTCTGAGTCCTTTGTCCTTGTCTTGGATCATTGTGTTGCTGGGAAGAGCTGAGTCATTTAGAACTGATCATCATACAATGTTATTGATACTGTGTACAATGTTTTCCTAGTTCTGTTTATTTCATTTTGCATCAGCAAATGAGAAGAGCAAGGAATAGTCTACCTGTCAGATTTATAGGGAAGGGAAGAATTCATGACCAAATGAGAGAAAGAGAGCATTAAAAAATGTAAAATAGATAATTTTGATTATATTAAATTAAAAAGCTTTTGTACAAACAAAACCAATGTAACCAAGATTAGAAGGAAAGCAGAAAGCTGAGAAATAGTCTTTACAGCAAGTGTCTCTCATAAAGGCCTTATTTCTCAAATATATAGAGAACTGAGTCAAATTTATAATACAAGCCATTCCCCAATTGATAAAGGGTCAAAGGATATGAACAGGCAGTTTTCAGATGAAGAAATCAAAGTTACCTATAGGCATGTGAAGAAGTGCTAAAAGGGTCAAGAGTGGAAGAAGTTTAAGAAGCCTTGCAAATCACTTTTGATTAGAGAAATGCAAATTAAAACAATTCTCAGGTACCACCTCACAACTATCAGATTGGTTAATATGACAAAACAAGACAATGATAAATGCTGGAGAAGATGTGAGAAAATTGGAACACTAATGCATTGTTGGTGGATTTGTGAACTGATCCAACCATTCTGGAGAACAATTTGGAACTATGCCCAAAGGGCAACCAAACTGTGCATACCCTTTGATCCAGCAATGTCACTATATTGATCTGTATCCCAAAGAGATCATAAAAAAGGGGAAAAGACCTACATGTGCAAAAATATTTATAGCAGCCCTTTTCATGGTGTAAAATATTGGAAATTGAGGGGATGATACCCATCAATTGGGGAATAACTGAAGAAGCTGTGGTATATGACTGTAATGGAATACTATTGTGCTATAAGAAATGATGAACAGGCAGATTTCAGAAAAACCTGGAAAGACTTGTACGATTCTAATGTTTTAATTATGACAAGTGAACAAATTAAGATGGTGTGTTGCTATTTTTTTTGTGACATATCAGAACTGACAAAAATAAAGGAAGGAAATTTTTCTTTCTTTAGGTTCAATGAAGTTGTTGGGTCAAATATTAGATTGGCCATTCCTTATTAGTTACTGCTGGCTGCGTTGGATTTGCATGGTCCCTAAGGAATTCAGAGCAACCAATCAGTTCAACAATTCTGCACTACTTTGAAAAATGTGCTACTGTAAGTGTTGAGAGAGCTGAACTGTACAAGGAAGTAAAACTGCTTTAAAAAGAGTAGACCAGAGTACAAAAAAAGTTTGAGAACCAATTTTTTTTAGGGTAGAGACCTTCTGGGAGTAACCTTTAGGGATTTAATAATCCCTGCTCACTGGCTATTGCATTTAGGAAGCCAAATCATTCATCAGATTGTTTGGTGAGCATAAAATTAAAAAAAGAAAAATGGAAAAAAAAATCCATAAATGAATAAGGGTTTTCAAGGCAGTTTTTGAAGTTAAAATGTTAATAACCATGCTAATAGGTTACTAGTTTTTTTTTCTTTTTTTATTGCAGTCCCTCACATCAGCCATAGAATCATTTAATCAAGAATCAAGAAATCAATACGTTATTTATTAAGCACTATCAAGAATCAAAAAATCAATATGTTATTTATTAAGCACTATGTGAAAGGCATTTGAACCTTATAAGTAAGACAAAGGCAGCATGGTACACTCAAAAGAATGATGGAGACAGAGAACCTGGGTTTAAATCCTTGCTCTACCACTTCCTATGTGACCTTGGGACAAGACACTTTACCTCTAGGCCTCAGACTTCCTAAAACTAGGATCCTATGAGCCTAATTTCCAAATCCACAAAAAATAGAACTGATGTCATAGAACAGAGTTTGGCAAACTACAGCCAGGCCAAATTTAGCCAGCCTGTTTTTGTATGGCCTATGAGCTAAGAATGGTTTTTACATTTTTAATACATTTTTTATTATATCTTAAAATGTAAAAACCATTCTTAGCTCAAAGGCCCTACAGAAGCAGGCAGCTGACCACATTTGACCTTCATTCTTAATTTACTAACATAGAACAAAGAATGGCAAATAGTAAAAATAGATATGAATATCATAGCTTAATTTTTTGAAGAGCTAAATAAAGACCATTCACAGATCTGTAACCAGGAATTCTGGCACTGTGGGAAAATTTAGTTGTTTGGAGACGAATGGAATAGAGAGGATAGTCTACCCCAGTTGGGTGAAATCACTCCAAGAGTGAGCGCAACCTATCCTCCAGAGAGTCTGGTCCCAGACCTTATGAGCAGTGGAAGCCACAGGTGTTGGGAGTGGGTGGATACACAGTAGTTGACTTTCAAGGACAGTGCATGAAGCTGATAGGACATCAGATGACATACTGGATAGCCATCGGGGGATGCCCACACTGACTTCCAGATTTTAGTTCCTTAGGACAAAGTCCTCCTTGCCCAGCCCCTTGTTAGAGATATGTCAATTCAAAGCAAAATTACCAACCTACAAAGCAATTGGGAAAGTTAAAATCTTATATAAGTGTATACCAGATGATATTACAGATGAAAAGAACCCAGGTTCTATATTTCAAGAAATCTTCCATAGGCTTCTAAAGAACAATGTTCTCTAAACAAAAAGGATGCACAAAGTCCCAATAAGAAGACATCTAAATTTTAACTCTCCAAAGCACATTATTGTTGTAAGTAGCTTATGTAGTACATGGAGCATTGGCTTTGGAGTCAACAGACCTAGATTCAGATTCCAATTCTGGGCTTCAAAAATGTTGGAGGGGTTGTGCAACGATAGGCACACTGATACATTGTTGGTGGAGCTGTGAAATGGTACAACCATTTTGGAAAGCAATTTAAAATTATGCAACTAAAGTGATTAAAATGTTCCATACCCTTTGAACCTGAGATTCCATTACTGAGTTTATACCCCAAGGAAGCTATCAATAAGAAAAAAATCCCCATATACACCCAAATATGTATAGCAGCACTTTTTGTGATAGCTAAGAATTGAAAACGAAGTAGATCCCCATCAATTGAGAAATAGCTAAATAAGCTGTGGTACATGAAAAAAATGGAATATTAATTGTGAAAAATGTGTGTTAAAATCACAGAAGGGTATACATGAACTGATACAAAATAAAGTAAGCAGAGCCAAGATAATATTCACAGTGACTACTACAATGTAAATGGAAAGAACAATGGCATACCAAAAAAATCAGCAGTAAATGTAACAAAATTATAAAGATCAAGTGGAACTCAGCTGAAGAGATAAAGGAAGACATCCCCAACCTACCCCTTCATGGAGGTGGGAGCTCCACAGGTGTTACATACTTCACACATTTTCAGTTACTATGCCCGGGGCTATAAAACTGCATACCCTTTGATCCAGCAATACCACTACTAGGGCTGTATCCCAAAGAGATCATAGAAAAGGGAAAAGGACCCACATGTACAAAAATATTTATAGCAGCTCTTTTTGTGGGGGCAAAGAATTGAAAGTTGAGGGGATGCCCATCAATTAGGGAATGGCTCAGCAAGTTGTGGTATATGAATGTAATGGAATACTATTGTGCTATAAGAAATGATGGAAGGCAGCTAGGTGGCGCAGTGCATAGAGCACCAGCCCTAGATTCAGGAAGACTTGAGTTCAAATCTGACCTCAGACACTTGACACTTACTATCTGTGTGACCCTGGGCAAGTCACTTCACCCCATTGCCTCACACACAAAAAAGAAAGAAAGAAAAGAAATGATGAACAGTGGGTAGAAGACTGGCCCTGGAGTCAGGAGGACCTGAGTTCAAATCAGGACTCAGATACATAACACTCACTAGCAGTGTGATTCTGGGCAAGTCACTTAACCCCAATTGTCTCACCAAAAAAAAAAAAATGATGAGCAGGCAGATTTCAGAAAAACATGGAAAGATTTATATGATCTAATGCTGAGTGAAGTGAACAGAACCAGGAAAACACTGTACACAGTAATAGCCACCTTATGTGATGATCAACTATGAATGACTTTCAGCAATATGATGATCCAAGATAATTCCAAAGGACTTACGCTGGAAAATGCTATCCACCCCCAAAGAAAGAACTGATAGAGTCTGAATGTAGATCAAAGCATACTATTTTCACTCTTTTTCATGTGTTTTCCCTTTTATTCTATTTCTTCTTTCATAAAATGACTAATACAGAAATGTTTTACATGACAGCACATATATAACCTATTTAAAATTCTTAGCTTTTTAGGGAGGAGAGGAAAGGAGAAAATTTGGAACTCAAAATTTTTTTTTAGTTAAAAAATTGTCTTTACATGTAATTGGAAAAAAATAAAATACTATTTAAAAATATTTCAATCAGTTGTGCTGACTTTTTTTTTCCTTTCCAAAAAAAATAAATAGTATTTGTCATATTGAATGCCTGGGGAAGGAGAGGGAGGGGGAAGGATAACATCCTCCAAAAAAATCAATTAAAATTATTTTTAAAAAAGAAAACCTATGGGCTATAAACAAAATATGCTTAATATCAATTGCATAAAAGTGTGCCTAAATGTGTTAAAATCCAGTCAACCAATTGCTAAGTTGGGTTAAATAAGTGATTGCAGCTACAGAATTATGTTGCATATTAAAAGTTGTTTTTTTAAGATGTAAAAAACAAATAGGGAATCACTAATCACTGCTTTGATTCTTCCTCCTATCTTTACTCTATGGTCCTTCACCCAACTATTGAAGACAAGCAGTTGAGTTGTCCTTAGAGCATCTAGCTCCTTCATCTTCAAAAAGAGCTTAAAGTCTGGTGGTTTGGGTTTTTTTGGTTTTTGTCGTTAGCTACAAGTGTAGAGCTGTCCTTTCTCTCCTCTTTCTTTTCTCTGTAACACTCTTCCACTATCCAATTTTGCAGTGTTAAGTCCTTCACCTCGGATCACTTTTTTTTCCCAGTGTCCCCAACAACGGAACGGGTGGACAGGTGTTCCTCAATTCCCATCGTGTTCTCCTCTAGGATGGAAATAATCCTATACCTGAAGCACTAATAACAATGGCAGTGGTGGCAGCAATCCATTCACTGTCAGTTACTGCAAAACTTTTTTTCTCCCTCCGTACTGGTTGAGATTTGCAGCCTTGCTTATCCCCCCTCCAGGTTATTTGTAGGTGCTTATGTGTCTTTATTAATTAAAGCTTTGTAGCCAATTATCACTATAAATTAAAATGGTATAACCAGTTATCTCTATAAATAGCCCCAATTCTAAAACTACACCCCACTTGTTTTCCCTGATATTGACATTTGTTTCACCAACTTGTCCCGCCCATCAATGTCTTTCAATTTGCTTTCTCAGAAGTTTGCTTTTTCAGCTGTTTCACTTTTCTTTCCTTACCGTCCTTATTTTGTCTTCTCAATTATTTTCCCCTTTTCCTTCGTAAATCTTTCTGAGTCACTAATTCCATTTAATCTATTTTGAGCCTGCTCTTTTTTCTTCCCTTTTTTTTCATAGAAGTAGAATCAGTCAATCAACATGAATTTAAGTGCCTACTATATACCAGAAATCAATCAATAAACATTTATTAAGAACTTGCTGTATGCCAGATGTGTGTTAAGTGCTGGAGATTCAAAGACAAAAGTCAAACAGTACCTGACCTTAAAGACTTACATTCTAATAAGGTAGAGAACATGTATACATGTGTATATATATATATATATAGTATGTACATAGGTACATAATATATACAAAGTGATTACAAGGTGGTTATGGAAGGAAGGGTGCAAGCAACCAGGGGATCAGGAAAAGCTTCATGAGGAAGCTGCATCTTGAAAGAAACCAGGCTTTTGAAGAGCTAGAAGTGAAGAGGAAGAACACTGTAGGCATACAGGACAGCCACTGCAAAAGCAGAGATGAGACATATGGAGTGTCATGTATGAGGAACAGCAAGTAAACCCACATGGGTGGATCCCAGAGTTTGAGGAAGAGAGTTGTTTTGAAGTTGCCTTGCCGTTGTCCTGTGACAAGTAGTTGAGGATAGCTGGTCCCTCTCCACAAGAGTAGCTACTTTCAGTGATGGCTATGGCGAACTGGGTGAGGATGGTATGGAGTGCTCAGGGAGGACTAGCACCTCTGGTGTGAGGGCTAGCACCTGTGGTGTGAGGGCTTGCCAAGTTCTTTTCAGGACTGCTCATCAACCCTGGGTGTCCACCTGATTCACTCAACTCTCACCTTCCAAGATGAAATTTCATTTGTTGATCCCAAACCATATTTTTTTAAATCTAATTTTTTATTCTTAACCAATACCACAAAAAAAGATCATTTCCATAGACCAAGTAGAATCAAAAATCAAAAGAATCAAGAATCAAAAAGAAGTAAAACTATAATCTCTATCACATACAGCTTACTTTATATAAAGTATATAATAAATTTATATTTCTTTCAAAGCTGTTCTACTTATTTGTACTTCCTTCTGTTTTCTTCTGCATATTGTTTAAATGCTTCAATGACCCCATTTTCTTTTTTGGGGGGCAACATTATCACTAATTCTACCCTCCCCTCAATCCCCACCCATTCCCCGACAAAGGAAAAAGATAAAAGCACAATCTTTGTAACAAATAAGCATACTCAAGCTAAATAAATTCACACGTTTGCTTTTTTTAAAATATATGTCTCATTCCGCATCTTGAGTTCACTTCTTTGTCAGGAGGTGAGTAGCCTGCTTCCTTATCAATCCTCTAGAATCATTGTTGAATGGTCATCAGAGTTCTTAAGTCTTTCAAAGCTGTTGTTTTTTTTGTTGTTTTTTTTTACATTATTGTTGTTATTGTATGAATTGTTCACCTGATTCTGCTCAATTCACTCTGGATTAGTTAATTTTAGTTTTCCCAGGATTCTCCAAAACCATTCCCTTGTTATTTCTTACAGTGAAATAATATTCCATTATAGTAATATGATTTGTTCAGCCATTCCCTTTTGTTTCCACTTCTTTGCTACAAAAGCACTGCTATAAATATTTTTGTACATCTGGGTACTTGAGCTCTTTCTTTGATCCCTTTGTAATATAGACCTATTAGGAGTATTGTTGGGTCAAAATTATCCAATGAGAACTTTTTTTTTAAATGATCAAACAATATTTTCCAACATATTTTTTCATCCTCTTCCCCATGCCCACTTTTGTATTGAAGTCCTTGAGTATTAAGGTATCTATTGACCTAGTTTGGGGCACATCATCAAGATCTTCACTGAATTTCTTTTCTTCATCATTTGCAACTCATGTTGACATAAAGACTTTATGATGATCCATTTGTTTATATCATGAATACTGCAATGTAAAATCTCTAGGTGTCTGATGAAATGCTGGTTCTTGTTGCTATTCAGGGCACAAGAAAGCCCCACTACTCTCCCAGGCATCTCAAAGGAAGATCAGCAGTTGTAGGAGACCTGGCCCTACCTTTGTTCTTCAGAGTTGATAATCTAATGGTGGGAAACAACACATAAAAGAGGCTGAAAAGGGGGAGAGGGAGGAAGGTACCCAGCACAGGGGCATGATAAAACCCAAAGGAGTGCAGCAGAGAGCATCCTGATAGGAAACTGAGGAGGTGGCTGGTCTGGGCACTCTCCTTAAATGGATGTTCATGGTCAGTCAGTATTGATGAAGTGTACGTTCCGAGACTGACTGATATGATCTTGATGTATGGAGAGGTTTCCTCAGGTGTGCTGGAGAAGTGCAAAGGAGAACACCGAGACAGAATGAAAAACTACCAACAATGAGGTGTGACTGTGACTAGTGATATAACCCCTTGGTACGCTGAGCAGGACTCTAAGCTCTAGGCCAGTTGCCAGGAAGTCCTTCCACTAATGAAACCACAGGACCAAACCAACTCCAAATCAAAACAACCTTTAAAGATACGTGATTTCATTCCTGGAGGTACTCCCACCAGCTCAAAACACACACACACACACACACACACAGTCTTTAGCCTTATAGTAGACCAACTTCCTGAAAAGCTGTAAAATTCAGCACCTTATGGGCAACCTTGACAAACAAGCCTGTCTATATTTAACGAGGCTTGTTCTTGAATGGCAGATACACAAGTCCCTCTCCAGACTAATACCTCAAGCCGTTCCAGCTTGGTAGGGTATGCCAGAGCTTGTGCACAATTCTATGGTGACATTAAAATGATTTATGTCTTTGTGGTACCCATTCCTAGCCCACATCTTGGGTGGGACCCAGCTTCTCGTTAATATCCAAATGGTCTGGACAGGGACAAAAAGCTGCAATCAGAGAGAATCCAGGAAAGCAAATGAATCATTTAATGCTTGGTATCTGAAGATTTTAAAACAGTTTCCTCCTCCCAAACCCCTATCTCCCACTTATATATACCACACAGAAAAGGGAACAGTGAAATTTCTATGTAATTCAACTTCTGATTGCCCAAGTAAGTCACTTAGCCTTTATGCAAATATTTTCCTGCAATAAAATGGGAATGATGCAGTGTGTTGAAAACTAGTGCAACCCACAAGTAAAATACACATGTAAGTATAATCCATGGGCATGGGACAGTCATAACTGATACCTGTTCTACTCCAGAAAACAATGGCCAAACCAGGTATCCAGTCAATCCAATAAACATTTATTAGGTGCCTGCTAGTGCTTAGCACTGTGTTAAGCACTAGGGATACAATCAATAAAAAGAGGGCCTCTGCCCTCAAGGAGCTTACAATCTAATAGGTATAGACAACAGAAAAAAGGCAGGAAAACAAGGAGGGGGTGGGGGGGAGGGCCAGGGGTATCTGCTATCTTGTTCTGTGGAGTTGAAACCAGGGAGAATAGAAGATGCAGAGTGGCACGAGGCATCCTTTGGGATGTCTGTTTTTAAGATCTGGCTGAGCGCGGAATTCAGGGTTTCCCTGCTAAATAGGATTGGGCTGTCATTTGGGTAGGTCATGGCAAATTATCATGGTCTGCAGGCACTTGGACATCCAATTAAGCCTGCTTGCTCCCCATATTTAGAGAGGAACCAAGGGGCAAGTAGGTGGCGCAGTGGATAGAGCACCGGCTCTGGATTCAGGAGGATCTGAGTTCAAATCCTCAGACACGTAACACTTACTAGCTGTGTGACTCTGAGCAAGTCATTTAAGAGAGAGGACCCTGGTCTCTGAGCTGCCAGACTCTATCTCAACAGAAAGAGCTTGTTGTTCATGCTGGCATGGTTCACATCTCATCTTTCCCATCAAGTTCTGGGAAACGGAGTAGAAATTAGCACCATAACATGTATCCCTTATGTATCGCTGACACAAGTAAACTCAAGAGCCTTCACCCTCCCTCCACTATCAATAAAGTTCAATCCAAAAAAGTCATTAAGCTACAACTATGCATAAAACACTTCACTGTTGGGGACACAGAAAAGGAAATGCAATAGCCCCCCTCTTTCAAGGTGTTTGTATTCTACATTTAACATGTAGATCCATAAGTATGATACAAAGATAAGGAGCAAAGCGGCCAGGGAGAGATCAGAGGAAGGGCTGGAGCACCAAAAGCTGGGAGGATCTGGGAAGGCTTCTCCATGGGAAGTGATACCCGAGTCTGAGCCTTGAAGGAAGAAAAGGAAGCTGAAAAGTAGAGATGAGAAAGGAGTGGATTCTAGGCGTGGGAGAAAGCTTGTTTAAATACAGGGCCATAGGGAATGGCATGTTGGGTTCAGGAAGTATCTAGAAAGTCTAGTTCTGCTGAAATGTAGAGTTTTGCAAGAAGAGGAATTATGTGAAAGAAGACTAGAAAGGCAGGTGGGAGCTAGATTGGGAAAGACCTAAAATGTCAGGCTGAAGAATTTGCTTTTTATCATAAAGGAAACAGGGAACCACTTGAAGGCTTGTGAACAGGGGAATGAGTCTTCCACTAACTTAGGAAGTTGTATGAAAGGGTAAATTTGACAGGGGAAGAGATCAAAAGCAAGGGGACCCATTAGGAAGCTGTTGTTATAATCTAGGCAAAGGGCTTGAGCTATGCCAGTGGCTATATGAATGGAGAATTTGAGACAGGGTACAAGAGATATTGTATTATGGAAATAGAATCAATAGGACTTCACAATTGACTGGATAGGGGGTTGAGGAAAACGTAAGAGTCAAAGAATATTCCGAAGTTTTGAACCTGGGTGATTGAGAGGGTGATTAACCTCCAACTGGGAGGTATTATGCATACATTTGCTCAGATTTTTTGGTGATAAACCAAAAGATTGAGAAATACACCCATTCCTGCCCCACCCCAGTGTACCTGGGCCTTTTGTGTCAGACAGGTCCTTGGATACAAGGTTGAAATGACCTCATTTCTCTAAATATAAGCTGTATCCCCTCCCCCACCCCTGCCCCCCAAAATCTGGCTTTTATGAGTATAGTCTATATTCAGTGTTATTTCTCTAATATGTGCCTATACATGAACAAATATCCATATATACAGGGTATCTCAAAGTCTTAGTGCATTCACATATATAATGGGTGTCACATTGCTTGCCTTCTCAATGGGGGAAGGGATTGGTGGGAGGGAGAGAATTTGGAACTCAAAATAAAAAAAAAAGAATATTAAAAAGTCAGTACAGTTTTAAGGTTTAATAGCACATATTACTAGAGAGAATATTAGAAAGAGAGAGAGAGAGAGAGGAGGATGGGGAGGGGAAGACAGAGAAAGGGAAGGAGGGAGACAAGAGAGGGAGGGAGGAAGAGGGAGGGGGGAGGGAGACGGGGAGAGGGGAAGAGCTCTATATTCAGAACAATGTAGTTAAACCCTTGAAATGGTCAGTACTGTGACAGTTTCTGGAGTAGATATTTATTAAGGGATGCAATGGGGCACAGTGGATAGAAAAAGTCCTGCCTCAGACACCTGCTGTGTCTCACCTACTGTGTGACCCTAAGTAAATCCCTTAACCTCTCACACCTCAGGCAACTCCCTAAGACTCTAAGTTGCAGAGGAAGTGCCAGCCTGCATTGGTGGAGAGAGTTTCCTCATCTGGAAGTTCTCCATGTTAGTGAAATCACAGCTCCAGTATATATCCTGGTTGTTGTTGTTTTTGTTTTTAATTAAATCTATTTATAATAACATTAGTGATGAAGAGCATGAGATAAAGACATGAAAATACCCCCAACATAAAGGCCTTTCATCCTCCATTCCACTTGATAAATAAAAACAGCGAGGTGGCACGGTGATTAGAGTACTGGACCTCAAGTCAGGGAGACCCGAATACGAATTTGACCTCAGACATTTACTAGCTGTGTGACTCTGGGCAAGTCACTTAAACTTCTGTTGGCCTCAATTTCTTCATCTGTAAAATGGGGATAATAACAGCACCTACCTCCCAGGGCTGTTGTGAGGCTCAAATGAGATGATAATTGTAAAGCAAATAGCACAGTGCCTGGCACACAGTAGATGCTATAAAATGTTAGCTCTTATTAGAAATGCCACTGGACACGCATCCATCACGAGCTTCGTCCGAGACGGTGCGATTCCATCAGGTTTTTTAAAGTGCGTCCACTGGGGCCTTCGAAGTTTGGACATGTTTCAGGAAACCGCACATTGCTTGCGATGGTATGAAAAAACAGTTAGCTGAATGTTTCCAAACCCAGCCACGGATGGGGCCAGGGTGCAATAGGTCAGAAAGCCAATGACCATGCTGTTCCTTCTTGAATCTGAATGTCCTTCCTTCTCCTCACTGCCTCAGTTCTGCCTTCTCTTAGTAACAAAATGAAGCTGGAGTTCAATAAAGCCACTCACTGGGGTTGTGACTTTAAGGGCAAAAAGACCTCAGGTAAGTGGTGAAGTGAGAGGTTAGTTAATCAGTGAGAAGTTTGAATTATGGAAATATTTAAGAAGTAATAATATAATTTTGCTGATTCAAAGCACAGCTAGAAATGGGCCTGGTTTAATGACTAGATTAAAATCCACTTATCATTAGCACCATCATTTGTATACAGTAGGCAAGCAGTCTTAAAAATAGCCTCTTCTACTTATGATGGAAAATGCCATCCACATCCAGAGACAGAACTACAGAGTCTGAATGCAGTTAGAAGCAGACTGTTTTCTCTTTTTTATTGGTTTGTTCTTTCTCATGGTTTTACCCTTTGGTTCTAATTCTTACAACATGACTAATGTGGAAATATGTTTAATATGATTGTACATGTATAGTCTATATCAATCAGATTGCATTCTGCCTGGAGGTGGGAGGAAGAGAGAGAAGGGGAGAAAATTTAGAACTCAAAATCTTATAGAAGTGAATGTTGAAAACTAAAAATAAGTAAAGTTTTTTTTGTTTTTTAAAGAAAATAGCCTCTTCTATTAACCACTTGATTTACTGGGGGAAGGCCCTACGATCCCCTTTACATTATTCATTTTCTTAGCGAATTATGAAACTGCAGGACAGTCAGCCCCAAAGACCCCAAGTTCAAAGTGCCAGAGAGCACATTCGTCGGTTTTATTGTTTCTCCATCCCCTGTGGGGGCATGACAGAGACCCCGAGTTACAGATCCAATTTCACAAACATTTCTGAAGGGCCTGCTCAGTGAAAAGCATTGTCTTAGTTATTGATTAGGGATCAGAATGAAAAAGAGTTCCTTCCTTGAGTAACATGCATTCTCTTAGAGAGATTTAGCAGGTAAACAGATGAGGAAATAAAAGAAAAAGACCAACAGAACCAACCAACACCTCAAGTAGGAAATGATGCCTGAGCTGACAGCTGGGGACCTCGTGTGCTGGAGATCCAAGATTGGGCAACTGATGATCCCAAAGTTGAGAACATAGCAGTGCTCTCAGTGGAAAATGGGAAGTTTAGGGGACAGGAGAGTTGGGGAGGAAATGAATTCCGTTCTGGAGATGGTGAATCTGAGATGACTGTTGGACATTCAGACTGAGATTTCCAACTAGAAGTTGATTATGAAAGACTAGAGCGTATGAGAGAAATTATTTGATTAATTACAGGATAGTTATTAAAATGATTATAACAAATGATTTAATGAGCTTAAAAGATTTAATAATAATAGCTAACATTTATATGGTGCTTACTATATGCCAGGCACTGTGCTAGGCACTTTATAGTTATTATCTCATGCAATCCATACAACAACCCCACAAGGTAGGTGCTATTATTATTATCTTCATTTTACAGATGAGGAAACTGAGGTAAACAAGTTAAGTGACTTTCCCAAGGCCACATAGCCAGTAAGTATCTGAGGTCACATTTGAATTCAGGTCTTCATGACACCAGGCTGGATTACATGGCTTACATGGGATCAAAGGAGGCCACATGGGCACATGAGTTAATGCAATAAATAAGTACAATGTAGTTAAATACAAAGGAAGGACTGAGGGCATTAGCCCGGGGCGGGGGGGTCGGGGAGGCGGGGATCAGGAAAATTTTTGTGCAGAAGGTGGCAACTGAGCTGAGTCTGGAAGTGAGGGGTTGGTTCTATGAGGAGGAAGTGAGGAAGATGGCACATTCCATTATAAAGGCACACAACTGGAACATGGAGTATAACAGGTCAGGAACAGAGAGAAAGTCAAGGAAAGAAAGAAGGGAGGGGGAGGGGAGAGAGGGAGGGGTAGGAGGAGGATGTTAAATAGGACATGATGAGTTTGAGATGGTTCTGGGATATGTGGGACTGGAACTCAGGACACGTACGTGTGTGTGTGTGTGTAAATATATGTACATACGTATAGACATAAACATATATATATACACACACATAGACACACACATACCTATCTCCAGAATATATAGATGTATGAGTCATCTACATAGAGATGACAATTAAGCCCAAAGGAGATGAAATCACTCAAAAGTGAGTCTAGAGAGAGAAAAGAATAATCCTAGGACAGAGGTAGCTAGGGGGCATGATGGATAGAACACTGCTCTTGGGGTCAGAAAGACATGAATTCAGACCCTCATCAGCTGTGTGACTCTGAGCAAATCACTGCACCTCTCTCTGCCTCAGTTTCCTCATCTATAAAACGGGGATAACAACAGCGCCTACCTCTTAGGATTGTTGTGAGGATAGTGATGATGATGATAGGACTTTGTGGCACAGACAGTATCAGACGGTGGGAGATGGATGACAACCCAGGAACAGAGAGTGGGCCCAAGGAGTCAAGCAGACGGGTGGGAGGAGAAGTGTGAGAAAGCTGTGAAATCTAAAAGAGGTGGCCAGTGGTGTCAAAAGCTATGGAAAGGTCAAAGAGGACGAGAATCGAGGAAAGTCATCAAGATAGAGCAAAAGCCTAACAGCTGTATGCGCCTGTAGCGTTAAGTCTTTTCCTTGCCAAGAAGTCACTTACACAAGAGGTTTCATAGAAATGTAATGCTAGCAGATATAACCTATGTCAAATTGCTTGCCTTCTCAATGACGGAGGGAAAGGACAGAGGAATGGAGAGAATTTAGAACTCAAAATAAAAAAAAAACTTAAACTTTTTAAGTTAAAAAAATTTGATGTTAAAAATCGTTTTTACATGTAATTGGGGAAAAAATAAAATATTAAATTTTTTTTAAAAAAAGAACTGTAGTGCTAGAAGGGGACCTAGGAACCATCAAGCTCAATTCTCCCATCCCACAGATGAGGAAACTGAGTCTCAGAGCAGTGAAAGAATTTTACCCCAGTCACAAGGCAAGTTAGTGGCAAAGCAGGCACTAGAACCTCAGTCTTGGTTGCTGGTCAGTCCCTCAGATCACGAGGAGAAAAGCAGGAGCTATGATCACTTAAAGCAGTGAGTGGGGTTTAAAACAAAATAATATCCAATACTCACGTGGAGTCGGGGACTTTAGAGAAGTCTGTTCTTTTGGCTGTTTTTGTTGTTCAGTCATGCTCAATTCTTAGTGACCCCATTTGGGATTTTCTTGCCAACGATACTGGACTGAGTTGCCATTTCCTTCTCCAGCTCATTTTACAGATAAAGACACTGAGGCAAACAGGGTTAATTGACTTGCCCAGAGTCACACAGCTAGGAAGTGTCCATGATCAGATTTGAACTCAGGCCCTTCTGACTCCAGCCTATAGTTCTATCCACTGTGCCACCTAGCTGCCCCTCTTTACCTCTTCTATAAATCCACAGGAAAAAATAAAAGTTTTCACAGGACAAAGCAGGTAGTACAGGGGACATAGTTTTTGCTCAACAGACAGGTTTGGCCTTTGGCCAGTGGCCAAGGTAGCTTTTTCCATCCTTGATCTCTGGATGGCTTCTGCCTGACCAGAAAAATAAACTGTTGAATTTACTTAAGAACCGGCCCGTGTTTGAGGTGGTAAAGGGTAAACTGTTAACACCAGAGGGCTTTTTCCAGCTTTTACCACCTGAACTAATCAATACCAAAGGCCTGAACACTCCCCACACACACCCCCCAGGGACCCTAACCTCTTGAGGAATCTAAAGCAGGTCCCTTTCAAAAACCCTAGGGTGCCATGTTAAACTACGAAAACAGAAGAAAACATGAAAACGAGCTTCATATATTCCATTTTTCCAGAGGGTTCCCAGGAGGAGAATGAAACATTCTGGAGCAAGAACTCAACCCTGAAAGATAAACATGGCTATTTAATATTCCACTGGGATCAACCTGGGATCAAGCTGCCCACAGAGCAAGAAGACTCTATGTCTCCTTTGTTGGATCATCACCTTCCTCTTGTCCCCTAAAATAGTGTACCCCAAGACTCCACCATGGTTGAGTCATTTCCTACTCTTCGTGACCCACTTGGGGTTTTCTTGGCAGAGATACTAGAGTGGTTTGCCATTTCCTTCTCCAGCTTGTTTTACAGATGAGGAAACTGAAGCCAGCAGCATTAAGTGACTTGCCCAGGGTCACACAGCTACTAAGTTTCTGAGGTTGGATTTGAACTCAGGTCTTCCTGACTCCAGGCCTGGTGCTCTATCCACTGTACCACCTAGCTGCCCTTTCCAACATACTTTCCCCCCATGAGACTGTGAGCTCCATGAGGACAGAGACTGTACTTTGCTTTTCTTTTTGCATCCTCAGCACTTAGCAGAGGTGCTAGGCACATAGTAGGTGCTTAACAAATGTTTATTGGCTGCTTTTTAAAAATATGTTAATCAATCACCAGCATTTATTAAATGTCAGGAACTGTGCTACACACAAGGATGAAACAATCCCAGCCCCTAGGAACTTACTCTCTTTGGGAGAGACAATACATACATATATGAGAATGAACAAAAAAAGTTTTTTTATCCAGACCTGAAATTTCTTAGGTGTGGGGAGTTCCCAGATGAGAGCATTCCCTCTACCAATGTAGATCAGCAACTTCTTTGAAAGTTAGAAAATTAACTGGGACACTAAAGTCTCCAGCTCATTTTACAGATGAGGAAACTGAGATAAATAGGATTAAGTGACTTGCCCAGGATCACACAACTAGTATATGTCAGAGCTGAAACTTAAGCCCACGTCTTCCCGATTTTGAGCTGAGTTCTTTATTCAGTACCCAACGATGCCTAAATATGCAAACTACATACAAAACAAATGTAAAGTAGTTTTATGGGGGAAGGTACTAGCAGCTAGGAATTGAGAAATATAGAAGGTAGCATTCCTATACATGTTGCTTTCCCCTAGTAGAATATAAACTCCTGGAAGGCAGAGACCATTTCATTTCTCTGGGGACAGGACGAGGCCAGGTACATAGCAGTCACTTAATATATGTTTGTTGATTTGATTGCAAATTTTCTAGATGCTATCAGTGAATTCACAATGTTTTTAATAGAGATTAAATTCCTCTTTCCTAGAAGCGCCTTTGTTCAGCCCTACTGGTACTGTTATGTATAAACTCCACTGACCATCTTGAAAAGCTGTTTTATTTTGAAGGAGTTTCTATTCATTTGCTTCTAAATTCAGGGAGGTAAGCTGCTGGCTTTGTATACTCAAACTCATATAAAAGAAATATTTTTAAATGAAATTTTATGTATTTTTTTTCAATTACCAAAATCAGCCTTCTCTCCTTCTTACCCTTCCCATCGAAAAAGAAGAAAAATAAAACCCTCGTTAAAACATTTATAGTCAAGCAAACTAAATCTCTGCACTGGCCATTTAAAAAAAATGTTTCATTCTGTACTCTGAGTCCTTTGCCTCTCTATCAGGAGGTAGGTAGCATGTTTCATCATTAGTCCTCTGGAATCCAGGTTGGTCATTATACTGATCAGAGTTCCTATGACTTTCAAAGTTGTCTGTCTTTACCATATTTTGTCACTGCATAAACTGTTCTCCTGGTTCTGCTCACCTCACTCTGCATCAGCTCATATGAGTCTTCGTAGGTTTCTCTGAAACCATTCCTTTCATCATTTCTTACAGCACAACAATATTCTCATCACATTTATATCTTGTTCAGCCATTACCCAATAGATAGGCACTCTCTCAGAGTCCCATTTTTTGTCACCTCAAAAAGAGTTATGAATATTTTTGTATGTCCTTACATAGAGTTTTGTTTTTCTTCAGATTTCATACTCTTTAATCTGCCGTACTAATTCCCCCTTCCCTTTTCTCTCCTTCCCCTCTTAATTTCCCTGTTGAGTGAAATGTATTTCTCTACCCAACTACGTGTATATATTCTTCCCTCCTTTGACCAGTTCATATGAGAGTGAGGTTCAAGTGCTAGTCATTCCCTCATCCCTTCCTCCTTGTTTGTATAGACTTCTACTTGTGCACCCCAATTAAATAAGCTAATTTTCTTTAACCTTCCTCTCCCTTTCCTTCCCTAGGGTTCTCCCTTTCCATTCTTCCTTTAAGATCAAGACATAACAGAAACACTCCCAGGCCTTCTGTCTAATTAGAATCTCTCTATGACACCTGAAAACTGTCTTGGCAGATGGGCTAAACCAGGTTGAGGGTAACTGACAGGCTTCAAACCTGGAGGTGGACGTGAAGATGGTCTCCCTGTGAATAGGCAGATGAGATCAATTGTTTCCAGCAGTCATGAAAGCAGCTGAAGCAGGTTCTGTGGAGCGCTCAGAGCTTGGTCAGACATCCAAGATGCCGACGCCATTCACTGCATCCCGGGCCATCACCAGGATTGACTTTTGTCTTGCTATTGGACTTTGATGACTCTGGAAGAAGGAGTCTAATGATTTTGTGCAACTCTGACTCATTTAAATCCAATTCACTCATGAGTTAAGACATCATCCTGTGATGTCACTGGTCCTCTTTGAAAACAAAAGACAAACAACAACAATAATGGTGATAGAGTTCTAAGGAGACACTTGTATCATCTCTCTATATTAGAATCTGAGCAGTTTATCCTTGTTTAGTCTCTTATGGGTTTTGGGGTTGGTTTGTTTGGTTTTTTTTTTGGTTCAAGTTTAGCTTTTTAAGTTTCTCCTAACTCTTGTATTTGCACTTCAAATTTTCTGTGCAGCCTTGGTTCAGGAATGCTTAGAAGTCCTCTATTTCATTAAAGATTCATTCCCTACCTCCCCACCTCCAGAGGATTATACTCAGTTTTGCTGGGTAAGTTATTTGTGGCTGGAAGCCTGTATCTTTTGCCTTCTGAAATATTTTAGGCTCTCTTCTCCTTTATAGTTGTGATGGCTAAATCACATATGATCCTGATTGTGGTTCCTTGTTACTTGAATTCTTTCTGGATACTTTCAGTATTTTTTGTTTGACCTGGCATCTCTGGACTTAGGCTATAGTGTTCTTGACAATTTTCATCTGGAGGTTTCTTTTTAACAGGTAACTGATGGATTCTTTCTATTTATCTGATTAGGGGTCTGAAAGGTAGTTGTAGGTGTGTCTCTGTGAGCAGAGAGGTTAAGTCTGGGTAAGTAGATTTAAGAATAATTGGTCTAAAGATAATAATTAAATCTATGGGAGCTAATGAGATCAAGTGAAGTAGTAGTGAGAAAGAGAGAGAGAAAGAAGAGAAGAGAAAGAAGAGAAGAGAAGAGAAGAGAAGAGAAGAGAAGAGAAGAGAAGAGTTCCCAGGACAGAGACTCATGGGACACTCATGATTAGTAGGCATTATCTGGATGAAGATCCAGTGAAAGATTGAGAGAGGGAGTGGAGAGACAGGCTGGATGAAACTCAGGAGAAAGTGGTGTCCCAAAAACCTAGAAAGAAGAAATTATCAGGGAGAAGAGAGTGATTTTCAGTGTCAAAAGGTGCAGAGAGATAAAGAGGATGAAGACTGAAAACAAGCCACTGGATTTGGCAACTAAAAGATAATTTGTAACTTTGGGGAGAAAAGTTTCAGTTGAATGATGAGGTTCAAAGCCAGATTGTAGATCTGTACACATCTGTACACTTTGTAGAGAGTGAAGAAGAGAGTGAGAGGAAAGAAAGTGGAAGCATTTATCGGAAATGGTCTTTTCAAGGAGTTCAGCTACAAAGGGAAGGAGAGGAATAGAATGATAACTAAGAGAGATGGATAGATCAAGTGAGGGTTATTTGGGGATGGAGGAGACATTAGCATGTTTGTAGGCAGCAGGGTAGCAGCCAGGAGACAAGAAAAAATGAAAGATAATTGAGACGGTGGGGATGATAGAGGGGGTGATGTATTGGAGAAGATGGAATTTAATGGCATCACTTGTAGAAGTAGAGGGTGCCTATCAAGGTGAAGGGTCATATGAGTCAGGGGGTGAAGGCAGAGATAGTAGTAGAAGGCATCAATGACAGAAGATGAGGAGAGAAAAGGGAGCTCTCAGCCAATGGCCTTGGGTTGGTTGGTTTGCTTGTTTTTCAGTAAAATACGAGGCATGGTGTGAAGTCATCAGCTTCTATTTGATCTATTCTAATTTTCAGACAGCTTTTTGCTTGGATAAGGGTTTGTAACTTTGGTGCTGTTAATTCCCTTTCCAATCCTTTCTTCTCTAACTCTCATTAATTTTCCAGTTTTTCCCTTTAGCTCTCTCATTTCATTTACAAAAACACATTAATCTTTTTTAAAACTCTTGTCTCGTCTCTTCCAAAACATCTCTTATGAAAACATTTTAATATTTTTTTTTAACTCTTACTTCATCTCTTTCAGGATTTCTAGTTGAATTGTGTCCAAGCTGTGTTTTTCTTTGAGGTTCTGCTTGTACATGTTTTGGAATCATTCTCTTATCTTTGTTTATGTCTCGAACATCCTTGTCACCATGAAAACTTTTTATTTTAGGATTTTTCTTGTTTACTCATTCTTCCAGCCTGCTTCTTGACTTCTTTGGACTTTATATTAGGCCAGGCTCTACATACTTCTGGAGTTCATGTTTGGGTTTTCTTGGGGTTTTGAGTGCTGTCTTAAGCCAGGCTCTAAGGAATAATTCAGGCTGGGGACCCCATGCTCTCAATGCTCCCAAAGTGGTCTGATCCATGGGCAGCATCTGATCTATGCCCCTCCTCCCCTGGTCAGAGCTCTGTGAGTTCTTGATATGAGTCTGGGTCTAAACAACAGACCTCTGGGTTCATCTCATTGGGAGTCTGAGTAAAATACTACTAGACTTGGCCACTCTCAATCAGCTGGAAAGCTCTGCTGGTTCAGAGGGACAGAACCGAAGGATCTCCTTTGCTGAAGTATTCCTGCCCTGCTTATTGCTCTGCAGGATTCGGACTGCATGGGGAACTGAGACAAGGCTTTGCTCCGAGGATCTGAGATGCACACACCTGCTGCTTACTTCCAAACATGCTCCATTCTTGGCATATCACCTTGAGCCAGCAACCCAGCAACAGTAGCCCTTGGCTCAGCTACTCTCCTCGATCTGTCCTGAATGTGTGACTCACAACGGAGTAGTGAGTGCAAAGAAATGCCACTCAGTACCTTTTCCTGCCCAAAGCACAAGTTTGAGCCACTCTGTGCTGGATGTAGCACGTCCTCTTTCCCTGGTACAGAGCCATGCCCTGAATACATTCTGGGCCAGACCTCAACCCGACTATCTGCTGTGTTCTCTGTCTGTTTACCTATACTAACCTGGGCTGGAAAAATGATTGTGGGGGCAGCTAGGTGGCGCAGTGGATAGAGAACCGGCCCTGAAGTCAGGAGGACCTGAGTTCAAATCTGGCCTCAGACACATAACACTTACTAGCTGTGTGACCCTGGGCAAGTCACTTAACTCCATTGCCTAACCAAAAAACAAACAAACAAAAAAAGAAAAGAAAAATGATTGTGATTTTTTTCTTCAGTTTCCCAATTAGGGTTTGGTCTGGTTCATTTTCTACATGTTTGGAGATTTGTGGGGAGGAGTTCACTGCACCGATTGTTGCTACTCTACCATCTTGTCTCTGTTTCCTATAGGAGTATTTTCTTTCTTTCTTTTTTCAAAGTTCTACTGGTGCTTTTGCTTGTTTTTACACTGTCATTTCCAATTATCAGCCTCTCCCAACAGAATATATGCTTGTAATAAAAAAAAAAGTATAGTTAAGCATAACATATTGCCTGTGTCTGATAATATATGGCCACATTTTACACTTAGGGACTACTGCTTTTCTGCAGAAAGGAAAGAGGCATGTCTCATTGTCAGTGACTTGGATTAAAAATTGATGACTGCATTAGTCTGTGATTTTATGTCTTTTAGGACTGTTTCCCTTAAAATATGGTAATCACTGTCTATGTGTATATTTTTGGTTCTTCTTTCTTTGCCCTGCATCAATTCATGCAACTTCTAAAATTTCTCTGAATTCCTCATATTCATTATTTCTCTATGTGCAATAATATTCCATTAAATTAGTATACATGCTTCTCCTTGGCTTTTTTTAATATTTTGTATCATAATTATTTGTGTACAAGGATTATTTCGCTGTCAGATGGGAAGCTTTTTGAGGGGTCCATATCAGTGTCTGATTTTATCTTTGTATCCTTAGGACCCTGCTCAGAGTTTTATATGTATGCATATTCAGAACTCATGATTCCATCCATGTGGGCACACCTACCACTATGGATCATAATCTCTACCCCTCACCCAGTGTACCTCATTGTATGCTTTAGTAGACTGACTTCTGTAGCCTTTCTGAAAATGAGTCATTCCGATAACTTAGGCTCCCTTTCTGATAAGAGATATGTACAGTTGGTCTTTGGGCTGCACTCAAAGCATTTCGACCTTCCATCTGACATAGACTTTAATGGCCCAGGGTCAGCCCCACAACATGTAGAATGAGATGTTTGATTAGGATTTTGATAGAAGCCCTGAACTTAGTTGGCATTTAATCTATGGTTATTGAATCTAAATGTTTACTGTTTTTATATTGACATAAAACTCTTAAAAAAAATAACTGATGTGGTTTGGGTTGCTGGGAACCCAAATGTCAGGGTACAGGGAGGCATTTGCTTGGAGTGAATTCACACACTCAAACCTTCTTCCAGTCAAATGACAAGGTTTATTGTAATGCCAATAAGATGGGTGAGATTTTTAGGTGACCTGAAACTTAATGGGGGTGACACTGATGCCTATATACAAAAAGGACAGTGAAAAGATCTGGATGGAATTAAGGAGTGGTAAATAGTCTGGGGTGGGCCAGATGCAACAGTGAAAGGAATGTTGAGTAAGCTAATTAGGTGATCTAGGTGGGCTGGGGTGGAAAAGACATGATCTTTTCCTTTTAAGGGTACAGGTCTCATCACCCCATTCATAAGTATCTTTAAAGAGAGTCTATGACAGATCCTCAGTCCTAAAAATTCCTTACCATCTCTCTCCCTTTTATTGCTAAAAGGGAAGTCTGTGTATACCTTCTGCCTCTACTTCTTCTCTCTATTCATTCTCTCCTTAACCCCTTACAATCTGCTTTGTATCCCTACTACTTTGTTTGAGCTATTCTCTCAAAGGTCATCACTGACCTCCTAATCTCCAAATCCAATGGCCTTTTTACAATCCTCATTCTCCTTGAGGTAGCACTTGAAAGTATAGACCATTTCTTCTACTGAAGACTCCCAAATCTCCCCCATTAGAATATAAGTCTTCAGGAAGAGTACATATTATACACTCTTAGTTTGCTTCCTGCCTTTCTAACAAAACTCTCTCAAACTTTGGTTCTAGCTCCTTACCCTTTTCCTAAAACCTTAACTGCCTCTGACACTCTTTTCTTCTCTCTCTACACTCTCATCCTTGGTAATCTTGTTCACTTCCATAGCTTCAACTATGTTCTCCATGCAAATAACTCCCCCTTATGTGGGGACAGGAGTTGGGGAATAGAGATTGTGAGGCAGGCATTATGTTGTTGTTGTTTGTCCTTTTAAAAAAATAGTATTTTATTTTTTCCAATTATATGTAAAGATAATTTTCAACATTCATTGTTTGAAAGATTTTGAGTTCCAAATTTTTCTCCTCCCTTTTCCCTCCCCAATATAGCAAACAATCTGATATAGGTTATACATGTGCAATCATATAAGACATATTTCCACATTCATTGTGTTGTGAAAGAAGAAACAAAAGGAAAAAACCACACACACACACACACACACACACACACAAGGTGAAAATAGTATGCTTCCATCTACATTCAAACTCTATCAGTTCTTTCTCTGGAGGTGGATAACATTTTCCATGGTGAGTCTTTTGGGATTGTCCTGGATCATTGCATCACTAAGAAGAGCTAAGTCTAACATAGTTGATAATCACATATTGTTACTATTACTGTGTACGATGTTCTCCTGGTTCTGCTCATTTCACTCAGCATCAGTTCATGTAAATCTTTGCAGGTTTTTCTGAAATCTGCCTGCTCATCATTTCTTATAGCACAATGGTATTCCATCACATTCATATACCACAATTTGTTTAGCCATTCCCCAATTGATGGACATCCCCTCAATTTCCAATTCTTTGCCACCACAAAAAGAGTTGCTATAAATATTTTTGTACATGTAGGTCCTTTTCTCTTTATTGTTATCTCTTTGAGATACAGATCTAGTAGTGGTATTGCTGAATTTGATGCAGTTTGAAGTGCTGGGAGCCCCAAAATGTTAAGGTACAGGGCAATATCCACCTGGAATGAATGCACGCACTCAAGCCTTCTTCCAGTCAAGTAACAATGTTTATTGTAACACCAATAGGAACTGGCAGAGTTCCTAGTGAATCTGCCCCTTGATGGGGGTGAGATTGACACCTATATACAAAAAAAAGGTGGGGGGATAGTGAACAGATCTGGATGGCAGTAAGGAGTGGTAAGTAGACTGTGGTGGTCCAGGTGCAACAGTGAAAGGTTATAGATAGGATAAAGGAGTGGAAAATAGTCTGGGGTGGTCCAGGAGCCAAGGTCAAGCATCTAGGTGGGCTGGGGTGGGCCAGATGTCTTGGGCCAGATACCAGTGATCTGGGCTACTGAAATGTATGGGAAAATTCAGGGACTGGGTTGCTTTCAAAGACATGGTCTTTAAGTGTCCAGGTCCCATCACTCCATCAGATCAAATGGTATTTGTTTGTTGTTTGATTGTTCTTTGGGCATAATTCTAAATTGCTCTCCAGAATGGTTGGATCAGTTCACAACTTCACCAATGCATGCATTAGTTGTCCCAATTGTCTCACATCTCCAACATTTATCATTTTTCTTTTCTGTCATACTAGCCAATCTGATAAGTATGAGGTGGTACCTCAGAGTTGTTGTAATTTGCATTTGTCTAATAGTGATTTAGTTTGTCTTTCATTTTTGAAGACCACCAATAACATCAAAGGTGATGTCTTGACTTGGGTGAGTGAATTGGATTTAAGTGAGACAGAGTTTCATAAAGTCTCACTCTGTCTTCCAGAGTCATTGAAGACCAGTGGCAAGACAAAAGTCAGGATGACTGGCAAAGGCCCAGGATGCCTTGAAAGATCTTGGCATCTTTGATATCTGACCAACCTCTAAGCACTCTACAATACCTGCTCTATGGCTATTTGAACATTGTTCTCATCTACCCATTCTGTCAAAGGAAGTCTTCACATGCTTGGAGTATCTTACAGATCCTCCCTTGGAAGTGGCAATGGGGGGGTGGGGCAAGGAGTACTCCAATTCGCCCACCTCAACTAGTGATGAGGAGACTAAATTGAAGTAAAACTAGTTCTAGAAAAAGTGGCCAGGGAGGATCTGTAATTATGAGGGAGGGCTAGAAGATGGAGGTATTGAAAAAGTAAAAGACTTAAGGTGAAAGCCTTAAATTAAGCCCTTGTTACCTCTGGAGCAGGCATTCCAAAGATTATAGTGGAAGGGGTGAGTAGCTTTAGACAATGGGGACGGGGTTGGGCTGAAAGACGTGAGAACTAGGGAGTGGGCACTGGTAGTTGAAGAATAAGATTAGGTAATGACAGGGAGGGTTCCAAATCCTTAAAATGGGAAGGGCTCAGAATCCCTAGAATGAGAAGGGCCTAATTAGATGGGAATTTATTACTGAGGAATGAATTCAGCCGCTACTTATCAACACCCCTAAGGGTTCAGCCTCTGAAGAGAGTCCTTTCTGGGTGCTAGGCAGAAGGGGTAGAGCCACCCATACTTGGGATAGTCTGTGGTGAAGGGAGACCAAGAAATGGTATTTCCCTCCTTCCCTTGCAGGGAGGCCAGACAAGACCAGGAAACCAGCAGGACAGGGGATGAGATGGGATAGGATGGGATGAGCTTCTCTCCTTTCTTTTAAAGGTAGGAACAGGCCAGGCCAGGAGGCTGGTGCAGGAGGAAGCTGGATGGAAAGGCTTGAAAAAAAAATAGCTCTTTTACAAACAGCACAAATCCTAGCCAAATAATTACACAGCAGGGCAGCTAGGTGGTACAGTGGATAGAGCTCTGGCCTTGAAGTCAGGAGGACCTGAGTTCAAATCCGTTCTCAGATACACGACACGAAACAAGTACTAGTTGTATGACCCTGGGCAAGTCACTTAACCCTAATTGCCTAGCCAAAAAATAATAATAATAATAATAACTACACATTTAGTACTCTTATTGATTCCTTTGCCTTCTGTGCCCAACTCTTCCTGGCTTCAACTTCCTCCCCTATTCTACCTTCAAATGGTCTTCTCTTACCCCTCCAGTTTTCTCCTCTTCTGAAGTCTCATATTAGGGCCTGGAACTTGGAAAGGTGACAATTTGGTCATCAGTCCTTATATAATCATCCCATAGTTCCCAAAGAGATTTATAATTTATCAGCTATAACCTTCAAAATTCTGGGGGGGAAAAAAAGAGTCACCTTCATTGCCTCAGTCTGCGATCTTCTTTCAGGAAGGTCTTCTGCCCCTTACCTGAGGGCTATTTCTCTGAAGAAACACTATCTCTCTTCACCATTCTATCAGAGGCCAGTTTCTTCTCAAGCTGATTTTATCTGTTTGTTACACAAATTTTGTTTTCTATCCCTTTCAGCAACCACAATGTCCTCTGGTGAAAGGGGCAATGCTTTACAGATCTACATCTCCCTCAGGGCAGTGAATGAATAGAGTGTTTGACCTGGAGTCTGGAACTGAGTTTAAATCCTGCCTCATTCACTTAACAGCCTTGAGACTCCCCACCCCACAATTTCCTCATCTGTAAAAATGGGGATAGTAATAATGCTTACCGCACAGGGTTGTCACGAGCATAAAATGAGATAATATTTGTAAAGTGCTTTGTAAACCTTAAAGTGCTATATAAATGCTTAGCTCTTATTATTATACACAGCTTTCCATGTCCAGATTCAGTCACTTTGCTCAGATCATCTCCTATGCCTAGAATGCTTTCTTTTCTTAACTGTCTCTTGAAATGCCTAGTTTCCTTCAAAACTCAGCTCAAATACTTCTTACATGAGTCCTTTTCCTGATCTCCCCAGCTATGCCTCCCTCCCCAAATTTCCTTGTATTTACTTCATTTCTATATTTATGGGCTGCTAGGTGGTACACTAGATAGAAGGCCTAGAGTCAGGAAGACTTCTCTTCCTGAGTTCAAATCTGGCCCCAGACACTTACTAGCTGTGTGACCTTGGGCAAGTCACCTAACCCTGTTTGCCTCAGTTTCCTCATCTGTAAAATGAGCTGGAAAA